>NC_061512.1:194251093-194468270 GCF_022539505.1 Lolium rigidum | reverse complement strand
TGATAATTACCATAGCATAGTATTCTCTATCCATCGGATCCCGACAAACACAACATATAATATTACAGATAGATGATCTTGATCATGTTAGGCAGCTCACAAGATCCAACAATGAAGCACAATGAGGAGAAGACAACCATCTAGCTACTGCTATGGACCCATAGTCCAGGGGTGAACTACTCACTCATCACTCCGGAGGCGACCATGGCGGTGTAGAGTCCTCCGAGAGATGAATCCCCTCTCCGGCAGGTGCCGGAGGCGATCTCCTGAATCCCCCGAGATGGGATTGCGCGGCGGCTGCCTCCGGAAGGTTTTCCGTGATCGTGGCTCTCGGTACCGGGGTTTCGTCACGGAGGCTATTTGTAGGCGAAAGGGTAGGTCAGAGGCGCGCGAGGGCCCCAGATGATAGGTCGGCGCGCCAGTGGCTGGGGCCGCGCCGCCCTATAGTCTGGCGCACTCGTGGCCCCACTTCGATGACTCTTCGGTCTTCTGGAAGCTTCGTGGAAAAATAGGGACCTGGGTCTTAATTTCGTCCGATTCCGAGAATATTTCCTTACTAGGATTTCTGAAACCAAAAACAGCAGAAAACAGCAACTGGCTCTTCGGCATCTTGTTAATAGGTTAGTTCCAGAAAATGCATAAATATGACATATAATGTGCATATAACATGTAGATATCATCAATAATGTGGCATGGAACATAAGAAATTATCGATACGTTGGAGACGTATCAAGCGCGAACGTGACAGAGGTGAGGTGATGCGGCAGCGGCTCAATGGTAATAAGTACGATGGAATTAGAGACTTTCTAGATGATCTCGTCCATGCCGATGTCCCGGATTCGCCACCTCCAGAACCGGAGGCGCCGCCAGAACCGGAGGCGCCGCCAGAACCGGAGGAACCAGAGCCAACCGCGAAGGCCTTCTATGATATGATTGCCGCGGCTAAGAGGCCTCTCGTACGAGGGCGCCGCGATTTCTCAGCTCGATGCCATCTCCCAATGTCTAGCCGACAAGACCCGGTACAACACCACCCGTGAGGGCTTTGAAGCAAGTCCGAAAACAACCGGTAACATGTTGCCCAAAGATCATTGTCACGCCTCAAAGCCTGCACGCGACGAGGAGAATGATGAAGGACCTCAACATGGATTATCAAAGGATAGATCGTTGTCCGAAAGGCTGCGTTCTATTTTGGAGACAAGTATGCGGAGGACAAGTACTCGTCCCATCCGTAAGCGGTCTAGGTATGAAGAGGTAAAGGGAAAGGATGGTCGGTGTGAGGCAGTCAAGCACCGCAAAGTCGATTCTTCGATATCTCCCATTCATAAAAAGAACCCAGCGGCTTTACATGCACGAGGAGACAGCCAAACAGATGACGTGGCACAAGTATGGGAAGAGATTCGTGGACGAAAACAAGAAGTTGAAGATGGGACATCCATCCGATGGTACGGCATGGAGGAACTTCGATACAAAACACCCGCTTAAGGCAGCCGAGGCTCGGAATGTCAGAATTGCGATAGCAACAGATGGCTTCAATCCATATGGTATGTCGAATGCCAATTACAGTTGCTGGCCCGTGTTTGTTATTCCGCTCAATCTCCCTCCCGAGTCCTAATGACGAGGAAGACCATGTTTCGTCGCCGATCATTCCGAGCCATCATTACACGGGAAGAATTTGAGTGTCTACATGCAGCCGATTGTGGAAGATTTGAACCACTCTTGGCACCACGGGACATTGACGTACGACCGAGCATCGAAGACAAACTTCTACATGAAAGTTTGGCTGCAGTATACCATGCATGACATGCCCGGTACGCCCTAACATGCGGATGGTGTACAACTGGTAAGTGGCCATGCCCAGTGTGCGGCATCGGCTTGAGTTCCTTTGGCTACGTAAGGGTCGCAAGTATGTTGCGTTTGACACGAATCGACAGCTTCCTCAAAAGGAGGCATCCGTTTAGAGAAGACAAAAAGAACTTCAAGAAGGGCAAAGTTGTGCATGAAAAAAAGATGTGCCGAAGTTTGATGGTACACTTGTTGAAGCCGAGCTACGTGCTCGCGTGTCGGCAGCCGACGCCAACCGGCCATCAATTTGAGGGATATGGTGTAACGCACAACTGGACTCATGAGGCGGCCTTAACGAAGCTCGAGTATTACAAGGACCTCGAACTTCCCCATAACATCGATGTGATGCACACTCGTAAAGAATGTCGCGAGTCCGTCTTTCACACATGCCTCGAACATTCCCGGAAGTCAAAGGATAATGTCAAGGCTAGAGTCGATGTTGAGATCCTCTGTGATAGGGAAAAATTACACATGAAGCGTCCTATTGGCCGTCAAAAGAATTGGTTCAAGCCGCATGCCAACTTCTGCCTTGATTCCATCCAAAAGAAGGAGGCATTCAGGTGGCTCAAATACATCGTGATGTTCCCTGATGGTTATTGCTCGAATATGAGTAAGGGAGTTAATCTTTCGACGGGAAAAGTCACCGGGCTCAAGAGTCACGACTATCATATATGGATTCAGCGGCTCATGCCGGTGATGCTTCGAGGGTATATCCCCGAGAAAGTCCGCGAGTGCTTGCGCAGTTGAGCCATTTCTTCCGCACGCTCCGTGCTAAGCGGATATGTCCCAAGGTTATTGCAAAGCTACAACATACGAGTGCGTAGTTGCTATGCAATTTGGAGATGATATTTCCGCCAGTGCTTCTTTACTCCGATGGCACATCTCATTGTGCACCTCGCCAACGAGGCACTCTTGGGTGGCCCGGTGCAGTTTCGTTGGCGCTTCTGTATTGAGAGAGAGTTTAAGTATATTCGAAAGATAACTCGGAAACAAGGCCAAGATTGAAGCATGCATAGCTGAGGCAATATGCCTTCGGGAGATGGCAGATTCCGCGACAACGTACTATCCCGATGATGTTCCCACTCAGCATAACCCGGTCACTCGTTACAATGTCGACGTGCCCGAGAATGACCCCAAGGTAAAACTATTCCAATTCCCCGGTGGCAAGGCTGGTAAAGGAACAAAATATAAATTGGAGAACGAAGAGAAGGATTGTATAATGCTATATGTGCTTATGAACATGGAGGAAGTGATCCCATTCGTAAGGTAAAATGGTGAACAAATTACTTTGCGGCTAGTAACCTCGTCTCGGTCTAATGCTTATTTTCTCCTTTCAGCGAATTCACTGGATGAAATGTGGCCGTATGATGAATTGCCCGAACCCTCGGAGATGGACACTCTCATCGAAAGAAGGTGCTCCCGAATTAATAAAAACTTTGTGACATGGTTCATGGAAAAAGTAATTTCTAACCTTTCCTCTTACATTGCAACATGTGACTTGTCCCTCTTATTACACGTAACTAATGCACACAACAAATTTGAAATGTTCTTGTAGGGCCGTGAGAGAAACGTTGATATGATAGATGAGTTGAAATGTGTTTCCCAAGGTTGTAGCCGTGAGGTGACCAAGTATGAGAAGTATGATGTGAATGGGTTTCGCTTCCACACGTAGACGCACCGGAAGGGCCGGCGAATCCCAAAACGATAAATACCGGGGTCTTCACCAAAGGAGCCAACAAGTTTGATTACTACTGGAAGGTTACAAAGTGTATACGAGTTGACATTCAATCGTACGAACGTGCAACTCAATATCGTCGTGTTCAAGTGTCATTGGTTCGACCCAATAGGTGGACAGAGAAGTGATAAGTCCATTGGGTTAGTTGAAGTTAAGCCTTCAACCACCTATAGCGGAGCCGATGTCTTTGTTGTGGCTCACCAAGCCAAGCAAGTTTATTATTTGCCCTACCCATGCCGTAAAGCGGAACTCAAGGGTTGGGAAGTCGTCTTCCGTGAGTATCGCCACATGGTAACCTACCGATTCCCTCTCGAGGATGATTACAACAACATTGACCCCGTGACATACGAGGGGATTTTCTATCAAGAGGAACAGGACTTCGGGAATATATTTTAGAACCGTTTGTTCAAGAGGACCTCGGGAACGATGCGAAACTCGTGGTGAGTCAGTGGTGGATCTAAAGGACATATCTATGCTCGGAGAAGTTACTTGAGGCGAATGACAATTATGATGAGCCTCCACCCGTCGACCCTTCAACTTTGTACTCACAAGATAGTGATAGTGATAGTGATCCGAGAAAGAGAAAGAGAAAGAGACGGAGTATGAGAGTGAGCGTGAGAGCGATGATGGCTGGTGAGGGTCTTTTATTCTTAGTATTTATTTGTCAACATGCTTCTTAATTGCATTGTGCCTTTTATTCTTAGTATTTATTTGTCAACATGGTTCTTAATTGCATTGTGCCTTTTATTCTTAGTATCTACATTTTATTATGTCAACATGGTTCTTAATTGTATTGTGCCTTTTATTCTTAGTATCTTCATTTTATTATGTCAACATGCTTCTTAATTGCATTGTGCCTTTTATTCTTAGTATCTTCATATAATATGTCTTTGTGCTTAACTGTTTTATTCTTCTCAATGCAAGGTGACTCGAACAATATGAGCAGCGGCAAGGCAGACTCCGAGAGCTTGCTTAAGACGCTGTCGCAGGTGAAGAGGAATATTCCTAGACCCACTAGACGGAGTGATCGAGCCCCGGTGCGCAATCCGCGTTACGACGATGGTACCGATGGAGGACGAGGACGAGGAGGACGAGGAGGACGAGGTGGAGGACGAGGACGAGGAGGACGAGGTGGAGGACGAGGTGGCGGCGGGGTACACATGGACTTTGACGAGCCACCCTCCGCTTCTGGCGACGTGGCTCCTGAGTTGTTCCTAGAGGGTCCGTCTAGTGGGGAGGTGGAGATGGAGACGGAGTCTACACACGAGTCGGACTCTAGGGCTGAGTTGGAGGTGATGGAGGGTGGGGGTGCGCCGAAGCCCTTGAAGATTCGTGGAGAAGCTAGAGTCCCCGATGCGAGGAAGGAGCCGAAGACCCATGATGGCAAGATCCTTATCATTCCTTCGAGAGATGAGTAAGTGTACTACTTCAGAAATTTCGAACATGTATTTTTCATCTTGGGCATAATAATCAATTTGGCATTTGTACTAATGTGTGATTTATTTGCAGCAACTGGACATGGGAGGGCAAGCCCGCCCGCCAGCCTAACACCTTGCTTGGGGCTCTGATTAAGAAGTTCTGCCGGGCGAGATACACTCCCCTTAGCATGGTCCCCGGTGGCGAGACGAGGCTAGCCACTACTTGGGCGGACTATGAGGATGCCCTCGCCGTAGGCTTCGCGACAAGCTCGCTGAGGCCGTGACCACCAAGTTCGGGTAAGGCATATATTTCTCGAGCACCGTTCATAGTTGATGACCCTAATGTGCTAACTCATGACTTTCACAACTGATTTATGCATGATTGAAGTGCTTCTATCGTGTGGACCCGGAGCATGAGACGCAGGCGCGTCTCACTTTGCGTGGCGCTTGCGAGAGGTTGACACCGCGAGCAGTGGTACAACCAAAAGGTCACCCGCGCTAGTGCCTTCGGGCTAACAAGGGTAAGAGGGTCAAGAAGGAGTACTATGTTGGTAACCAGCCTACGGAGGAATGGGCAATGACCATTGAGGAGTACATGTCGGTGAGTAAAATGTCAATGAGATTCTACATTGCTGCTAAGTTTTCATTGGATTATCTTGAGTTGAGTATTGCGTTTTCAGGTTTGTCCCGAGTGGGCCGAGCAGCATAGGGAGGCATGGGAGGAGCTGATTAGGGCGAGGTGGCTCAGGTTGGACGAGGAGTTTGCAGCCGTGTCGAGGCGTAACATGGAGAACCGAGGCACCGGTGGCACACACTGCGCGGGAGGCCGCGACTACATCCGCTTCAAGGGGAAAAAGGTATGTATATACATGGAACGATCTTCTTTCATTTCCCGTCATGTCTCATTTGTGATACGCATAACTTTTCTTTTTGCGATGCAGGTGGCCGAGGCACCACTCGGGGTGGTGCTTCATGATGCCCGGATATATGACATGATGCGGCGTAGGCGTAAGCCCAATCCCGCATTGCCTCAGCCACAGCATCTACCGGCAATGCCAAGGCCGCCAAGGAGGACTACCGCGACATGGTGTTGTCTCGTCACCCGGAGGTGGATGACCCCTTGAGCATTCCGATCGACGAGGAGTCGTTGGTCCCTGTCGGGGCACGGGCGTCCGCATGGCCGTTTCCCTTTCTGAATAAGGCGGTCAAGCCTACTCCAGCCACGAGCTACACGCGTCTCAAGCATACCCTCACCGCCGACAGCCCCCAGCCTCGTCCACGGCCTGCTCGTCCACCCGCCTACGATGTAAGTTTTCCTCATTTTCATCCTCTTTCCGGTTTTCCTTCCTACATGGCTAAGTGTTGACGAGATTCATTGTTTCTGAAATTGTAGCCTCGAGTTCGAGGCGGCCTTCGAAGCCTCGCAATGAAGCGTATCAGCAGAGCCGCTGCCCGCTGGAATAGGCGGAATACGGCCTACATGGCGTATATAGGAGTAAGTCCGAATCTTTCTTCTCGCAAGTAGATGACAAGTCTCAGCTTTGATGCTTTATTTCTGCAAAGCCTAACTTGTAACCTATCTTGCAGGAAATGATGATTTCTATGTCTATCGGTACACCGCCACCGGCTCGAGTTACCGTGGCGGGGGACATGCCTATCATGCCATCGAGGGCAGCTTTCGCTGCGACTTACTACGGATCCACACCAGAGGTAAGTTCTTTGCCAAACCGGTAGTTACCACTTCCCTTTGCATTGCAAGTTGCTAACATGTAGGGAACACGTAGGGAACGGGATGCTCCGGGAACCAGGCCTCGCCGGGTGGGCGCGAGGTCACACCGGTTCATCAAGGTGGTCAGTCTGCTGGTGCCTCTCCTTCGACTACTCCTGGGACTACTCCCGGTGCCTCTCCGTCGACTTCTCCTGGGCGTACCACCGGTCCTTCTCCAGGTGGTTCTTCTGCAGCTTCTACCGGAGCGCAACCCCGGGCTGCTCGTTTCGCCAACGATAAGGGCGGACACACCCCGCCCGGGTCCTTCCTTCGCTAGTCAGCTTAGAACTAGGGTTGCTTGCTACTACTATGTATGCTACTATGACATGGCGCTCTCCGCTTGTATGCTACTATGTGCACCATGTATGCTACTATGTGAATTATATGCTATTTTGGTGAATTATGGCGAATTTGGTCGATTTTGGATGAATTGGACCTGCTGAATTGAATTTGAATTGCAACAGGAACAGAAACGGAAACTGGAAAAAGAAAAAAAAAATATTGCAAGGCCTACGCCGACGGCATTGCCGTCGGCATAGACACTGACATGGACCATATGGTCAGGTCTATGCCGACGGCAATACCGTCGGCGTAGACCATGCGTCTGGACGGCCGCCACGTGGCCATGCCATGCACGTCCCTATGCCGAGGGGGCTGCCCTCGGCGTAGACGCCCACCTGGCTGAACCAGCTCGCGCCACGTCGCCCGTTCGTCGCCGGGCCGCTGCCTCTATGCCGAGGGGGTTGCCCTCGGCGTAGGCGCCCAGCTGGCTGCACCACGTCGCGCCACGTCGCCCCGTTCGTCGCCGGGCCGCTTCCGTACGCCGAGGGCAGGCCGTCGGCGTCTGCCGACGCGCCGTTAACGGTGACTACGCGCCGCCAGGACAGGCCGAGGGCAGAGACGCCGAGGGGCTCACCTGGCCGTCGGCGTAGGTGACGTACGCCGAGGGCCAGCCGTACGCCGATGGCGAACCTACCTATGCCGAGGGACCTGGACGCCGAGGCCATACGCCGAGGGCTGCCGTCGGCGTAGCCTACGCCGAGGGCCAGGCGTGGCTACGCCGAGGGCAGCCGGCCGTCGGCGTCTCGGGCGATTCCTGTAGTGATATTAATCATCACCATTGTATGAGAGAGAAATGCTATTAATTCTTCTCAAAAAAGATAGTGGGATCTTGTATAGATAAAAAATATACTTTTGGTAGTAACCTTGTATTAGCGAAGGGGGTAATGGATTAAGATACTCCGTAAACCTCTTTCCCAGTTCAAAAAAACTAGAAATTACACCTCCGATCGCATGCGTACATTTGCATCGGCAAGGCAGGGTGCATATATAGACCATATGGAGAGAACCGGAGAAGCACGCACGCTGGCATTGCACGCGGCGTGCGTGGCACCAGAGTATTTGACACACTGACACAACACACAGCTATTTTTCGCTGCTATATATATGATGAGTATGTATTGTTATCATTATTCATTGCTGTGTTATCCCTTTGCATGCACCGTCCGGACACCGGCATGTGCAGAGATTATTAACTCATTAGTGATGGGTAGTAATGGGAAGCATGTGGGGAATTAGACCCCTGCTAGATTCATCACATTGCCTGCCCCAAGCCCCCAACTCGCCTAAAGTTCAATTTCTTCACCTAGCTAGGGCCCCAGACGTATTGCGTGCATATGTGCACACATCAAGAGTTAGTTAGCTCTTTTGCTATGTCTGCACACTATTGTATCGCTAGCTCGGATAAAAAATACCTGTCGTTGAGCTAAAATCACGACAAGTATTTTGAACTAAAAAAAAAATCTGCGGGTATTATTGTGCGGCGTACTAAAACTTTTACATATGGACGGCAGGGTGCAAATGTGACATGGTCTTGCAGTTTACTGTTAGTTGATAAGTCTTATCTTCGAGATGCACGCATGGTCCATAGCTCGACAAGGATGGTGTACTTGTGCGTGTAAGTACGTTACATTGTGGCGACAGGGAGAGATGTCGGAAACGCTAGGCTTATTCGCGAAATTGATGGAGTTATTGCCCTACTTGATCATCGATCGATCTAAACCCTGACCTCACAGCTAGCGCCGCTGCTGTGGTCACTCTACAACTCAAGCTTGGACCTGGAACGCAGTTGCCGTTGCAGCCTTCCAGGAGTAGCTCTGTTGTGAATGCACATGTCCTACAACTTAGTACTATGTCGATTAAGCAAGTGCAGGTTGAATTTTTTTTTTACCACTCCAGTATCTGCAGTAATGCACCATGGATCCCAGCTCACTAGTCACCAGTTCTATATTCTGAATACTCTCTTGCAGTGCAAAATATTGTCATATGTCAGCAGCTGATTTGTTTGTTCATATTTGCACCATTGATGGCGAGTAAATGTGATGAACCAACTCTGTATTCCATGGATCGATGGGCATAAATTCTCCTGCAGATGTAGATACTACCTGAAGAAAAATGCGAGGCCGGCCAGAATTAGCTGCTGCTCCTGCAGCACTGCATCAAATTTTGATTCAATTCCTCTCCGTTCTAGTATCTGTTAGAAATGCATCCAGATTTTTGTTTGCCAATGTAGCTACATGCATGATGTTCATCTCAAGGAGGCCCCGAGACACATGCCGTGTCACAGGTCTATGCTCGTGTGCCCTCTCCTCCATCTTTACAGCTGGGTCTGGAGAGTAAAGAGAGGGGAGTAGAACAAGGAGAGAAGCAACATGCATGAGAATGGAGCTGATGATACTCCAATAATAAGTCCCCTCACATGTGCAGTGGTGGAGGGCATGCATTTATGTCCTTGTTTTCCTTTTCGCTCCGCATTCAATTCACACACACACACTCTTGAGTTCCTCTGCCACTTTTCGTTTATCATCTCCCTCCCTGCCTCGGCCCTGCTCGATCGTCGATCCTTCCATGACCATGACGCATCATGAGTCAAGTTTTGTCCTCCTTGTGACCCTTATCTTTCTTTTGAAAAATGTCAAGTTTTTTCCTCCTTATGACCTCATCCTTCAAAAAAGAGAGCCAAGATTTCTTCAGTAAATTACCGTCATTGTTCAGCCATGCATGCATGTGTTCCTTATCTATGCAAACTACGTACACTTTCTCGAGTGTGTCACTCAAAGTCTCTGCATCACACTACTAGTATAATGGAGGAAACATTACGGGAAACTCTCATTTGCAACTAGTTGCGCCCGCACCCCATTTTTTGTTGTGACACTTCTCAGTTTCCAAAAAATGCAAACTAAAATTCTAGACATACATTGTGTTGTGTCTTGTGCATCTGTGAAGTTTCATCCAAAAATATGTCAAAATGTGACCTGTGTAAAAAAGAGAAGACGTACGTAAATAGTGTCACGTACTATTTACACATCATTTGTTCTTTTTGTGTAGGCCACATTTTGACATATTTTTGGATGAAATTTCACAGATGGACAAGATACAATAGAATGTATGTCTACAATTTTAGTTTGCATTTTTTGGAAACTTGGAAATGTCAGAACAAAAATGGGGTGCGGGCGCAACTAGTTGCGGATTATCCCCAAACTAAAATTGTAGACATATATTCTATTGTATCTTGTCCATCTGTGAAATTTCATCCAAAAATATGTCAAAATGTGGCCTACACAAAAAGAACAAATGATGTGTAAATAGTACGCATATTTTTGGATGAAACTTCACAGATGCACAAGACACAACACAATGTATGTCTAGAATTTTAGTTTGCATTTTTTGGAAACTGAGAAGTGTCACAACAAAAAATGGGGTGCGGGCGCAACTAGTTGCAAATGAGAGTTTCCCGTAATGAGAGGGGCGAACATTACTTATAACTACGTACCCAGGGGTTCACATGCCCTGCCAAGTCCAAAAACTAAAGAACTCTTAACTTTCCCCTGTGAGTGTGAGGTCATGGCTTGCATATGAGATCGATCGAGGGGCCAGTTTTAATTGATCTATAAGGGGAAAGGGTATTTTTATTAGAGGGTGGCGTGGTGCATGCATAGGCGGGAATTAAGGGCAGTGCCCTTGCATGGCCGCCAGGACGAGAAAGGAAAAGGTCAATGCAGCGACGAGACGACGTACTCCATGACCTACGTTCGCCTTCGCCACTCCCTGTGTTGCACTTGCTCCATGCAGCAGGCTCCTTGTTTCCCTACTCTTTTAACTTTTCTTTGCCCTATCAACAGGAAGATTATTGGATTACTTATGTGGGAGTAACAAAGGTAATAACATATCACTACCAACTAGGCATTTAAATAATATTTTTTATTTCAATGAATAAGACGCAAACTTATTTTAAGACGTACTAATTAGTATCGTTAGATCGTATTAAAATTTTAAAACATATTCTAATGATGCTAATATTAATATTACCTCCGTCCAGGTTTACAAGGTCCACACACATCTCTAGATCATGAATTTGATAAACATAACATAAATTATACAACATAAAAATTATATCATTATAAAATAGAACATCTAAGTTTTGTAATGATATATTTCTGTAATATTTACATTGTATTTGTTGGATAAATTGACGACATATGGATACGTGCAAGACCTATAAACCGAGAAAGGGAAAGTATAATAATTTTTTATGCATTTAAAGTAATTCTTGATCAAAGAAAAAACACGAAAAGCGGGAGCGCCTTATTCATTGGAATAAAGGGAGTATGACATGTCATTAAACGAAGATAGATAGTTGTGGTAACTAGCTACACTATGTTAACATAATATCACACTTCTCAAGATAAAATGTGTCTACTTCTAATTAATGTCACACTTCCAATATTTTTCCTCATACTCCCTCCGTTCTGAAATAGTCTACATTCTAGTCCTAAAATTTGTTCTGAAATACTCCCTCCGTTCTGAAATAGTCTACATTCTAGCCCTAAAATTTGTTCTGAAATACTCTACATTCTAGCTTTTGGTCAACAACAACATAGAAAACGAGGTGGTTTTGCTCTCTTTATTGGATGTTGTAATTTTCAATGTAGCTTGGATTGGTTGTTCACATATCAAAGTAGTACTAATAAATGCAATACTAGTTTGTCTCATTTTTCCTAGAACGTAGACTAAATCAGAACGGAGGGAGTACTCTACATTCTAGCTTTTGGTCAACAACAACATAGAAAACGAGGTGGTTTTGCTCTCTTTATTGGATGTTGTAATTTTCAATGTAGCTTGGATTGGTTGTTCACATATCAAAGTAGTACTAATAAATGCAATACTAGTTTGTCTCATTTTTCCTAAAACGTAGACTAAATCAGAACGGAGGGAGTATATGATACTACATCTATGTTAGTACTGGTAAGCACTATGAAAGTAGTAACATAGATCGGTGTCCTATGCATGACACAACTCTATGTTATTCTGCACTATGACTAGTCTTACTTCCTCCATTTTAAAATAAGTATAGTAAATTTATCTAGATTTGCATATATTTACACGGTAAAACATATTTAGATACATACAAATCTAGATAAATATGTGACACTTATTGGAACGGACGGAGTATGAAGTAACTATTAGGTGTGCTCGGGAACAAACGCTCCTGGTTAAAAAATGGTATTTTCAGTTCTCTGATTTTTTTTATCATAAATCACTCATAGACATGACTAAGTATTACGTGTATCTTTTCCAGGGAATTAAGTATTGCATGCATATGATTTGTGTTTGGTGCAAACAAATGTATTTTTGCGCCCTATGGATAGAAAGGAAGTAAGTGCACAAAAACTTATTATTCTACCCGGACATTTATTTTCTTTGCTAATAAACTTAGGTAGCATGTTTTTGCATGAATTTTTGCAGGTGCACAGATCTTAATCATTTACAAAAACAAATGGTGCAGTGTGCTCGGTCTGCTCTAGACGACTATACTTTGCCTTGACGCTTCAATATGATCAATGTGCGAGAGTACTTTTTTTTGTGAAAAATCCATCAATATATTGATAATCATTAACGGTGGGAGTGGTGTTTTGGAACATGGGAGCATATGCTCCCTCTATTTTGAAATTCATCTTACACATATTTTGAATTTAAAAAAATTGAAACGAAAAATTCGCATGTACATCTTCACGTGCTACACACTCACAAAGTAGTTTCATAAAAAATAGACTTGTCATGTGACGTGTATAAAAAAGACAAAATTTAGTGCTAAAAATAACGCTTTTTACAAGATTTTTTTTCTTTTTTACGTAGACCACAAAAAGTATTGATTTTTCGTGAAACTTGACGAATGCACATATATTATGGAGATGCACATGTAGAATTTTTTGTCAAAATTTTTCGACAACTCAAAATATAATTTTTAGGTATAGGGAACATACGCACCCGGGAGCCGAATTGAATTTCCGTAGTAAAGAGATCTAAAAGCAAAACAAATAGATTCTTGCACGGTCCAGCGAAGACTACAAGCACCCGAGCGAGTCGAGTACGCGCCACCGTCCTCGCCCCTCCCTCGCTAGAGCCGGACAAAGCTTATCATAGTGAAGCTTGCTGTAGTAGACAGACGGAAAGTTATTATGCTAAGGCCCCAAAGGACCGGCGCACTAGAGCAGCAACCATCACCAAAGATGAGAACCATGATCGGAAGAGCCAAGTTGCAACAACACTGACTAACACAACGGCCGGATCCCAGGAGATCCGCCGGGAAGACAACTCCATACGCCCTCTGATGGTTCTAGGCGCACCACCAGAACGAAGATTGAGCAGGGAGGACCTCATTCTAATTTCAGGGTGTAGCCACCGCCACGCCATCTTGAAGAAAACAATGCAAATACCTAAAAGAAAGATGTGAAACCTCCCACCGGTGAGAGGTTGTGGTCCGCCGCACCTCCAAGGTCCCAAGGCCAACGGAGGCGAGGGGGGCCGGCGGCATCGCCAGCGAGGGGGGCGAAACCCTGATAGGATTTTCTAGAACTCCTCCTCTCTCTCTTCTGTACGTACCGGTTCGGGATCTCTTAATATGCGAGAGTATATTTGGTGCTTCCTCCTTTTTTTCAATAAATGGTGCTTTATTAAAATCAAAGTTTGTATAAGTGCATTACAAGTCACAAGAGTTCACAATCGACCTCTAAATAGATTGGATGCACACAACAGCATAAATAAAGAAAGTAAAAAACGACATAATATTTAACTTATAGCAGATATGCCTCACAATAGAATCACATCGAAGAAAATGTAACTTCCTCGCAAGTTCGACAATATTGATACAAGATATGTCTATCAGGTACAAAATTTGAAGACCAAATTTGAAACACATACCCACAAAATATTCTACTATGAAGATTTGGAATTATATGCCCCCTCACTCACGCATCGAAGAAGAAGCAAATTAAGTGTAAAATCAATAAAAAGTTCGTGGAGAAAGACCACAGTTCTGTCTAACATCTTCATTATCTATCATCGAAGAGAGACCCTACCCCCTCGCCTAGTTCGAAGGTTGCCACATTGTCGACCGATAGAGGCTCTCACCCGAGAGATAGGTGAGGTGATGACCTCAAGGTCAACAAAGGAGCCAACACTAGAATGACCACCTCATAACAGTAAGCACATTTCATCAGCTCCATCGTTGTTGCCCATAAACAAACAAGTCATGAAAATAAGAATCTTTAGGGCAAGGTTGGTTAGAAAGAAGATGTTGATTTCCCAATGTGAAGTGACAAGGACATCGGCAACATAGCAAAAAACCAAAAATAATGAGCCCATCCTCTAACCACACATGTCATCCCGTTGACAATGGGAAGGGGTATCCTATCCCGTTATACGTACCCAAGCTCGAGTCCGGTGACCACCCTAGAACATCAACACGTGCAACAGGTAAATGAGCGATAAAATGATGTAGAGAACTCACCAAATTGGTGCCTCCATAGTACAAAGAACTCCCAAGGCACCACATTTGCCATATGGGAAAGCAAATGTTAGGATTTCACCCGGGAATTGGGATGTGGTGGGGAGAAGGGACCTTGACGACGCCTCAAAGGACGAAAAGGGTGTCATTGGCGCATTGTTGCTGCCTTTGGTAGGCCAACCGACCAAGGATTTTCCCTAGTCCCGAGCTTGCAGCACCAGAATACCCACCTTCTTTGGATATGACGAATGAGGTCAACGTACGACCACATGTTGAGTGCACCGAAGGGAAAAGGACTTGGACAATGAAATCTGCCATGGAAGGCTGACTAAGTAGTCAACGGACCATGCAAAACAACCTCCCCCCCCCGGCCCTGTTGCCCTCAAAGTTGAAAACCAAAAACCTTGTACGCCAAGTAAGAACAAGACAACACCACACACGGGCAGTTTTCTTGATGCTTGAATCCATATGCGAGAGAAACAGAGTGGTTAATGCCTCACCACCACCTTCACCAGCAGCCACACGGGATAGCCTCCCCGGGAACACCAAGGGCTGGAGAGGGGGAAGTGGTGGCAACCCTGCATGGAGACCCTAGTTGCCCTCGAGTCAAGGATGACGCGAGAGTCTAAAATGCTTCCTTGACTTGAAAGGGGGACCCAGGCGGTTGATTCAATTAGTGAAGACAATGCTTGGCTACCCTATGAGATTTCTTTATCGAATAACAGTTGGACCGATTTTTCAAGTGGCATGCTTACCAGAATATATCGAATACATGATTCCGAATTTAAAATTGAAATCATTTTTAAATAATATAAATTGTTAAAGATCGGTAACCACAAGTTAATCCTGGAACCCCCCTAGAGATAAGAACCCAAAAAACATGGAACTAAAATCCTAAAAACCATTTAGCTGGCTAAGCCTAGTTTTACTGAGGGAGATTTGGAAACCCGGTTACCAAACCGGAGGTGACCAAAAGTATTGCCGGTAAGCAAACTCATGTAACCAATACCAGTGTGTTCTTGAACCAATTAACCATTGTCATTTAGCAACGCACCCTAAATAACCCATTAGCAACATGCAAGACCATGGTTGTACCACCTACCCACAGAATGTTCTTGGCGGGTCATCACCACTTCACTTTATAACCCACTACTGAATTATTTGGACACGAGCGAATACATGACAAGGTCGGTACGTACCTCGGGAACACCGGTAGTTTTGATTCAAGATTCATGTCTACCTGGAATCTTGGATACAACGACGGTATTCTCTTCGAATTCAAAATACTATGAACAAGGAAATTGCATTATATCCATATAGCAGGCTTTTGTGTTTTCATAGACCCACTAAATTTCAAAACAGCGTAAATCTTCGAAGGGGTATCTCAGCCATCCTACACCTAATTTCAAATAGATATCATTTAATCTCAGTTGTCCTTGTATTTCACTCAAGAAAACATTTCAGTCTTACGAGTCAATGAAAGCATAAGCCATTCATATATTCCATCCATTGACGCTAGCTACACAAGAACTGATCTTAGACGAACTATTTATGTTGGTTCAAAATATGATGTAAAGGTTCTCCAGTGATTTGATCCATTTCAGACGCAAAATATGTCCGTTCTCTAGTCCGTTTTAGGTCAGGCTTCGGACAGAAAATGGACGTCCAGCCCTCTTTGTCCGTTTGAGTCGGGGGCAACCCAGCGGCGCGACACATTTTGGTTCGGCCAGAGCACTTCGACTGATTTCCCCCTATATTCAACTCAAATTTCCAGTTTCTTGATTGCGCTTGATATTGCTCATGTATGTGTGGCCTCGTGGAGCCCTCATGCACATGCATTTTCCTCTCGGTGTGTTTATTGACGAGGGTCGCCGTGGCAATCAATAGGCCGGAAGAGGCGTCTGACCCATTATCATCCGACGAGGTTTGTATAACGTCCTTGTAGAAGAACTCCATCCACTTATTCAGGTCCATCTGCGTGTAACACGGACGGGTCAATGGCCAATATAACAGGTAAAAATGGTTGAAAATGATCCATGGTTTGTACCTCAACCTCGGCCATGCAAATGGACAAAGAATTCCTGAGCATCGATGCCGGTGGGTGGGATAGAGCCAAGGTGCGGCGCCAGAGACATGTCCCGTTGCCGAAAAAAGTGCGTTACGACGTCGACATGAATCGTGGGCTCCGGCGAGCAGCGACCCGAACAAACAATGTTGTGAATGGCGAGAGGTAGGGTAGGCGGCAGCGTCACGGCAGGGTTGCGTTGTGGAGGGAGGGACACGAGTTGGTGACAACTGGCTTGGGTGCCACTAGCAGGCGGGCCTTGGAGGGAAAACATGGGTACACGTGCAAACGTGCTTGCTCTCCGCGCCGATGCATTGCCAAACCGAATTTGGACCATGAAGGGGTCGCCTCTAGGGGTGCAAATGGATAGGATAATTTCCTCGCCGAAACCGGTCCCGAATTCGTTTTTAAGGTGTCCATATCCGATTTTAAAGAATCCAGCGGATAAGGATATTCGATTTCGAAGTAATTTGAAGATTTTAAACCGGATAATCTAAGTTTTGATTCAAAAGCCAATGCCAGATCATAAGGTTAGTAGTTATTGAGTTTCTAAATTTATTTGGCGAGCCTGTTTAGCTTTAAATTCTATCAATTCTTAAGTTTTAACGTAAACCGTGTCTCTTTTTTCTTAACTACACAAGATTAAAAGTTTAAATTCCTCTCAAGATTTGCAAAAACTATAAGTATCTACCGATGAAAGCATATATCTAACTATGTTTGTTCCCGTACCGAGTCCACCCCGTTTCTGATTCGAATCCGTAGTCCGATATATTCGCATTCAAATCCGAAACCGATCAATATCCATCCAGATCCGAGAAAAATATAAGGTAAAGGATATGGTATGAGTAAAATTTCGATCCAATATGATCCATTTACATCCCTAGTCGCCTCGCTTCGGACAGCTCGGTCCATTTGTGTCTGGTCGCTGGTCAGGGCTTTTGTGCCCGGCTGTTCCCGCAGACAAAAATAGACGTGCATAATTTGTTTGCATCGGGATGCCCTAAGTAAGAAAAAGCTCATGTGTTAGATGGAAAAAATAAATTACGAACATTTATAATATAACTAAATATTATTTGACTTATTCTCAAATATATTTTTGTATTATATATATTTAGTGTTATAGATATTGATAATTTTTGTCTATATGATTATACTGGACAAACTTTATAATCTTTAAGTTTAACTAAATCCAGAATACACGATGATTATTGACAGAGGGAGTATATTCAATCTAGGGTACGCGCGCGCCGGGCGTTCGATCTCCCTCAAAAGACTGAATTCGTGGTTGAGCCTTTGTGTATGCGGAGCGGGCAATCCTCCATTGCGACCTAAATAAAAGGACATTGATTATAACTAGTAAGGTACGTACTCCCTGAAGGATATCATCGTGCATGCTTGAACACAAGAGGAACAATAGAGCAATTACTCTGACCGTATTCATATCTGAACTATGATAGCACTGCGATGTTTTGACGAGGAGCTACCATCAGATGGAACAAGGGGAAGCATTGGAGCTTAACTCTAGTGCAAGATTCCATGGCTGAGCTCGTCACAGGCCACCATAATAAAGCGAAGAAAAATTAGGTGAAGTGTCTTATTAATTAGATTTCATATATATGAGCTGATTGAAATGTATACAATTTTGTTGAATTAACCAAAGGAACCAGTCAATATGTCAGATCATTTACTTAATTGAGAAGTCTAAATGGTATTTTCCCTACCAAATCACTTATTTTGAGGTAATTTTTTTTGATGTAAACTACCAAATCCCTTCTTCATGTAGTTGTGTCATGTAAATAAATCATATTGCGTACTATGCACAAACATGAGTTACAAAATGCCCTCTTGAAAAGACTACAAGGATTGAAAAGTAGAGAAACGGAGCACTACAATCCCTTCGTTCCAACGTAATCCAATTTCTAGATTTAGTCTATCACTACAGGAATCGAGCGCTGCGCCAACGGCCCCAAACCCTCGGCGTAGCCATAAAGGCCGTCGGCTTAGCCTACACCGAGGGCCACCATCGGCGTAGTTCCTCGGCGGATCCACGTGGGCCCTCGGCGTAGACGTGGCCCTCGGCATAGGACATATACGCAGACTGTCAAGGTCCACCCTCGGCGTACGGGTCCTCGCCGCAGGCCTGCGCGGGCCACGCCGTCCATTAACGGTCGCCTTTGCTAGGCCGACGGCCTGGCCCTCGGCATAGGCGGCTATGTGGCGCGAGAAGGGACACCTGGGCAGGCGCTACGCCGATGGCCTAGCCCTCGGCATAGGCGACGATGTGGCGAGACTAGGGCGCCTTGGGCATAGGCGGTGACGTGGCGCGAGCAGGAGCGCCCTAGGCAGCCGCTACGCCGACGGCAATACCCTCGGCATACCAGGGCGTACGCCGACGGCTGCCCTCAGCATACCAGGGACCATTTGTTCCTAGCCACAGCCTACAGCGACGTTAATGCCCTTCGCATAGAGGTGACTCAGTTTTTCTTAGATTTGTTTCACGCGCTCGTATGATAGCAGCAAAAATCACAGAATATTCACTGCAATTCACATAAGCAATATACACATAAAACAAGTGTAAGTAGATGTAGGAGTATGAAATGATCAAATTATCATCCAAAATGCACATAGGAGTGTCATATCATCAAGTAGAGGCACACATAGGACTAGTAGCTATCCGATATACATGGTACATGTCTATCTCGAGGCCAAAAGCCCTACTGCTCTGGAGACGGGGTCAGGGTGAACCCGAGGTCTCCACTAGCGGAAATAGGTGACGGCTGACGATATTGCGCTCCAGTAGAAGTTGCAGAAGAACCACCAGAAGAAGTACCGGAAGTACCATCAACAGAAGTACGGGGAGAACCACCAAAAGAATGGCTAGGACAAGGACCACCGTAATGAACTAGTGTGCTCTCACGCCCACCCTCTGGGGCATGACCAAAGTGCTGGTTCCCGGAACGTCTCATTCCCTACATGTTCCCTAGAGGTCTGTAGAAAGAATATATCAACATCTACAACAAGAGATATTTACTACTCACTCTGTCTCAAAATATGTTGCTCACCTTTGTTAGATACAGAAGTATATAGATGCATTTTGGTTGAGAAACTTATTTTAGGACAGGGGCAGCACTAAGTTGATCATAAAATAATTTCTCACTATATATTTTGATGTTGAGTATAAGCATTTTTAGAGACTTGGTCAAATGTAGAGATTTTTAATTAAAAAACAAAGCTGGAATTTCAAATAATCTGCAACAAAGAGAGTGGTCTACAGGAATGAGAACAAAGGAGAATAACTAATGAATCAAGCTGTTTGTTTGTTGGTTTGAGGTTGCTTATCACGTGTACCACGTGATAATGAATCGAGTTGTTTGCTTGCACCGCGTAAAAAATGCTAGATTTTTCTTTAGGGATTAGATGTGCATGCCATAGTAAATTAGTAATAATAATAAAAATCGTAGAGTTTAGGTTTACTGAAATCTTTCTCTTGTATAAGTGCAAACTGGTTCAATAAGAAAGACTCGTAAGATTTATAATTCATCAAATCAAACAATATGTTTGTACTGAAAATACCAAGGATTGGAATCGAAAATTTATCTATAATTCATTTGAATCAAGGTGGTCCTTTGGAAATAATTTATCTATCTAAGGTGGCATGCGGCACAGATATGCACATGTTTGTAGTGACACATCATATAGTAATGTGCTCCTTTCTGTTTATAAGAAAAAAAAAATGCTTACTCTCAAACATGAAAATATGTGATAGTGTTAAGCATATTGCCTTTTGAGACATAACATATTTTTTGTTTCAAAAATAGTATATTAGATTCACTTGGAGAGATAAATCAAGGAAATATTTACCTTAACCGCAAAGGGACAATTTTTCATAAATTGATATATGGTTTCTGAAGGTAGCACCCATCATATATATGTGAATTTGACTTTAATTGTGGTTTATAAAACAACCCAGTATATTCTTACTACCACAATCGCATAGTTGACGTACCGAAATGATTCGGTAGAGCATGTGATTTTCAAGCATTAAATTGCATCAAATAAATGCACGACAGCTCTATGTTTAACTGAGTCAAATATGAAAAAAATAAGCATATAAACTTCTAGTATGATTTTAATGTGGCCCATATTGCAATTCTTCCACATGTTAAAAATTGGGAATTTCAAGCCTCTTCCACTCACTTTGATATTTTAAAAGTCGTAGCAATATTATATATCTTTTCATAACAAGTGTATTTGACGCGTCTGAGCTGTAAAACAAAATATTGTCAGAAGTTAATTGAACTCCACTTGGCTGAATTTGATCCATGGCAAATAAAACTTGCAAGAAATACATGAAACCAATAAGTTATATACTCTAATTAATGGGTAAGATTAATACTCTAATAGTATAAAGAGTGCTCTAATAGTATAAATTAAGCATCTATATGTAACACCTATATAGATCTTTCTCTTACAGGATGTACATTTTTTTATCCCCCTGGTGCAGGATCCATTTAGGACATGATCAGTTCGAAACCCTAATTAACATCGGAAACAGTAACTAAAATCTAAGAAGATTAAGCAAACTGTGGTTCGACACCCAGCTCGATCTAAAATCGCCGAGAATTGGAATCCCCGGCCTTTAGTTGTTTCTGCTCAACTACTCGATCGGCGATCACCTTTCTTGAATATTTGTTCTTGTTCCAGTCGATTAATTCCCGGTTGGTACACGCGCGCCGTACTTAGAAGAATTCACTGGGGTCCCCCAGTGGTACCACGTCGTCCATGAGGCCCGCCTCGCCGTGCCCCATGCCGTCGTCGAGCAGCCAGCTCTCTATCATGGAGAACGCTGGCGGGGCGCCAGTGCTGGCCAGGTTGCTCGTCTGGGACGAGCCCTCAGGCGTCTGCGCCGCGACCGTGCCACCGCCACTGTGGCTCGCCGACGGGGACGCCGCGGCATCCCAGGAGCACTGTGGCTGCTGGTGCGTGGTAGCCGTCGTGGACGTAGTCGACCCCGACGCCTCCGGTCCCTTGCTGCTGCCCCCGCGGCGCATCCACCCCTCCAGAAGCCGCGCGATGTTGTCTGCGCTCGAGGCGTACGTCGTCACCGACCCAGGTGGCGTCGGCAACGCCGGCACCACTAGCGCCTTTGCGGCGGAGGGAGAGGGCTCGATCGAGAGCGCGTCACGCAGCGCCTGCCGCGCCGTGTGGATGTCCGTCTGCAGACGGCGCTCCCACTGCCCCTTGGGGGCGGCCGCCTTTGCGACACTGCCGCCGTCGCCACCTTCGGAGGCGCCGCCCTCATGACCTTCGGCCTGCATCTTCTTGAGCTTCTTCTTGAGGTGCGTGTTCCAGTAGTTCTTGATGTCGTTGTCCGTTCGCTCCGGCAAGTAGGACGCTATCGCCGCCCATCTGCGCAACCACAAGCCCATATCAGCAATATTGTCCATGAAAGAAACAAACAAACTAATAGACAGAAGGAAATTAAGAGAAGATTATCATCACCGGTTGCCGAGAAGCGCCTGGAGGTGGACGATGAGCTTCTCCTCCTGGTCGGTGAAGTTTCCGCGCTTGATCCCCGGCCGAAGGTAGTTGGTCCACCGAAGCCGGCAGCTCTTGCTGCACCGCATCAGCCCTGCACGATATCCGAATTACTTAACAAAACCTGTCAACTGGAACTTCCAACTCCAATTCACATGCACACAAGACACAAGATCGACATCGATCGATGAACGATCGATGATCCCCTATGCTGCAGTCCGTACCGGTGTTTGTCGGCACGGCGCGCCAGTTCCCGGGACCGTTCTCTTGGATGTAGGAGACGAGCATGAGGTCCTCCTCCGGCGTCCAGGGCCCCTTCTTCACGCCCACCTTGTCGCAGCAAGGCGGCCTCCCCATGGCGCCGTCGTCGCCGCTTCCGTGCGCGGTGACCGCGGGTAGGAGATGAAAAGTATCTTCTTGGGTGGCTAGGCACAAAGGCAGGGACCGGCCGGTGCAATTAAGCGGATGAGGTAAAAGGCGGGTGGGGGCTAGTGATATATATAAGCCATGGCTTGGACTCTTGGAGAGAAGAAGAAATGCTAGCTACCACACTGTCTACTGGGTTTTGACCCGGAGTAGAACGATGACCTAATACACTGCGACATGACTTGACACATGTTACAGCAACATCTACACATGCACACGAAAATGAAGAGGGGGAGGAGGAGAGCCACACATCAGCAGATCGCCAATATTATTGTAACGGGCTGTGTGAATGGATCCAGCCATGGGTTTGGTTTGGTCCTTGCTGCTTCAGGATATCTGCCATTTTGGTTTCCATCATAAATGAGTGCACTTAATTTCCAATTGTAAAATGAGTGCACTTGGAAATATAGAGTAACTACGTGCCGTATCTTGCTAGAAATGGATTATATATAAATGTCCATTAGTTGTGTGTTGTATCCTATTTTTGTGAGAAATTAAATGTTGATATTGTAGTAGGTAGTTGGATGCATATGTTTACTACGTATCTCCAGCTTACAAATAAGTGAAGTTTTTTAAATTGACATAATCTAAGATACATGTATATATACTCATATGTATAAGACAAAGATTTTTTTTTCTAGCTTCTTCAATGAACGCCAAGGATAACACTAATGATTTGGTTTACTTTATTGCAATATTGCAAACAAATAACGTGGCTTAAGATTTTCATGATTCAAATAAATTTATTTATATATAATATAAGAGTGTTTTCTATGATTTGATTACCTATATATTCCCTTGTTAGCACTAAAAATGGAATACGTTAAGTTCACAAAAAAGATTTGAACATGTTGAGTACTCCCTCCTACCCATAATATGTTACAGTTTTTCGTGAAAGACAAATTGTGCAAAGTTTTACAAAAAAATAGAAAATATGAACATTTGCAATACCAAATGGGGAAATTCAATTCGGCACATGGGAGCATATGCTCCTGCCACCGGAAAAGCATTTTGAAATGTTCAAAAAATTCAAATAAAATTTTTCTTGCTTACGTATCAACATTTTACGTGCGCACATCAAGTCTTGCGAAAAACCGACATTTTTTGTGACTTGTGTGAAAAAGACAAACAAAACGTCTCGTACAGAGCTTTTTTTTACACAAAAATTTGTCTTTTTTACGGATGACATTCAAAATGTCAGTTTTCTGTGAAATCACTTTATGAACGTGTAGAATTTCTAGATGTATCCACTAAATTTATGTTCAATTTTTTAAACATTTTAAAAGTGCATTTAAAATGAAATTTAAAAACCGGGAGCATATGCTCCCGGGTGCCAAAACGCCACTCCCAAATCTACCAAATGCATATATTGTATATTTTTACCAATAAATGTGGTCAACTTTATAAAGTTTGACTTTGACCAAAATTTATATGCAATATATTTTAGTCAGGATGGAGTAATATAGGTTGGATCACAATGTGTTGCATGTATTCATAATAATTAATGTTATATATCTACATGCTGTATTCAAAAGTTTTCAATTGTACATATCTAGCAAGTATCCACCTTGTTAATGTACTACCAGAAAGCAATAAATGAGCTTCAACTAGTAGGTAATTAATTGCGAATATTTTTTTGCGAGAAATACCCTCTGTTTAATGATGTAATACTTTATGCAAATCTTTATATTGATGAAATATCTTGTGATAATCTGGTTAATGATTTGAGAATATTAGTTTCGCATAGTGTGCATTCAAAACCGTTAATAATGATGTATAAACTATTAAAATATTTTGGTCGGCTGGAATTCATCCTTTATGTGATCTTGTAACATACTCCAAAAAAAGCTATGAAAGAGCACTACAGACATGTTAGTGGTCGGATACAGAAGATATAACTTAGCTTAGCACAAAATATGTGCAATGAATAGAGGTATATTACCTCAAAAAAATGAATAGAGGTATAACTTTTTGTCGAAAAACAGTAGGACACTACTGTATATTTTCTTCTTTTTTCATTTAAGTTAAAAATGTACTTGCAAAATTGAGTTTTGATCTCAGGTGCATATGCTCCCTTTACAAAAAAAAACATTCCGAAAGGAGAAACAATTTTTTAAAAACATTTAGCATGTACATATATATCCGCATTCTATGTGTGTACGTAATGTTTTGTGAAAAACTGACAATTTGTGTGCTCTATGTAAAAATAGATTAAAAAAAGTCCGGTGCAAAACCTTAGTTTACATAGGCCACACACAACAAGTCGATTTTTCATGAAACTACTTGATGCACACATAGGTTGTGAAGATGTTGCGCATCGTAAGTTTTCCATTACTTTTTAATATTTAAAATAAAAGAAGCATATGCACTAAAGTGCCAAAAAGATTGCTCGCATGTGCATGAGCCTTGAACATGGCTGAAAGAGAAAACAAATAAAATTCAAATGAAACTATCTACTCAAGCCCAAAGAGGCCATATTTCTTTCTTGTTGCTCTAAACTTCAGGAACCTTAGCTATATTTTTAAAATGGATCTGCATCTGTATAGGCTTGGCTCAACACCTCAGCGTTATTTGAACCTGACCAATTCCATGACATGATTTCTTGCACACAAACTGTTACATGGCCAGCTGTTGAATACATGATTAAGATGTGCATTAACACTGGATTGCTACTAGTTAATTAGTATGTTAACTCATAACAACCAAGCTTACTTTCTTAATTAAAGCGACGGTGACCACCAAAATGCAGTTTGCGACATTTTATAATTTTTGTACACATAGTATATGTAATCACCATCGCTCAAGTTGTTCTATGCAATACAGTAAAACATTTTATGGTTTGACACTACGTGCTTAACTTTAAATTGGTAAAGTCCCATAGCTATACAGTAATAGAGTTACGCTGGAAACACCAGCTTACAAACCACCAAACAAAGGCTGCAAATGAAATAATTTTAGTTTACTATGTGGTTCTCATTCTTGGGGTACACCACTCCCATTCGTTTCAGAAGTACTACTCCAGTAAAATTTTAGTGTCCGTATTGTAATTGTGCTATACTTTTACAACATTCGGAGAAGACATATACACGTGGCAATATTTTTCGCGGTGTGTAATGAGTTCTCGAAAGACGACAGCAAGCTGCATTGAATCTCTTGGGTCTGCCTAAAGTCAGCTTGATTGGAGTGAACTGAGCCACATGATTTATATTCTGAGCCCATCCTTACCTCCGCGGAGGCTTTTCCACTTTTTGAGCTCAAAGTAAAAAAAAAAAAATCTACTACCACTTAATAAAACATAATCGTTTGCCGCCATAATTCCATACAATCTTTCCAAACTCTTTCGGTCTTTTTATTAGGGTAACACTTTTTTGATTGTATTTTTTATTTTTGGGAAAAAGTGTTCACAAGCATACACACTCAGCATGACAACACATACCCACTCATGTAATGCCTACCAAGTTAGTAATAGCTTCTTTTTTTGGATTAATAGAAAGAGAATTTGTATATTCATGATTGGAAGATAGTTGATACAGTTTATAAGAAAAAGGGCCAAAAAGCCCATACGGAGTGTCCTTATTTATGATGAAATTCGGCCAGAAACCCACACAAATGATGAAGCTTTGCCGCCCGCATGATGCCACACCATCTTCGCGCCAAACACGCAACCATGAATCCAGAGCTACTGATCCGACTTCCTTCACTTGTGCTCAATCCGCACCGTTGTGTGGCCTAGAATCCTTATAGCCTATGGTACACAAGATGACCTCTCACAGACTACGAACTCACCGTTGCCCTGACGTGTCATGTTGACGGACCCTCTGAGACTCGCATTGACCAAGTCAAAAGAATTGCCACCCTCACATTACCAGCATGCCACCTATGCCTTGCTAGACCATGGACATAACCCATATAACCATTGCCACAAAGCCATCTAAGACTACTGCCTAGGCGCACGCCCACCATCCGCGCACTGTAACAGAATAGCCTAGTCGTGGCATGGAAAAATTGCAGTTAGCGTTGTGTTTTGGCCACACAACTAAAAATGCACCATTGTTAATAGTTATTGGTGGCGTGCTCTAGACAAGCTACCTACTAGTAAGATACAAATTTGTGGCATGCCATGTCAACATAGCACACAAAATGTGCACACTCATTGCGTTCTAGGACCGCACACCAAGGATAGATAGAAACGAATTTCAATGGGTGCAAAATATTCGTAAATTGAATTTTTTATGGACGTGTTCGTCTCCTTGAGGGTGACGGTGCGCAGCCTCTCCTTATGCGTCGTTTTGTAGGAGACGATGAGGGGGTATGCACTGGACCCGCCAGCCGTTGGGTATGTACAAACAGGTATGGACATGACATGGCCTTATTGTAGCAGACCAGGGTAGGTTACTAGTGGTATAGGTGGCTAGTGTTGGAGATATACCCAAGAGGCAATAATAAATTAGTTATTGTTATATCTTAGTGTTCATGATAAATGTTTACATACCATGCTATAATTGTATTAACCGAAACATTGATACATGTGTGTTATGTAAACAACAAGGAGTCCCTAGTAAGCCTCTTGTATAACTAGCTTGTTGATTAATAGATGATCATGGTTTCGTGATCATGAACATTGGATGTTGTTAATAACAAGGTTATGTCATTGGGTGAATGATATAATGGACATACACCCAAATAAGCGTAGCATGAGATCAAGTCATCAAGTTCAACTTGCTATAAGCTTTCAGATACGTAGTAACCTAGTCCTTTGACCATGAGATCATGTAAATCACTTACACCGGAAGGGTATTTTGATTACATCAAACGCCATTGCGTAAATGGGTGGTTATAAAGATGGGATTAAGTATTCGGAAAGTGTGAGTTGAGGCATATGGATCAACAGTGGGATTTGTCCATCCCGATGACGGATAGATATACTCTGGGCCCTCTCGGTGGAATGACATCTAATTAGCTTGCAAGCATGTGACAAGGTCACAAGAGATGACATACCACAGTAACGAGTAAAGAGTACTTGTCGGTAACGAGGTTGAACTAGGTATGGAGATACCGATGATCGAACCTCGGACAAGTAAAGTATCGCGTGACAAAGGGAATCGGTGTCGTATGTAAATGGTTCAATCGATCACTAAGTTATCGTTGAATGTGTGGGAGCCATTATGGATCTCCAGGTCACGCTATTGGTTATTGGTCGGAGAGGAGTCTCGATCATGTCCGCATAGTTCACGAACCGTAGGGTGACGCGCTTAAGGTTCGATGTTGCATAAGTAGATTCGGAATATGAGATGGAGACCGAAGTTTGTTCAGAGTCTCGGATGGGATCCAGGACATCACGAGGAGGTCCGGAATGGTCCGGAGAATAAGATTCATATAAGGGAAGTTGATTTCTAGGTTTCGGAAAAGTTCGGGATTTTTTCGGTGGAAGATCGGGAAGGTTCTAGAAGGTTCCGGGGGGTCCACCATGGGGCCCACGACCTAGGGGATCCAACATGGGCCTAGGGGTGCATCCTAGCCCTAATGGGCCAGGGGCACATGCCCCTCAAGGCCCAAGTTGGCCACCCTTAGGGTTTTCCCCAAAACCCTAGGGGAGATCAACTTGGGGGGAAGAATTCCCCCTCTCCCCTTTGGCCGCCGGCCCTAGATGGGTTTGGGGGGTTGGGCGGCCACCCAAACCGACCTCCCCCCTATATAAAGAGGGGAGGGGGCAGGGGGGTCGACCACCCTTGATACCCTAACCCTGGCCGCCCCTCTCTCCTCCACCGCAAGTCTGCTCCGGCTTGGCGAAGCCCTGAAGCTTTTCTTCCTCCACCACCACCACCACGCCGTCGTGCTGCTGGAACTTGGAGGAGATCTACCACACCTCCGCTGCCCGCTGGAACGGGGAGAGGAAGGGCTTCATCGACACCGTACGCGCGACCGAGTACGGAAGTGCCGCCGGATTGCAGCACCGGGGACGATCGTCTACACCAACAACGAGATCTAATCTCGTAGGCTTTGGAAATCTTCGAGGGTTAGTCTCATATCAATCTCGTTGCTCCGATCTTGTAGATTAGATCTTGGGTGTTCCATAGATTAGATCTTGGATTTATTCGTCTTGCGGTAGGAATTTTTTTTTGTTTTCTATGCTACGAACTCCATCAGTGGTATCAGAGCCGTGTCTATGCATAGATCTGTTGCACGAGTAGAACACAATGGTTTTGTGGGCGTTGATGCTCTTGTGGTTTTTGGTTAGTGTACTTTGCATCTTGCGGGATGGTGGGATGAAGCGGCCCGGGCTAACTTTACATGATCGCGTCTCATGAGACTTGCTCCACGCTTGACATGCAACGTGTATTGCATAAGTGGCTTTGCGGGTGTCTGTCTCTCTCACCATAGTTAAGATTCAATGTACTCTTTCTATTGACAACATTAGTATCACCGTTGTGGTTCATGTTCGTAGGTAGATTGGATCTTACTCGAAAACCCTAAACCACGTAAAATATGGAAACCAAATTAGAGGCGTCTAACTTGTTTTTGCAGGTTTTGGTGATGTGATATGGC
Source organism: Lolium rigidum (assembly GCF_022539505.1). NCBI lineage: Eukaryota > Viridiplantae > Streptophyta > Magnoliopsida > Poales > Poaceae > Lolium > Lolium rigidum. Next base: position 194,439,086 of record NC_061512.1, on the reverse strand, counting down.
CATGATGTGATGATGATTATATTTGATGTATGAGATGTTCATTATTGTATTATGGCAACCGGCAGGAGCCTAATGGTTGTCTTTAAATTTGTTAAGACCTGCGTGTCTATTCATCATGTAATAGCTTTATTTCAAGTAGTTGTTATAGTAGCTATAAGTGATGGACAACCATGAAGCGGCGCCATGGACCTTGGTGCAATGCTGGTGATGATGGAGATCATGCTCGTGTGCTTTGGAGATGGAGATCAATAGCACAAGAAGAAAGGCCATATCATATCACATATTATGAATTGCATGTGATGTTAATCCTTTATGCATCTTATCTTGCTTAGATCGCGACGGTAGCATTATAAGATGATCCCTCACATTAATATCAAGATAATAAAGTGTTCTCCCCTCGTATGTGATAGATCCTTTATGCATCTTATCTTGCTACAGTTCGTCGTTTTGAAGCATCTCGTGATGATCGGATGTGATAGATTCTACGTTCACATACAACGGGTGTAAGCCATGTTGCACACGCGGAAATACTTGGGTTTGCTTGACGAGCCTAGCATGTACAAACATGGCCTCGGAACACAGGAAACCGAAAGGTTGAATACGAGTCATATGGATGATATGATCAACATGTTGATGTTCACCATTGAAGCTACATCATCTCACGTGATGATCGGTTTTGGTGTAGTGGATATGGATCGTGTGCCACCAAACAACTATGAGGGATGTTGTATTAAGTGGGAGTTCATTAGTAATTAGATTAAAACATGAACTAATTATCATGAACATAGTCTGAATAGTATTTTGAATTAAATTTGTAGAATTGGCATCTGTTATCTACCATGCGCTATTCTTGTAATTGAGATAGAATTACTGTTAAGTCTGACAAGAAACTTTACGGACTGGTACTGTATTGTTAAAGAATCAAGAAATGATTAAGTCCTATTGCAAACTTTTAGTAAACCTCACATTGCTGATTCAAAGAGCAATGGTTTCAATTAGTACCAAAAATCATCTTGTCTCCGTGAAACTTGAAGTTCAAATCCGTTTGAAAAGTAAGGAGCTGGAAATTTTATTTTCAGAAATAAGCGAGGTATGAGATATATGTGATATCTAAGACCTTATTGCAAGATGATAGAATATAATCTAGTGAGACTACATAAACTCATAAGTTTTATGGAAATGTACGAACGTTGAAGACGCTAGGCGTCCCGATCCTCCAACTAGTGGGGCACTAACGATATTCGCATATCCATGAAGTGATCGTCCTTAGTATGCACCGTTGCTAAGACTCGTCGTTTCGAAGCATCTCGTGATGATCGGGTGTTATAGATTCTACGTGTGCATACAACGGGTGCAAGCCAGATTTGCATATGCGGATACTAAGGTTAAACTTTACGAGCCTAGCCTGTACAGACATGGTCTCAGAAAGTCGTCATGATATGATTATGAGTGAAATTGTTCATCATATTAAAAAGTTACTAATAGTGAAATCTGGAACACTTGTCATGTGATGATCAACTTCAAAGTAAGAACCTCAAGGTTATTGGTATTTGACCAATGGACCTAAAAGTTATTGAAGGTGAAGTGTTTTCTGAGAATGAGGAAAGCTAAAAGAGAAACTACAAAAGATTTTGGCAGAAAAGAAAGAAAAGACTAGAAAGTCTAGCTCAAGTGTATATAGATGATATACATGTTATGAATGTATTCCTTGTTTGGACACACAATGAAATTCTTGGGTATTTGTACCATATTGGTTGGTATGAGATGTCATACAAAACAACGCAATACAAGAATACAATGGCCTAAGTGACTGAAAAGGAATATGGTAGAAATGCACGTCTGGAACAAAATAAAGTGTTATTGTGTTCGTCGTTGGCATTCTACCTAGCCCTTCAGATTTATAATAAAGAACTTTATAATTTTTGTTTTGTTCTAGTCAAATGAAAACAATGAGTTGTTCAAATTATGACATTATTCCATGTACGATGGATAAGTTATTATAAATCTTTATGGTGAAGCACACATGCATAACACTGACGCTATAATGCCATAAGGCAAATGATGTGAATTCCACTTATTAATGGAACCGCCATTTAGGTCATGTTAGAAAGGAACGCATGAAGGAACTCCATGCAAATGGATTTTTGGATTCATTTGATTTTTGAATCGTTTGGCGCTTCCAAATCTCTTCTAAAGATAATGACTGAATTCCGTTCATAGGTCGAAAAGTTTAACGGGCAACTGACTTAGTGGAAACATACATGATGATGTATGTGGTTCACTGGGCATAGTTGTGTGCGAGAGATTCTTCTATTTCATGAAAACTTCCAACGATGAATTGAGTGTATATATGTGGATATATTTATTTGATAAGGAAGAAGTTTGAAACATTTGAGTGGATTCAAATAAATTTCAGCATGAAGTAGAAATCATCGTAATAGAAAAGTCAAATATCTGTGATTGGATCATGGTGGAAATATTTGAATTACGATTTTTAGCGAACATCTAAGAGAGTTATGAAATTTTTCTACAACTCACGTTTCTTGGAATATCATAGTGATGATGGAGTGTCCGAGAGACGTATCCAAATCAGTTGGATTAATGATGAGATAAAATAAAGGGATTTCTATTTTCGTGCCCTCGGGTCGTTAGTTGTACTCAGTTTTCCCCAGCCCCTTAGTTTTTCCTCAGTTTTCCCCTCCCTCTAGTTTGAAACCCGCAGAACGAGCTCAGACGGAAGGAATCCGTTTATTTGGACGTTCTGTGCCGGCGTGTTGCGCCGCGTCGTCTGTGGGGCCGCGACGTGTGGGGCCGCGTCGCGTGGGGCTGGTAGAAAGGGACCGCGTGGGACAGGACGAGAAGCGTTTGGTTGCACGTGAGCAGGAGCTGGGTTTTGTCTCTCTCGGCCCAAATTGGCATTTTTAAGAGCACCTTTTCCCCTCTTTCTCTCTCCGTCTTTTCACCAAATTAGTATCAAATCTAGAGAAGCTTCTATTTCTGTCTTTCTTCAATATGGCAGCAAATCTAGTAGCAAATCTCTCGGGGTTATTTATGCCTTTTGGCCCTCGTTTTTGCCCAATATGGCAGCAAATCTAGTACCAAATGTAGAAGCTAGTATATGATAAATTGACAACTCGCATAATCGAAAGCTAAGTATAATACATAGGAAACCGCATACGACAGCCAAAAGCAGACCAATAACGTTGTAATATACAAGACGCACGCAATGTATGGACAACAAGAAGATTAGGATGAATGAATTTGTTCTTCGGTCCTCCTCATATATTTCGTCGTTGCGCCAGCTCGTGCATTACCCCAAGGAAATATTGATTGAACTCCCTCCGTCCGCAAGTGTGCGGCCAATACATCCTCCAAACGGTATGGCTTGTGTTCATTTCTCATACCGTAGTTTCCTATTCTATCCACACGTTCTGGCCACTCCTCCCAGGCCTTTGTATCATGAGAGTACTCTCTGATATAACCCAAATCCGTGTAGTAGATGCAGCCAGGTCGAAGTGTCGGGTACACTCTGGTGTCGACGGAGATACACCGGATATAATTCACGAAGAAGGCATTAATGCCAATGTTACTGACCGGATGGAGAGAGCGGCTCTGAGTGTCCACACGGTACACCAATGGTCTGCCCGCCAAAGCCACGCCGACCAACAACACAAGCAGCAGATCACCATCCGACTTCACGAGGTAGAACTTCGATGTCCAAGTTCTGGAAATGAAATTAGTGTCTCCATCTTGACAAGTGCTCGTGCGCTGCTGCAACCGTACATTGGTGCACACTATTCTTCCGTGCTCTAAATTGTCCACAGCCTAGTGCATACAGCTCACCATTGAACGGTGTAATGCAACGCAGTACAATGGTTCTTCATCGAAAATCTGTTTTCCCAATCTTTATCTATATCCTTAGTTGGAGTGCTCTCATCGACCCAACCAATTTCCGACGGGTAATGTGCGGTAACGAAGACCATAGTCGGGGATTTGATCACGAGCGATCGATTTCAGGAAAATAGATGGCATCTGCGCCTCAAACATAGTGTATTTCTTTGTGAGTGGGTTCGTAAGCCGTATCTTGTGCGGCGGGTTCTTCCGGGCAAGCACGATGACGCCACGGCAAAATCCGACGAAGTAGTATCCGGGCAAGCACGATAACATTCAGCACTAAGATGTTTAAGATTGAAAATAAAGAGGTAGATATGGAGGAAGTTGAACCTTGTATGAACTTCCGATAGATCTATGGTGACGTAGCGTGATGTGCCGAGTTGGAGGAAGGTGAACACGACGACGTGTGGAAGGGCGTGGTCTAGCATGATCCATTCGTCCAAGTGCACGTCGGGCTCGGGCAAACCTGAGCGCCAATTTCTACGGACTTGCCTCATGGCGAGTACGTGTCGGCGTACTCCTCGTTCGCCGGCAAGCATTCGCCGATCCGGTGAAGTGGTCCATCAGCCGAGAGAGAGGCCCGGCTCACGGAGGAGCCGCGCTTGGATGCGCCGCCCTCGGAGGCGACGCGCTCGGCGGCGACTGGCTCGGCGGCGACGGGCTCGGCGGCGACTGGCTCGGCGGCGACGGGCTCGGCGGCGACTGGCTCGGCGGCGACGGGCGCGGAGGCGACGGGCTCGGAGTTGACGGGCTCGGAGGCGACGGCCGCCGGCGCATTCTTCTTCTCCATCGCCGGCAGGGTAGCGTGCGTACGGCGGTTGGGGTTTTTTCGATTTGGAGAAGTTGATGGGACGTGAGAGGGGTGGTTTCGTGCGTGAGCGAGAATGAGACGACCGTGTGCGAGAGGGAGGGAGGGAGGGGCTTACGCGTCCTAAATGCGACCCGCGTCCTACGCGTCCACTATTTGCACGTCCGCACCGCGACACGCGTCAACAATGGCACGTCTTCCACTTCCGCACCGCAACACGCGTCCTCGAGTCTAACCCCGGAAATTTAGATATACTCGGTATACCCTCGAGTCATATACTAGCATTTTTTGTGTGCTCAGTTTTCTCCTCGAGTGCTAATACCGGCTAGTGCAATATACTCAGTTTTACCCTCAAGTGGCTGGTCAACAGAGAGTCAACAAATGGGATTAACTAGTTAAATGAGTTATTTAATGTGCAAAAAAATCCGAAAAAGAGTGGCACTTACTCATGGAGTCTTTACCACAAATTGCCACTTCTCAAATCATAGATAAATCATAGATAAATCAAGTTTCACCACAAATTGCCACTTCTCAAATCACCTAGTAGCTATGAAGGTGCATGGTTTTCCATAATAAGCCCTACCCAAAACAGACTTTCCCCAAAACATACTTTGTCTAAATGAGGCCACAATTCTCACACCGATGTATATTGGTATTGCAAATAGTTTGAGGTAGGCCAAGATGGGTTTCATTGTACAAAACACGCATTTTCCATTTTTTAAATCTCATATTTGAATCCCTTAGTCTCGTTTACTACTCACTTGCCCTTGGTTTCTTGATACTACTCAGTTTTGCCCTCTCCCTTCACAAACTCTCACGCGACGCCCAACATTGCCCTGATTGGTCTAGCCCATGTCACGCGGATCATGCCTACCGACCGTTGATCGTATGATCTAACGTGCAGGATAACCCCTATCTCTCTCTCTGGTCGGGGCCACCACCCTCTCTCTCTCTCTCTCGTCGGTTAGCTTCCACACTCTATGTATGCGAAAGGGCGGTTACCTAGTACGCTAAAGTTTGGTTTTCTGCATTATTTTTCACGAGCTAAATTATAAACTCTTTTTAGGCATTACTTTTCACGCAAAAAATGATAAACCATCACCGATTTGTTGTAGCCATTACTTTTCACGCAAACAATGATACACCATCACCCATTTCTTGTAGCCATGCATTACTTTTCACGCAAAAAATGATAACCATCACCGATTTTGTTGTAGCCATTACTTTTCACGCAAAAAATGATACACCATCACCCATTTCTTGTAGCCATTACTTTCAACGCAAAAACGATAAACCATCACCGATTTTGTTGTAGCCATTACTTATCACGCAAAAATATGATACACCATCACCCATTTCTTGGACCCATTACTTATGACGCAAAAAATGATACACCATCACCCATTTCTTGGACCCATTACTTATGACGCAAAAAATGATACACCATCACCCATTTCTTGTACCCATTACTTTTCACGCAAAAACGATAAACCATCACCGATTTCTTGTAGCCATTACTTTTCACGCAAAAAACGATAAACCATCACCGATTTCTCGTAGCCATTACTTTTCTTTTAGACTAGTCATAGTGGAGAGTAACATAGAGTAGTAACATGCACATGTTACTACTCTATGTTACTACCTTCATAGTGGGAAGTAACATATGTGTAGTGTCATGCAAAGCCATATTAATTAGGTTGTAGACTCATCTAATCTTGGAAAATGTGATGTTATGGTAACATAGCTCTATGTTACTACCCAAGTTACTCCCACTATGAGTAGTCTTAGGCATTACTTTTCACCGTAAAATGATAAACTAGTCAACATAGTCCGCATTACTTTTTTTGTTGAGATATATACCCCCACAACGGTCGTCTCCTCCTTAATTAATTTATTGTGTATAAACCCCCACAACGGTCATCTCCTCCTTATTTTATTGTGTAAACCCCTACAACGGTCATCTCTCCCTTATAAACACCCACACGGCCATCCCTTGTGTCAATAGGTTCTGCCTCTCTCTTCTTCGTTCACATACACTTTATCCATTGCCATGGCTTCCACGTCTCGGACGCGGACCGGAAGGGGAAGGGGAAGGGGAAGGGGAAGGGGAAGGGGAATGGGAAGTGGATCATCATCATTGCCACCACCACCGTCAACACTGCCATTGATCATAGAGGAGTTCTTCATCGTCGTCTATGAAGACCCTTTGGTCAAGAAGGTACGTACGCGTTCCCACATATATGATGCATGTGATTAATTATGGGCATGTTCTAAAAAACCTTTAATTTCAAGGGTTCCCTAATTTCAAACGATCGGCGCTCGATCTCTTTGCAGGAACTCCCAAAAAAATTTGCGGACTATCTTGACGGCAAGGAGCCAGCTAAGGTGTATCTGCGAGCAGCTGATCGCGGTCCTCGTCTCCGGACCGTGGAGGTCCTATTTGACGGACAAGGCCGGATGTACCTCGACAAGGGCTGGGAGAAATTCGCCATCGCGCACGGTGTGGATTTCGGCTGGTTCGTACACTTCAAATATGAAGGCGATGATGTGCTCACGAGTGAAGGTGTTTGACGGAACAATGTGCAGGAGGTACTACTACTCGACGACGAAGATACCGATGATGAAAGCGACGACGACGTGAAGCCATGCATCCATCCCCTTTAGATAATTAAGGGGATCATGACCAAGAATATATATGTAGCTTCATATGCATCGATTTAGAGATCTAGCTATTTTCTATATATTATGCATGTAAAAAATAATATCGCATTTCCACTATTATTCGAGCACCACATCCTCGCCGCCACTGCTAGGTCAACGCCGGGATGCACAATGTTTAGCATAAAAGTCACTTTAGATTAAGCTGCGAAAATAGTCACCTGCCATGGGCTGAGGCGGCCCCTACAGAGCGGCTCTATATTATATTCTCTAAATAAAATAGACGACCACAGCGGTCATTGACTGCGGAGGCCCCACAGAGCGGCAATATATAATTTACTATAAATAAATAGACGACCCACTGGTCATTGGCTGCGGCAGCCCCATAGAGCGGCCCCATTTGTCATTGGCAGCACCGCGTATACAATCAGTAAATAAAACGGCCCACGCGTCAGCGGTAGATGGATCCACCCGTCAGCACGAGACGGTCGGCGAGGAACCGACCTCACGGTAACGGTAAGGCCTCCGACCTGACGGCAACCCGCGTCTTCGATGGGTTTCAAACTAGAGGGAGGGGAAAACTGAGGAAAAACTAACGAGCTGGGGAAAACTGAGTACAACTAACGAAGCAGGGGCACGAAAATAGAAATCCCTAAAATAAAATGACGCCATTATATTTTTGTGGATTATGCTTTAGAGACTACCGCTTTTACACTGAATAGAGCATCATCATAATCCGTTGAAATGACACCATACGAGTTATGGCATGGGTATAAACCCTAATAGTCTTTTCTTAAATTTTGGTATGCATAGCATAAGTAAATAAGTTTACAACCAAAATCGGATGAATGTCTTTGTTGGTTATCCCAGAGAATTGATTGGGAATTCTTTCCACTATGGAGACAAAGACAAAAGTGTTTGTCGATGTTTCTTACTTATTTCCAAGAAATTGTTTCTAGCGAAGTATTTGAGTGGGAGGACAATGGAACTTGATAAGGTTTATGAACCTGAGCATGATGATCAGAGTAGCGCAGCATCGGAAATGGTTCCGGAAGCGGCCATGAAGATGATAGCTCCCATGTCTACAAAGAGTTATAGTCATGGAGATCGAAGTACCCATTGAACCTTGTAGGTATGGTTTACTTTGTGATCAAATAAATGATTTGTGGACAAAGGATTGATTTTGAACAATGATAAACGAACTACATACAAAGAAGTTATGATGGGCCCTGACTCCGTTAAAATGGCTATGCGCCATGAAATCCAAGATAGGTGAATACTTTTTGAAAGTAAATGGATCTATAAAATTGATGGACTTGGATGGAATATCCTTGAAAGAAGCTCGACTTGTCAAAAAATTATTTACGACAAAGTTCAAAGAGTTGACTATGATAAGATTAGATCTTCCGTAGCAATGCTTATAGTCTATGTGGATTATTCTAGTAATCGCTACATATTTCTTTTATGAGATATGATAGTATGATGGCAGAAATACATTCCTTACCAGAAGTGTGTATGAAGGATGTATACTAGATACAAACCAAAAGTTTTGCTAGTCCGTGGAATGCTAGATAGGTATACAAACTTCACTGGATGAAGTAAGTATCACGGAGTTGGTCTCTTCACCGGATGAAATAATCAAAGAGTTTTGATTTCATCAGAAATGATGAAGATGCTTGCATTTGCAAGAAATTAAGTGGGAGCGCTGAGACATAGTTATAATATTATATGTGGATGACATATCATTGATTATAAATGATGTAATTATACACTTGATGTGATTAAAAGGTTTCATTGAGAATTAACTTCAATGAAATAATATGGACTGAAACATATTTAGTGTCAAGATCTATGAAGATAGATTGAAACACATAATAAGTTTAAGTTAAAGTACATAGAATGAATATTGAAGTAGTTCAATATAAAAATATTAAGAAGGTGTTCTTTTCCATGTGAAGGTTTAACAAGACTTGAGTGTATTTGACACTCGATGAGTAAAAACACATGAGTGATTTTAGATCACGAATAACATGTATAAAATCAGATGTCATGTGCTCTAAAGAGTTAGGAGCATATACCAGAATGACTCATGTGATGATTATTGGACAACAGTAAGAATATCCTTGAGTGCTTTAGAAGAACCAAGAATATATATATATAGTTTTGTATGGGGTAATGACAAACAAATCGCTGTAAGGTGTTGCACCGATATTAGTTTGGTCACATATAAAAATAAATTTCAATCTCAATTAGGATAAGTGTTGATTAAAAGGTAGCACAATGAGCTAGAAAAAGTCTATGCTAGATTTAGATGAGTTCTAAATATTGTGACGGATTCTACAAAGAAAGGCAGAGTATGTCATTGTTTTGACAATGACTGAGGATGTTGAGTCGAGGAGTTCTTTGAAAACTTGGTGTAGTTCTGATAGTGTCAGAACTTTTAAGCTATATTGTGTGTGACAATATTAGTGACTTATTTCAGACCGCGGAATTAAGGTTCCACCAGAGGACTAAGCATATATAATTAATGCTGACTCATTTGGAAAATGAGTGATGCGTTGAGACGCAAATGAACTGCAAAATACATACGTTTCTGAGCGTGTCAGATCCGTTGACTAAAACCTCTCCCATGAGCAAAACATGATAAGCACCAGAAGGCCAATGTGTTATATCTTTACAAATGTAAATTAGATTATTGACTCTAGTGCAAGTGGGAGACTGTTGGAGATATGCCCAAGAGGCAATAATAAATTAGTTATTGTTATATCTTAGTGTTTATGATAAATGTTTACATACCATGCTATAATTGTATTAACCGAAACATTGATACATGTGTGTTATGTAAACAACAAGGAGTCCCTAGTAAGCCTCTTGTATAACTAGCTTGTTGATTAATAGATGATTGATATGTCCAAAACGTATCTACTTTCCCGAACACTTTTGCTATTGTTTTGCCTCTAATTTGTGTATTTTGGATACAACTAACACGGACTAACGCTGTTTTCAGCAGAATTGCCCTGGTGTCTCGTTTTTGTGCAGAAATTCAACTTTTAGGAAAATCCCCGGAATTAATGTCGAAGGGCCTATTTTCCCAGAAGAACCACGGAGCCAGAAGGGCAGGCCGGAGGCCCACGGCCTCCAGGCCATAGGCATGCGCGACCTAGGAGGGGGGCGCGCCGCCTTATGGTGTGGCCGCCTCGGCCAGCCTCCGACGCCCCCCTCTGGACTACTTAAGGGTTTCGACCTAAAAACGCACGGGGGTTAGACGAAATCGCCAGAAGACATCCAGAACACCGCCGCCATCGCGAAACTCCGTCTCGGGACCAGAAACTCCGTTCTGGCACCTCGCCGGGACGGGGAATTGGAGGAGATCATCGCCATCATCACCACCGACGCCTCTCCATCGACCAGCCATGTTTCCCCCATCCATGTGTGAGTAATTCCCCCGCTGTAGGCTGAAGGGGATGGTAGGGATTGGATGAGATTGGTCATGTAATAGCATAAGATTGTTAGGGCATAGTGCCTAGTATCCGTAATTGGTACTTTTATGATATTGTTGCAACTTGTTATGCTTAATGCTTGTCACTAGGGCCCGAGTGCCATGATCTCAGATCTGAACATGTTATCAATTCATGATGATATTCATTGCTTTATGATCTTACCTGCAAATTGTATACACATGTCGCTGTCCGGAACCCGAGGCCCCAAAGTGACAGAAATTGGGACAACCGGAGGGGAAGGCGGTGATATGAGGATCACATGTGTTCACGGAGTGTTAATTCTTTGCTCCGGTGCTCTATTAAAAGGAGTACCTTAATTTCCAGTAGATTCCCTAGAGGCCCGGCTGCCACCGGCTGGTAGGACAAAAGATGTTGTGCAAGTTTCTCATTGCGAGCACGTACGACTAAATATGGAACACATGCCTATTGATTGATTAGTACTTGGATACCGTTTTATTATTATCTGCAAATGCCCTATCTTGATTGTTACATGAGTTTCTCTCATCCATGCAACGCCCGTTCATCCATCCCTGTGCCTACAGTATTTTAATCCTGCTCGTTTACTATAATCACTACTCGCTGTCTTTGTTACTCTGTCGCTTATATTTCACTATTTCTACTTGCTATAAAGCTGTTGCTACTGATAAACTCTTGCGAGCAAGTCTGTTTCCAGTGCAGCTGAATTGACAACTCCGTTGTTAAGGCTTACAAATATTCTTTGGCTCCCCTTGTGTCGAATCAATAAATTGGGTTTTACTTCCCTCGAAGACTGTTGCGATCCCCTATACTTGTGGGTCATCAAGACTATTTTCTGGCGCCGTTGCCGGGGAGCATAGCTTTATTTGCAATTTCACTTGGATTGATATTGTTCGCTGCAAATTCTCCATCATGGGTAAACCTCGCGATACTAAAGTCGCCATATTACCATCCACTACAAGAAAAGGTACAACTCTGAGTACCTCTGCTGCTCTTGATTCACCATCTGTGATAAGTAAACTTGTTTCACCACCACAAGCTTCAAATGCTGGTACTTCTGCTGAATCTGAAAATTGCTCTTATAATTTTGATGATGCTTCTACTGTGCTTGATAATGATGGTTCATTAGGATCTTTTCTAGATGCTACGATTGCTAGGTCTAGACAAATTGAAAGTACTGAAATTCCTAATGAAAATGCTGCTACACCTGTTAATTCACTTGAGTCTGTTGAGTACTCTAGTGATGATCTTGATGAAGATTATGTAGAACTTGATGATGATTTCATTGATAAATGCAATGCTACTACTGGTACAAGTAATATTAAAAAGCTTCTTGCACAACATGCTGTTAGATATAAACTGTCTCCTGATCCTAAATTTGCCACATCTCCTATAAATATTAAGGATAAGGATTATGATTTTTCTCTTGATTTATCTCATATATCTATTGTTGAGAAAACACCTTTTTGTGGTACTGAAAAAGAAAGTGCTGTATGACACATGAATGAGCTTTCAACCTTGAGTAGCTTGTTTTCCGATGATATCAAGAAGCGTACTTATTTCGTTGCTAAAATTTTTCCTTTCTCATTAAAGGATGATGCTAAAACTTGGTATAATAGTTTGCCTCCTGATTCTATTGATAGTCCAAGTGGTTTGCTTGATGTTTTCTTTCGGAAATACTTTCCTGCTAGTGCTCAACATATTGCTTAGCAGAGAATTTATAATTTTGACCAGAAAGATGGAGAGAAATTGCTCGAAGCTTGGGCGAGATTTTGCTCTCTTATCGAGCTCGGCTCTGGACATGATTTGGAAAAGCATGATTTACTTGATATATTTTATAGTGGACTAACCATTGAGTCTAGGGCATACCTGGATAGTTGTGCTGGTTGTGTTTTTAGGAAAAGAACTCCGGACGACGCTCGAAGAATTATTGGCTAGAATAGGCCGGAATCATGATGATTGGACTACACCTGAACCAACCCCGACACCAATATTGAAGAAGAGGGGTATGATTAAATTAAATGATGAAGATATGAGGGAAGCCAAGAAATCTCTTAAAGAGAAGGGTATTAAATCTGAAGATGTGAAGAATTTACCTCCCATAGAAGATTTATGTAAGATAACTCCCCCTTCATCCATGATTGAGGTACACTCTCTTCAACGCTTTACTAGGGAAGATATTCCGTATTCAAAACCTCCTGCACAATGCTTAGATGAGTTTGATAATTATATTGTTAAGCAAGATAATTTTAATATGAGAGTAGAGAATCATTTAATGGAAAATTCTCGAGCTATTAGTGAATTGCATGGTATTGTGGAGAGAACCTCCAATGATGTTAAGATGCTTGTTAAACATTTTCATATGGTTCAAACTCAAATTGATCAACTCACTAAAGTGCAAAATGACTTGTTGAAAAATAGTTCTAAAGAAAAACATGCTTATGAAGTAACAACTAGAGGTGGTGTTTCTACTCAGGATTCTCTATATCCTGAGGGGCATCCCAAAAGAGTTGAACAAGATTCTCAACGAACTGAAACTAGTGCTCCTTCTAAGAAAAAGAAGAAGAAACATAAAACTGTTGTAGAATCCTCTGAACCTGTTAATGATCCTAATAGTATTTCTATTTCTGATGCTGAAACTGAAAGTGGTAATGAACATGATAAAGATAATGATAAGAATGATGCTTCTGATAAAGAAGAGGTTGAGGATGAACCTGAAAAGCATGCTAAAAATAAAAAGTATACTAAAGAAGATTTTATTGCTAAGAAACATGGTAATGAAAGAGAACCTTGGGTTCAAAAGCAAATGCCTTTTCCTGCTAAGAAACTAAAATCAAAGGAAGAAGAACACTATAATAAATTTTGTGATTGGATGAAACCTTTGTTCTTGCAAATCCCTTTGATCGATGCTATTAAATTGCCTCCTTATTCAAAGTATATGAAAGATATTGTCTCTAACAAAAGGAAAATTCCTAATGAGGAGATTTCCACTATGCTTGCTAATTACTCTTTCAATGGCAAGGTTCCAAAGAAGTCTGGGTGACCCGGTATACCGACTATTCCTTGTTCCATCAAGAATAATTATGTTAGAACTGCTCTATGTGATTTGGGAGCAGGAGTTAGTGTTATGCCTTTTTCTCTTTATAAGAGACTTTATTTAGATAAGTTGATACCAACTGATATATCTTTGCAAATGGCTGATAAATCTACTGCTATTCCTGTTGGTATATGTGAGGATGTTCCAGTTCAAGTTACTTAAAACTGCTTAATATTAACTGATTTTGTTGTGTTGGAAATGCCTGAAGATGATAATATGTCTATTATTCTTGGGAGACCTTTTCTTAATACCGCAGGGGCTGTTATTGATTGCAATAAAGGAAAAGTCACTTTCAATGTTGATGACAAGGAACATACTGTTTATTTTCCCAAGAGGATTGATAAAGTATATGGAGTTAATACAATTTCTAATTTGAGATCTATCAAAGTGGGAGATATTGATTGTCCAATATATGAGCCTAAAGAAGAATATCAAACTCTTGTGATTGGATCCGTATCAATACAATATAAGGTAACATGATTGATTTGAGGTTTATTTCTTCTCATGACATGTAAAATTATTTGGTGGCAAGACTTGATCAACCTTGTTAACAAGTACATTTTATATGCATAGAAGAGCTAAACAACATTTCTTTCCTCCTTCACTTGTTTTACTCGCTGTAGCACTACTTGTTTTGCAAGATGCTTAGTTGTTTAGGACTTTGAAAAACTTTTTCTGCCCTGTAATAATAATTTTGACACCCAGAAATGTGCGTTTTTCGAAGTTCTCAAAAATTTACAAAAATTATACCGTTGGTCTTATTTTTCGAAGAGCTACCTGGGAGCACCAGGGGCTGACCAGTGGGGCACCCTGGGCTGGACCCCATGGGCCGGCGCGGCCAGCAAGGGGGGCGCGCCACCCTGTGGTGTGGGCCCCTCCTTGCCCCACTAACTCATCTCTTCCTCCCATCTCACTCTCTCTCCCGAAAAAACTCGTACTCACTTTCTCTCACTCGCGTTTCTGCTCAAGAGCTCAACATTTCTCGATCTCTTTGCTCAGCCCAGATTTCTGTCTGAAATTTGGCACATTTGCTCTTTGGTATGTGACTCCTCCGATTATCCAAATAGAATTTTGTTTGGTTGAGTATATCTTGAATATTTTGCTGCTGTAGATAACATGTTAAGTGAGCTTGCATGCTTGTTCTAAGTTGTAAAAATTAGTTTTGATGCATGTTTAGTACTCTACCAAGTTCCTATAGTAGTTTCCCTCAATTATATGTCTCCAAATCAACTTTTATAATGTTTGTTGAAAAATTTCAGAAAAGGAAGATGGATAATTATAACTTTGGAGAAGTGTTCGAAAGAGAGACGACAAGCACGGGGAGGCCCTCAAGGGAAGTCACTCGGATTAGACGATCCTATAATGAGGATGTCATCGCACCGAGCTTCGAAGTTGAAGAGGATAATGGAGTCCCTAATGCTTCATCTTTTCCATGCTATAACTTTTTGAGTAATGCAGGGTTGCTTGATGATTTCCTGGTCCTTATCAATAATGTGGGCTTAACCACCTATATGGAAGATGAGAGGGATCAATACTACATGCTAACTAAAATCTTCGTTGAGAGCTTTCAGTTCAACAACAAACACTACCAACCATCAGTTGCATTCAGGATTTATGGTAATCCTATTACTATGAAGTTGAAGGATTTTTGTACTGCATTGGATATTGCCCCTGTAGGTACAACGAAGAAGATCGAGAATAATACCAAGGCTTTGCTGGAGCTCTATCGAGATATTACCAATGATGATAGCCGCACCATTTAGCGCAGCAAGATAAGAAACATTCAACTCCCTGCCATTAGATATTTCGTTTACTATCTTGCTACTAGCATTCTTGGTAGGGAGAACACTAGCAATATTTCTAGTTATCATCTTGCTTTCTTAGTTGCTGCACTTACTGGAGAGACACCTTATCATCTTGGTGCTCTTGTTGCCCGTCGTTTGTCTAACAAGGGGCCTATTTTTGGAGGAATTGTTGCCTCACGCATTTTAGCATATCTAGATCTTCCTCTTGACCCTACTGATGTAAAATTAACTCCTATAAGGCTTGATATTGCTGCTATGAAGAGTCATCAATTTGTTACAACTGACTCTAGTTTAGACAATATTGTCTATAGAATATTGTTTACTGACGGGGATGAGAGGGAAATCCCTTTGCCGCAGCCAGATTTGTTCAGTATTCACAGGAAACCGTGGTCGCGCTCTAAGGAGGAGGTGGATGAGCAGCTGAAGATACATGGCTTCCTCCAGCAGCATGACTCCGAGGATGCCGAGCCCTCTTACGAGTACACCGTCACGTATCCTGGTGCATCTTCCAGCACATACCCGGAACAGGATCCATCTTCGTCGTACTACGGAGGTGCCACTTCATGGGCACCATGGGATTGATCTCCACTTAGGCCAAAAGCCTAAGCTTGGGGGGAGGTATACCGGCATCACTCATTCATTGCACATTATAATTGCTGGATACTTGTACATACTTGTTTAGCTTCTTAGAGTGGTTTTCTAATAAGAGGGAGATGATATTTGGGGAGGTGCTGATTGAAAACAGATTCTGGACTGATACCAAACAAATTCTCAAAAACAGGCAGAATGTTATTTTGCGAAGCCAATTTTTGTGCATGTTCCCCAAGTTATTATCTAACTTTCATTAGTTGAACACTTTTCGATCTGGGCAGCGGAAGAATTTCTTAAAAATTGATTACTGTACTGCTGTCAAGTTTGACGAATTTCTGCTGCTTTGTGTTTATGCGACTCTTTTAGTTTTCATTTTCTTGTTTTTGCTTTGTTTCTTTCCTAAAACACAAAAAGACCAAAAATATTTCTGTTGTTTCTCTTTACCATTTGCTTATTTTGGTTTCTTATTCCTATTTTGCTTTATTTGCTATCGTTGGTTTGCTATAAGAAAATCCAAAAAGATTTTGCTTTGTTTGCCTGTTTCCTTTTGTTCTTGTTTCCAATTCGAAAATACCAAAAATATTTGTTGCTCTTCTCTGGTTTTGTAAAGTTCACTGTGGAGTTCAGCGGTCTTCGGTGGTTGGAGCTTGGTTTTCGTTCCACATTATTCAAGCTACACAAGTGAAAGGCAATAATGACGATCTACGACAATCCGACTGTGGTGAGAGGCTGGTATGAACTCTATTTGTTTTCATTTTTGTACATATACTCATCCATGTGAGCATGCTTAGTTGGTTCATGTGAGGTATATGTCATTTAATGAAGTCTAGTAGTTCATGATCTCTCATGTTTAGCTCCAATTTATTAATATGAGTAGCATGTCATAAATATTTGCTTGCATTGCTTTATTCATAGATAGATATGACATTGTGGTATCCTCCTCTGAATAATTCACTTGAATCAACTTGGCACATGCTCACGCATGCATATGACTGAACAAAAGTCAATTAAGCCTCGATGATTTACTTTGCCTCGGAGTTCTTGTATCACTTTTATGCCTCCGTTAATTTATTTTGTCGCGAGCATAATTATGACGATTCATCGCTCTTGATTGTCGCTTCCCAGCCTATTGCTAGCCTTCACTTGTACTCGAGCGGGAACGCTGCTCGTGCTTCCAAACCCCTGAAAACCAAGTTATTCCAGAGTGTCCACCATAAATACCTATGCATGGCATTTCAAACCATTCCAAGTAAATTCTCATGTGCTACCTTTAAAACCTTCAAAATGCTTCTCAATTTGTGTTAATTTTTTATAGCTCATGGGGAAGTATGTGGTGTTTATCTTTCAATCTTGTCATTTACTCCTGACGGACTTTCACCAATGGACTGGTGGCACATCCGCTTATCCAATAATTTTGCAAAAAGAGCTGGCAACGGGGTTCCCAGCCCCAATTAATTAACTTTCATCAATAATTCTCTTCACATGCTTTGCCCTGATTTATCAGTAAGCAACTTAATTTTCAAATAGACACTCCTCCATGGTATGATAATGTTGGAAGGCACCCGAGGATTCGGTTAGCCATGGCTTGTGTAAGCAAAGGTTGGGGGGAGTGTCATCCATAATGAAACTAAAATACATGTGTAAACAAAAGAGAAGGGGGATGATCTACCTTGCTGGTAGAGATAACGTCCTTCATGGGAGCCGCTCTTGGAAGTCTGGTTGATGAGGTAGTTAGAGTGCCCACTATCATTCGTTGACAACAACAAACACCTCTCAAAACCATTTTACTTCTGCCTTTAGAAAAATGAAAAGCTCTAGCACATGTTAATCCCTGCTTCCCTCTGCGAATGGCCAATCTTTTACTTTTATGTTGAATCACCATCCTTTCTTTGAGCACTTTCTTGAGAGCACAACTGTCATTCTTAGTATAATATGCTTGTCCCAAAATGTGATTAATTGTGGTATAACTTTGATGCTTTTATCTTTGACAATCTCTACTTCCATTCTTTCCATGAACTTCAAAGGTGCCCGAGCATTTATGTTTTGCTGTACAAATACGGGCAAGCGAGATACCACTTTATCATATCCTTTTATGAACGTTGCAATCCTGCTGATAGACATGATTCATGATGCTTATTATTAATTTGTTGGTACCTTTTCCATGATTGATATAGCTATTAGATGACTTTATTTGCATGTATCTTACTATGAATTGCTTAAGTACTTGCCCATATCATGAGAATATTTACATCATATGAACAAATGTGTTCGTGAAAGTTCTTTTATCGCACTCAGTTGTTAACTGAATTGCTTGAGGACAAGCAATAAGCTAAGCTTGGGGGAGTTGATACGTCCAAAACGTATCTACTTTCCCGAACACTTTTGCTATTGTTTTGCCTCTAATTTGTGTATTTTGGATACAACTAACACGGACTAACGCTGTTTTCAGCAGAATTGCCCTGGTGTCTCGTTTTTGTGCAGAAATTCAACTTTCAGGAAAATCCCCGGAATTAATGTCGAAGGGCCTATTTTCCCAGAAGAATCACGGAGCCAGAAGGGCAGGCCAGGGGGAGGCCCACGGCCTCCAGGCCATAGGCCGGCGAGGCCTAGGAGGGGGGAGCGCCGCCTTATGGTGTGGCCGCCTCGGCCAGCCTCCGACGCCCCCCTCTGGACTACTTAAGGGTTTCGACCTAAAAACGCACGGGGTTAGACGAAATCGCCAGAAGACATCCAGAACACCACCGCCATCGCGAAACTCCATCTCGGGACCAGAAACTCCGTTCTGGCACCTCGCCGGGACGGGGAATTGGAGGAGATCATCGCCATCATCACCACCGACGCCTCTCCGTCGACCAACCATGTTTCCCCCATCCATGTGTGAGTAATTCCCCCGCTGTAGGCTGAAGGGGATGGTAGGGATTGGATGACATTGGTCATGTAATAGCATAAGATTGTTAGGGCATAGTGCCTAGTATCCATAATTGGTACTTTTATGATATTGTTGCAACTTGTTATGCTTAATGCTTGTCACTAGGGCCCGAGTGCCATGATCTCAGATCTGAACATGTTATCAATTCATGATGATATTCATTGCTTTATGATCTTACCTGCAAGTTGTATACACATGTCGTCGTCCGGAACCCGAGGCCCCAAAGTGACAGAAATTGGGACAACCGGAGGGGAAGGCGGTCATATGAGGATCACATGTGTTCACGGAGTGTTAATGCTTTGCTCCGGTGCTCTATTAAAAGGAGTACCTTAATTTCCAGTAGATTCCCTAGAGGCCCGGCTACCACCGGCTGGTAGGACAAAAGATGTTGTGCAAGTTTCTCATTGCGAGCACGTACGACTAAATATGGAACACATGCCTATTGATTGATTAGTACTTGGATACCGTTTTATTATTATCTCGCAAATGCCCTATCTTGATTGTTACATGAGTTTCTCTCATCCATGCAACGCCCGTTCATCCATCCCTGTGCCTACGTATTTTAATCCTGCTGTTTACTATAATCACTACTCGCTGTCTTTGTTATTCTCGTCGCTGATATTTCACTACTACTACGCTATAAAACTGTTGCTACTGATAAACTCTTGCGAGCAAGTCTGTTTCCAGGTGCAGCTGAATTGACAACTCCGCTGTTAAGGCTTACAAATATTCTTTGGCTCCCCTTGTGTCGAATCAATAAATTGGGTTTTACTTCCCTCGAAGACTGTTGCGATCCCCTATACTTGTGGGTCATCAATGATCATGGTTTCGTGATCATGAACATTGGATGTTGTTAATAACAAGGTTATGTCATTGGGTGAATGATATAATGGACATACACCCAAATAAGTGTAGCATGAGATCAAGTCATCATGTTCAACTTGCTATAAGCTTTCAGATACATAGTAACCTAGTCCTTTGACCATGAGATCATGTAAATCACTTACACCGGAAGGGTATTTTGATTACATCAAACGCCATTGCGTAAATGGGTGGTTATAAAGATGGGATTAAGTATTCGAAAAGTGTGAGTTGAGGCATATGGATCAACAGTGGGATTTGTCCATCCCGATGACGGATAGATATACTCTGGGCCCTCTCGGTGGAATGACATCTAGTTAGCTTGCAAGCATGTGACAAGGTCACAAGAGATGACATACCATAGTAACGAGTAAAGAGTACTTGTCGGTAACGAGGTTGAACTAGGTATGAAGATACCGATGATCGAACCTCGGACAAGTAAAGTATCGCGTGACAAAGGGAATCAGTATCGTATGTAAATGGTTCAATCGATCACTAAGTTATCGTTGAATGTGTGGGAGCCATTATGGATCTCCAGGTCCCTCTATTGGTTATTGGTCGGAGAGGAGTCTCGATCATATCCGCATAGTTCACGAACCGTAGGGTGACGCGCTTAAGGTTCGATGTCGCATAAGTAGATTCAGAATATGAGATGGAGACCGAAGTTTGTTCGGAGTCTCGGATGGGATCCAGGACATCACGAGGAGGTCCGGAATGGTCCGGAGAATAAGATTCATATAAGGGAAGTTGATTTCTAGGTTTCGGAAAAGTTCGGGATTTTTCCGGTGGAAGACCGGGAAGGTTCTAGAAGGTTCCGGGGGGTCCACCATGGGGCCCACGACCTAGGGGATCCAACATGGGCCTAGGGGGTGCATCCTAGCCCTAATGGGCTAGGGGCACATTCCCCTCAAGGCCCAAGTCGGCCACCCTTAGGGTTTTCCCCAAAACCCTAGGGGAGATCAACTTGGGGGGGAAGAATCCCCCCTCCCCCCTTTGGCCGCCGGCCCTAGATGGGTTTGGGGGGTTGGGGGGCCACCCAAACCGACCTCCCCCCCTATATAAAGAGGGGAGGGGCAGGGGTCGACCACCCTTGATACCCTAACCCTGGCCGCCTCCTCCGCCGCAAGTCTGCTCCGGCTTGGCGAAGCCCTGCAGCTTTTCTTCCTCCACCACCACCACCACGCCGTCGTGCTGCTGGAACTTGGAGGAGATCTACCACACCTCCGCTGCCCGCTGGAACGGGGAGAGGAAGGGCTTCATCGACACCGTACGCGCGACCGAGTACGGAAGTGCCGCCGGATTGCAAGCACCGGGGACGATCGTCTACACCAACAACGAGATCTAATCTCGTAGGCTTTGGAAATCTTCGAGGGTTAGTCTCATATCAATCTCGTTGCTCCGATCTTGTAGATTAGATCTTGGGTGTTCCATAGATTAGATCTTGGATTTATTCGTCTTGCGGTAGGAAAATTTTTGTTTTCTATGCTACGAACCCCATCAGCTAGCATACTAATGATCAATATGAAAGCCTAGTCGACTAAAGTAAAGGCCTAACCATAGTTAGCCTAAGGCCTAGATGCAGACTTTGAGTAGAAGACACGACATACTTGTAGCCTTAGACTAGGACTCTATAACTTAGACAACTAGCGAGTCTCCATAAAACCCTTGGTGTGGCCTCCTATATAAGCCAGTCTACAACAACCCTTAGGGAAGAACAAATATGATCATTTTAACCGCACACTTGGTGCCATGAGTAGATCATCCACCCATGTGGATCTTGACATATAGTGAATTATAGTAGGTGTATCACTGTCCTGGACCTCCACCTGCATTACACCCTCCCTCTCCCCGCTCACCTTGAAGTACCCTTGATGGAAACTGTTTCAACAATACCATGGCACCGGCGGCGCAGCCGCCTCCCCTTCCTCCTCGAGGTCCTCCTCCATGTACTCCATCTTGTCATCGTCATTCGATGGCGAAGGCGTTGTCTCCGACGGCGGCGCGATGGCAATGGTCTTGGCTCATGTAGTATCTAAGAGGCGAGGCATTGTGGAGAAGGAGAGGCGAGGAAGGATATGAGCGTCGACGTACTCCATATGGTGGAGAAAATTAGTATGCTTATATAGTGCGGCACCATGTGGTAGGGAGCGCAATGCTATTGATGATGCAAGTGCAAAGTTCGTTTGTAGCTAGTTTCCAAGTAAGAGTATCTAACCACAGAGAGCTAGAGTCTAGAAGGTCTTTATGCCCCTTGTTATTATTACTAAAGAAGTACTTAGTAATTGTTGCTAATTCTAGGAAAATGTGTATGATGGAGGTTTGATAGTTTAATGAAGGAGTGAATAACTAAATATATAGTAGTAGACGAAGAGTATGTGAATAGGAGTGTGGAGAGTGCAATATGATTAAGGAGTTCTCAGGTAGTGTCGGTTCCACCACTAGCATCTATTAATTATGATTAGGATAATCTATATCTTGCTTCATGCTTATGTATGGGGTGGAACTCCATAGTTGGATGAGTGCGGATCAGAGATCAACTCTCATCCCTCATAACCGCTATAGCGATTGATAGTCATCCACTTCAATCCACTACAACTAAGGGTTTCCCCGTGGTCATGGCTAGGCTTAGTGAGGGCTAGGTAAGATGAAGATCCGATGCGACATGTCACTTAGCACCTTCTGTTATCACCAGAATTTGACCGAGTCAGAGGTGGGCCGCGATTGGAGATGGACTTGAAGAATATATATGGAAGAAATACATGAATCGGCCTTGTATACCAAGTTTTGGGCTAGATTGCCCGTGTATCTGTAATATAGTAGATCGCATCTTAGTTTAGAATTAAGAAATAGAATTTGGCCCGTGCACGGTTAGGTGCATGCCTCAACTAGAAAGTCCCTTGGACTATAAATATGTATCTAGGGTTTATGGAATAAACAACAACTCACGTTCAACCCAAACAAACCAATCTCGGCGCATCGCCAACTCCTTCGTCTCGAGGGTTTCTATCCGGTAAGCGACATGCCGCCTAGATCGCATCTTGCGATCTAGGCAAGCACAAGCCCCACGTTGTTCATGCGTTGCTCGTATCGAAGCGCTTTTGATGGCGAGCAACGTAGTTATCATAGATGTGTTAGGGTTAGCATTGTTCTTCGTTTAAGCATGCTTACGTAGTGCAACCCTTGCATGTCTAGGCCGCCCTCACACCTATCTCGGGTGTGGGGGCGGCACCCCGCTTGATCGTTATTCAGTAGATCTGATCCGTTACGTGTTGCTCCTTGTTCATCAAGGATTAGTTTAATATCTGCATTAGTTAGGCCTTACAAAGGGGGAGGATCCAGCGGCACGTAGGGTGTCGTTCGCAAGTCCTAAACGGGATGTTCCGAGGATCAACTTCGTGTTGGTTTTTAGGCCTTGTTTAGGATCGGCTTACGATCACCGTGCGTGGCCGCAAGGCCCAACCTCGGAGTAGGATGATCCGATTATGCGGTGAAAACCCTAAATCGTCGTAGATCTCATTAGCTGTATCTTGATCAAGCAGGACCACCATATATTCGTGCACCCCGTACGAATCATGGGTGGATCGGCTCCTTGAGCCGATTCACGGAGATAACCTGAGAGCCGATCGAGGCTCGTATTTAATGTTTACGTGTATGCCATGCAGGAAACTAAGCGAGGCATCTTCATCACCTTCCCGACCGGTATAGGTCAGGTGGCACGCCCTTGCACTTCGCGATCGGACGTGTGACCAGAAGAGCATTGCGGGCCGTCGCTCGGAGGGGTCTCAGCCAGCCGTAGCTCTAGGCTCTTCCCGGCTCTACCGTGTTGGCAGCCGCTGCCCGCCGGTGGGTTTTGGCAGTCAACACATTCTGGCACGCCCGGTGGGACAATCGTCTACATCAACCACATTGCCATCTACATCTGAGATGGCTGACGGCACGCCAGTCACCTACGAGGAGCTGCCTGACGAGCTCAAGAAGAGATATGACGAGATCAAGGCCACCCTCGAAGCCGACCTCATCGGCTCATATCACAGAACCCGTTCGCATGGCGTCAGGTGGAAGGGGTTCTCACCGGAAGGCGCACTTGATGAAGTGGACCTATCTATCCCATCGGAGGAACGCACCAGGGCCGTGCGCCGGGAGATTAGTGGCATGGTGACTCACTCGTTGCGTCTCCATTCCGAGAGCCTGGTGAATACTCTGGAGCATGTCGCCGTTCGGATGATCAAGGAGGTCATGAAGAATCAGCACTTTCTATTTGAACCAGCTCTCGGGACATACCGAGGAAAAGTGCCACTTCAGCCCCGTCTACCGTCGTCATTCACATCGGCGGCACCAGAATTGCCTAATTCACCGTCACGCGCCGTTGACGAGGTTGACGATACTTACCCCGGGAGGTGCCAACCAGGATACTCGGTCAACATCAACATGATAGAGCTGGGGCACCCCCCTGATGAAGATAGAGACGAGAGCAACTGCTCTCGTGGCGGAGACAAGGAAGAGGCTGCTCCATGCGATCGGCCCCGACACCGCCAAAACATCTTGGTAATGATCAAGGTAGAAGCCGATGCTAGCGATCGGCCCTCGGTATCCGTATCACCTGCTCTCCCAGTATGTGGCGTCGACCTCACAGGAGACGGAAAGCTAGGATACGGGTTTACATCAGCTGATGAGCTAGAAGAAGTCGACATCGGTCCTGGGGATAAGCCGCGACCGACTTTTATCAGCAAGAGGCTAGATCCACAGCTTAGGGGACAGATGATAGCTCTGTTAAAAGAATACCCAGATTGCTTTGCATGGGATTACACGGAGATGCCTGGGTTGGATAGGAGCATCATTGAACATCGGCTCCCCCTTAAGAAAGGATTTCGGCCGTTCCAACAACGAGCACGTCAGATGAGGGCCGAAATTCTGGAAGAAGTCAAGAAAGAGATCGAAAAAATGTTGGCCGCCGGATTCATCAGGCCATGCAGGTATGCTGAGTGGATCTCCAGCATCGTTCCGGTGGAGAAGAAGGACGGCCGATGGCGCGTGGCCATCGATTTCCGAGATCTTAACAGAGCCACTCCAAAGGACGAATATCCAATGCCCGTGGCAGAAACGTTGATAAATGCCGCTGCGGGTCACAAGGTGTTGAGCTTCATGGATGGCAACGCCGGTTACAACCAGATTTTCATGGCTCCGGAAGATATACACAAGACCGCATTCAGAGTACCAGGGGCAGTAGGCTTGTTCGAGTACGTGGTCATGACCTTTGGGTTGAAGAATGCTGGTGCAACGTACCAACGAGCCATGAATTATATATTTCATGATCTGATCGGCAAGTTGGTTGAGATCTATATCGACGACGTGGTAGTCAAATCTGTCTCCATGGAGGGACACTTGGATGATTTACGGCGCGTCCTAGACCGGACTCGGAAGTTCGGACTAAGAATGAATCCGAAGAAGTGTGCTTTTGGCGTGACGGCCGGTCAATTCCTGGGTTTTCTGGTTCACGAGCGGGGAATTGAGATCGGCCTAAAAAGTCAGGAGGCGGTGCGTACCATGCAGCCGCCAACCACGAAGAAAGAGCTCCAACGGCTCATCGGCAGAATCAATTTCGTCCGACGATTCATCTCTAATCTGTCGGGGCGGATCGAGCCGTTCATGGCGCTGGTAAAAGCTAAATCTGACGACGAGTTTCACTGGGGGCGAAACGAGCAACGAGCGTTTGATGAGATCAAACGGTATTTGATGACGCCGCCTGTGCTAGTTCCGCCCCAGCAAGACAGGCCGTTCTACATCTACTTGTCGTAGGCTGACACGTCCATCGCTTCGGTGGTAGTGCAACTCTACGATGGCGTTGAGAAGGTCGTTTTCTACCTCAGCGAGAGGATGCTCGGACGCGAGACAAGATATCCCGAGGTCGAGAAACTTTGCCTCCGCTCGTTCTTTACCCGCACCAAGCTTCATCACATCCTTTTGACTGCGAGAGATCATCGTGATATGCAAGTCGGATGTTGTCAAGCACATGTTGTCGGCCCCTGTTTTGAAAGGCCGACTTGGTAAGTGGATGTTTGCGTTGTCAGAATTCGATCTCCGGTACCAGCCTGCGAAGGCAGTCAAGGGACAAGCGTTGGCCGATCTTATCGCTGAACGGATCAGCACCAATATAGCAGCACTGTCTATACGCGCATGGGCTATGTTCTTCGATGGATCGGTATGTGGCGATGGTTGTGGCATCGGCATTCTGCTCGTGTCGCCTCGGGGGGCAGAATACTCCTTCTCCATCAGGTTATCTACCCCTTGCACTAACAACGTAGCGAGAATATGAGGCAAGTACGTAAGGGAATGGAGTTGCTATTGGAAGCTGGAGCCGAGGCCGTAGAGGTTTTTGGAGACTCAAAGTTGGTAATTAACCAACTCACGGATGAGTATAAATGCGAAAGTGAATCACTTTTCCCATATTGGGTGGAATGCCGTGAGTTAATGACACGGTTTCGGTACATCAACTTTAATTGGGTCTCAAGATCCCAAAATGCCGACGCCAACAATCTTGCGCAAATGGCGTCAGGCTATATAGATATATCTGACGGATCAGAGGTTCAGGTATAGTGCCTGGAACAGGATGATTGGAGAGCCGAAATCTTAAATTATTTAAAAGATCCGGCTCGGGGGGCATCTAAACGGATAAGGTACAAGGCCATGAAGTATGTCCTCATAGGAGACGATATGTTCTACAGGGACGTTGGAAGGGTTACTGCTTAAGTGCCTAGGGCCAACTGAGTCTAGTCGGCTTTTGCATGAGGTACATGAAGGC
Organism: Lolium rigidum; assembly: GCF_022539505.1. Classification (NCBI taxonomy): domain Eukaryota; kingdom Viridiplantae; phylum Streptophyta; class Magnoliopsida; order Poales; family Poaceae; genus Lolium; species Lolium rigidum. Next base: position 194,412,168 of record NC_061512.1, on the reverse strand, counting down.
GCCTGTGGAACTCATCAATCGGCTCATAAGATGAAGTGGTTAATCAGGCGATCAGGGTTTTATTGGCCTACCATGCTTGAAGATTGCTTCAATTATTACAAGGGGTGCCAAGCGTGTCAGATGTTCGGGAAGATTCGGATGGTGCCAAGATCGGCCGATGAACCCCATCATCAAGCCTTGGCCGTTTCGGGGTGGGGCATGGATATGATCGGCAAAATCCATCCGGCGTCAAGTAAAAAACATGAATGGATTTTGGTTATCACAGATTACTTCACCAAGTGGGTGGAAGCCGTCCCGATGAAGAAGGTGAAATCAGAAGATGTGATCAAGTTTGTGAAAGAACACGTCATTCATAGGTTCGGAATCCCCCAAACTATCACGACCGATGGAGGTTCGGTCTTTACTTCTAAAGAATTCAGGGAGTTCTGTGATGACATGGGGATTAAACTGATCCGATCATCCCCGTACTACGCTCAAGCTAACGGGCAGGCTGAGGCGTCCAATCGAGTCTGATCAAGCTGATCAAGAGGAAAATTGACGAGAACCCTAGGGATTGGCATGAGAAGTTATCAGAAGCATTATGGGCCTACCGCATGTCGTGCCATGGAGCTATAAAGACTTCGCCGTACCAACTTGTCTATGGACAGGAAGCCGTATTGCCTTGGGAAATTACGGCTGGATCAAGACGTGTCACGTTTCAGAATGATCTGACAGCTGAGGAATATGCAGCTTTGATGAGTGACACTATTGAGGATGCAACAGAACTTAGGCTTTGGTCGTTGGAGAAGATTAAAGAGAACAAAGCCAGGGTGGCTCGTGCCTACAATAAAAAGGTTAGACCCAAGGAATTCCAAGTTGGTGACCTAGTATGGGAAGTCTGTGTTGCCATTGGGAACCGGGGACAAGGCATATGGCAAATGGTCTCCTAATTGGCACGGTCCGTACAAAGTTGTACAGGCCTTGAAGGGTAATGCATACATGCTGGAAGAATTGAGCGGCGAAAAGTTCCCAGTGGCTGTCAATGGTCAACACCTCAAGAAATATTTCCCGAGCATGTGGGACGATGGGCAGTAAGATGTGGGGGCCGATTTGAAAATCGGCCAGTAAAAAAAAAAAATTCACAGCCGATGCGCAGACATCGACTTCAGAAAAACAAAGCCGATACACTGATATCGACTTCAGCGGAATAAGCTCAGAATAGTAAGTTAACGGAATCGGTTCAGGCCAGAAATCGTGATACAAGAGACGAATCTCCTAATGCTGAGAGATTCAATCTAAGGGTTTGGATGAAATTTAGGCCTGTTAAGGTGTTTATACAAACAGCTTGGCCTCGGACAGCAATATGAGCCGATGCTCTGCTATCGGCTCCCTGTACGACAACTCTGTTTCGACAATAGGCAAGGTTAACAAGGGAGTGAAATTAATTAAGGGATTTTTCTCCATTAATAAGGGGATTTCTTACAAAGGAAGAGCCGATTGCTTGAAGGAGAAAGAGCAAAAGAAGGGTCTATTGACCAATCTACTACTACTGGGCCTACACTAGTAGATCCTAGTCTATGGGCCGTCGCTGCCCTCATCAGCATCATCCTCGGAGCTCTCATCGGCACTGCTGCCGATGGGCTCCTCGTCGCTACTCCCGTAGCCCTCTACGGGAGCTTCATCCCCGTCTTCATCGTCGCTGCTGTCGTCGTCCCACCACATGCGGAGACGCTTTGCCGGCGGGTAGCCCTCGAGGGAGTCGTCGTCGTCGTCGTCATCCACCTCTTCCTCCTCTTCAGAGGTGGGGCAGCCGTCCCAGGGGTCGTCCTCGCTTTTCGACTCCAGTTCCCCGTCGGCAAGGAACTGAAGATCTTCATCCCCGCTGGTCAGGGACTTGTCGTCTTCGGACCAAATGGAGGAGGCGTGGTCTTCCAGGTCCCATTCTTCTGGGGCGCGGATGTCTGGCGGCGTCTCGCGGGAGGAGGAAGACCCGTAGGAAAACTCGGAGGAGGAGGAGGAAGAAGACATGGTGGTGCAGGAGGGTTTTTGGGTGCTAATGCGAAGGGGATGAAGAAGCGAACTGTTTAGAACGGTTAAATAAAGGGGATCTGGGGAGATTCAATGCCACAGCAGTTTCCGAGGAGATGATGCCCAACAGGAAAATTTTGCGGCCGCGTGGAGAAGTGGAAGGGGCAAGGCATCATGGTAAAGGATTCTGCGGTAGTTTCTGCTCTGCCACGACATGACCCGACGGAAGAACAGCGTAATGATTTTGGAAATGTCATTTCCAAAACCAGGGGGGCATGTGTTATCACCAGAATTTGACCGAGTCAGAGGTGGGCCGCGATTGGAGATGGACTTGAAGAATATATATGGAAGAAATACATGAATCGGCCTTGTATACCAAGTTTTGGGCTAGATTGCCCGTGTATCTGTAATATAGTAGATCGCATCTTAGTTTAGAATTAAGAAATAGAATTTGGCCCGTGCACGGTTAGGTGCATGCCTCAACTAGAAAGTCCCTTGGACTATAAATATGTATCTAGGGTTTATGGAATAAACAACAACTCACGTTCAACCCAAACAAACCAATCTCGGCGCATCGCCAACTCCTTCGTCTCGAGGGTTTCTATCCGGTAGCGACATGCTGCCTAGATCGCATCTTGCGATCTAGGCAAGCACAAGCCCCACGTTGTTCATGCGTTGCTCGTACTCGAAGCGCTTTTGATGGCGAGCAACGTAGTTATCATAGATGTGTTAGGGTTAGCATTGTTCTTCGTTTAAGCATGCTTACGTAGTGCAACCCTTGCATGTCTAGCCGCCCTCACACCTATCTCAGGTGTGGGGGCGGCACCCCGCTTGATCGTTATTCAGTAGATCTGATCCGTTACGGTTGCTCCTTGTTCATCAAGGATTAGTTTAATATCTGCATTAGTTAGGCCTTACAAAGGGGGGGGGGAGGATCCAGCGGCACGTAGGGTGTCGTTCGCAAGTCCTAAACGGGATGTTCCGAGGATCAACTTCGTGTTGGTTTTTAGGCCTTGTTTAGGATCGGCTTACGATCACCGTGCGTGGCCGCAAGGCCCAACTCCGGAGTAGGATGATCCGATTATGCGGTGAAAACCCTAAATCGTCGTAGATCTCATTAGCCGTATCTTGATCAAGCAGGACCACCATATATTCGTGCACCCCGTACGAATCATGGGTGGATCGGCTCCTTGAGCCGATTCACGAGATAACCCGAGAGCCGATCGAGGCTCGTATTTAATGTTTACGTGTATGCCATGCAGGAAACTAAGCGAGGCATCTTCATCACCTTCCTGACCAGGTATAGGTCAGGTGGCACGCCCTTGCACTTCGCATCGGACGTGTGACCAGAAGAGCATTGCGGGCCGTCGCTCGGAGGGGTCTCAGCCAGCCGCAGCTCTAGGCTCTTCCCGGCTCTACCGTGTTGGCAGCCGCTGCCCGCCGGTGGGTTTTGGCAGTCAACACCTTCAACAACACCACCTAACCAAGAGTAGTTCCCTCTTCCGTCCCGAGGAAAAATGTTACATGATGCACAACACATAACATCGAGAGAGTTAACTAATATATACAGTCATGAACAAAAGTATAAATCATCTTTATTTCAAGGCATAGTGTTTGCTAGGGTTTCCCCATTACTCCCCAAGAATTAAGGAGACTACTCACATATTAAGGGAATCAACATCATATCAATAGTATGGATGGAGTATGAAGGTATGAGTGAATATATACAAGTGTGAATCCATAATAGAGTTTGGAAGTATAACAAGTAAACAAGAGGGATCAGGGATGTATATGGCATGGTGATGATGATGACGATGTAGATCAATGTTGAGGCCTTCAAGATCCTAGTCCCTTCTCCTTAGATGGTGGTGTTGGTGAAGATCTCCGAGGTGGCGGCTATGGAGGCGGCGCGGTGGCTATAGAGGTGTTAGAGAAGCAGGGCTTCGCCGTGGAGGTGTATGGAGATCTCCCGCTCTCCCTTGGGTCTCCATCTCTTTATATAGGCCTATGAGGGGCCTTTGTTAACCCCCAATACCGTCCTTATGACTTGGGGGAACCCTAGGAACGAGTGGGGGCCGAAACGGTGAAGAAACATATGTTTTATGGAGGTTTTCGCGACCTGGATGCTGAGATGGCAGCCAAACGGGCAGGCTCTGCCCGTATCACTGCGATTAAAGTTCTTACTTGCCGGTTCGTCTGCTTTCTCGATAGATCCAGCGATTCCGACAACATCATGGACGACATCAACAACGGCCATGGTGATGCTGCTGCTCGACCTTCCCGGTCGCGATGTACATGCTCATCCTCTCTTACCTTGCACTTATTTCATATTTAGGTCTGTTGCATATGCTTAGTCTGATGTAGATAGTGCATCCACGATGTTGTTTTCAGTAATTAAACTCATTTGGAAATTTCGTCGTAATCTAACACATATACAACGTTAAATTGGTCTAGCATGAAACTGCATTTCAAAAAGGATCTAGTGGTACTAATATAGAGTCATAAATATGTTATTTCTCTAAAAAGTTGGTCAAATGTTGAAATTTTAACTTAGGGCAAAACCTAAAGCACACTTTTATTTATGGACAGAGGGAGTATACATTAATTACATATAGTCAACCTACATTACCACGCAATATTTCAATTTCTTTCAGCTGTGTGCATCGTTTGATGCAGACGCCGGGGTCTCCCCATTTCGAAAGAATTTTTTTTTTCAATTTCTCCAAATTAAATGTCTCCGCTGAGTACGCACGGTGCATAACGTGTATGCAGATCTAAGTACGACGGGAATGCAGGCCCGAATGGCACGTACGATCTAGAGAGTAACAGCGAGCTCCCTATGCATACTGCTCTCGATCTGAACGCGAGTAATGGATAGTTATTTTATACGATATGAAATCATAATCATGTGATGCACGTACCTGCAATATGCTCGGTATATAATTCAATTCAAATGATGTGTATATATGTACTCCTTATACAAACCCGTAGCAGCTGAGCATATGTAGAATGCACGTATGCATGGTTTGGAATTTATCTCGTGGTACTAAATAGGATACTTTATTGGTACGTAGGATACTTAATTGCATGTATGCATTTGTAGTGTCGGAAATCACTATAGCCCGAGCTACATGCTAGCTCGTTTTTTCAAAAGAAATTCAAAATGATATTTTAAAGTTTTCATAGCTCTACCGACATGCAAAATTTCATCTCAAAATACCTTATATTCGAGGTTGTGTAAAAATTAAAAATTGGTTATCCTCGAATATATGGTATCTGGAGTTCAAACTTTGCACACTGAAAGAACTTAACATGCATTGTCTACATCTACATTTTTTCAGATTTTTTTTGAAACTACAGATAACATTTTTAGTTTTTTTTTTCAAAAAGAATGAGCTACATATAGGGTGTTGTTATTAGGTTAAGAGCAAGTACAATAAAATTCAGTGCAAGAATGGAAGTGGAGTCTCGTGCAAGAGCCAGCTCTAGCACGTGTTACTAGGCACTTTGTGATCGAGACTAAAATGTGGATCATATATACTACAAAAATTACATTTTTATAATTCACTATTGTACATGTTACCTATAAGTTGACTATATATGACGTAGCAAATTACTATAGCCGACTGCCGGCGACACTATTATTTTTGTTGTAATAATCCTCCACAAAATAAATCTGAGTGTCATTACTTTTTTCCTTTGAATCGAACACTATTTATGTGCATCTCCAACATCACAAGGTCTACCCCGTGCCCGTTGACAATTGACGATGTACAAGCATCTGAATGATTAATTGCTTAGGAAGAGCTTATTTGCGGTAGCTAAGTAGATTCTGTTAAGAGGTGGTGAATGTTTTGGTGTTGCTCTACCACCGCGAGTCAGCCTCTTAGGCGAGTTAATGGAGTTGAAACACATAAATCTACCCGCTCCATTTTATGAAAGTTGTCTTAGATTTATTAAATTTTATATCTAGACACTATCTGGTATGTAGATACATTAAGATTTAGATAAATTTAACACAAGTACAATAGGACGAAGGGAGTACAATAGATTTTTGGTTGCACCGTAGGAAAACAAGGGAATTCTTGTGGAACAAAATGAGGTAGAAACTAGTAATTTGTTTTATTTTGAAGCTGTATGCAAAATTTACCATAGGAAAAGGGTCTACAGTTTTTAATCCAAAGAACCAAAAAAGCTATATATGAAATCGCGCTAAGGTCACTAAACTCCTGTGAATTTTTTCCCCCCGACCCCCGCGTCGTCCTCCCTGGGCGGCTCGGGGGAACCCTAGCGCGCGCCGCCGCCCCCCCCCACCCCTGCTCGCTCCGCCGCCGCCGGAGGAGTCCACCGGGCAAAGCCCGCGCTGGAGGACGGCGGCGGCGGGGTTCCTCTCGCGCGCGACAGCCTCGGCCTGCGGCGGGAGCCCGCGGTGGTGGGAGATGGCTCGGCCTCGGCGGCTCACCGGCGTGGCGGCGGCCTAGCTCGGCCTCGGCGGCTCGGCCGGTGTGGCAGCGGCCTGGCTCGGCCCCCCTCCGCACCCCCGGTGGTCCGAAGCAGCGCGCGGCGGGCGGAGCTCCGGCTCCTCCCAAATGTGGCGGCGACGGCAGCGGCTCCCTGCTGCAGTCCGGCGAGGGTGGGCGGGGTGGCGGCCCCTCTCCCCTGCTTCTTCCTCTGCGGGTGGTGGTCGGCGGGTTGCTGCTGGTTGCTCGTCGCGGCGGCTTCCCGAGGTGCCAGATCTGACCGTGGCGGGCTCGGTTCGATCTGGCCCGTCGGTTCCTGCCGGCGGTGAGGTTGGTGGTCCTACGTGGTGTGGCGTCGTCGCCGCGTGGGAGGTGCTTGTGCCAGTGGTTCGCAGGCCGGCGGCGTTGTGGGTCTCCCTCATCTCCGTTCGGCAACGTGGGAGTGCGGAGGTTCGGCTGCTCCGAGCGAAAGCTGATGGCGCGGCAGTTGCGGATGTCGCTATCCTCTTGGGGGCCTTCACGGAGCCTTCGACCTCCTCCGCTCCCGGAGCATAGTTTTCGGGCGAAAGCCTAGGCCGTGTTTGTGCAGGGCCGGACGACGGCGTCGATCCACGTCGCTTCCCTCTTGGGGGCGTCGTCTTGAAGACTTTGTTCCCTAGCGTGCTTTCCTGAGACTGGACTCGTACGGCATCGCGGCGGGTGGCCGGCGATGTGTGAGGTCCGTGTGGTGGCTTGTGTGGCAACGATGGCGGTGTTGAGCGATGGTTTGGTAGCGTCAAGACCTTGGCTTCGGCGAGTGTCCGAGCTTCTTCGTCTTGTGCTTCGCTTGGGGTGGAGTCGGAGCTGCTATGCTTCATTTGTGCAGCGTACGATGACCTGCAGGGTGGCCCGCTGGCGATGATCTTCCTCGGCGCAGGTCTTGCGCTTATCCTCTTCAGAGCTCGTCATCAGAGTCGGAGCTGCCCGTTGCTTCACGAGGAGTCGCTTGTTTGGCGTTGGCCGGCTTGAGCTTCACGGTGCCGCTTCGGCGAGGTCTTGGTGGTTGGTTCTTCGGTGAAGTCGGAGTCGCTGAAGAGTGATGACGATGACGTTGAAGGTCAACCGCGACGACTTCTCGCTTCGGCGGCCTGTGTATCTTGTGTGGGTTGCCAGGGTGGCTCTGTGTCCCTGCGGTGGTCGTGCTCCATGACGGTCCACGGGGCACTTGTTTCGGTTTTCGGCCGGTTTCCCGCTAATAAACTGGCCAAATTCTGTACTTCTTCTTTATTAATGAAAATGGCAAGTCTTTTGCCTCGTTTCAAAAAAAAACTCCTGTGAAATTTCTTTGTATAATGAGGCACATTATTGGTTTTGCTCCAATCTCTCCCCTGAGAAACACATACCGTCATGTGCTATCATAATACAGTAATCGTTGATCAAGGATCTATTCTAAACAAACAAAATATTTTTCCTATTTTGAATAGAGTATTATGGGTTCCTTCACTAGTAGAAAAAGGGGCTTCCGTCCAAGCCTTTAGTACCGCTTTCCTTACGAACCGGGACTAAAGGGTGCATTAGTACCGGTTCCACTGCCCAGACCTTTAGTATCGGTTCCAAAGGACCTTTAGTACCAGTTCGTGACACGAACCGGTACTAAAGGGTTAGCGTCAGGCAGAAAACCTTTAGTACCGGTTCGTGACACGAACCGGTACTAAAGGTTTTCCTGCTCCCCACGCACCTCCACCCCCCCTCCCCGTGGATCGCCTTTTTTGCTTTGTAAAATACAAATGAAAATGATAGAAAATTCAAAAAATAAAATGTTTTCAGATTCTTATATGTTATGTAACCTACTATTCGGTGAAATTAAGAAATTCGAATTTTGACTTTTTTTGCAAATTTTTTTTGAAAAATGGTAAAATCGCATTAACTTTTGCATACGACGTCGAAAAAAAACTTATAATATATCAAAATGTTCGTGGGAAAAAGTTACATCCGAATTCACCTGGGTTTACCCGATTAGCCAATTTTTAGATTCTCAAAATTCCAAATGAAAATATGAAAGTAGGAACATTTTAGTTTTTCCAGAAATTTAGAATTTTATATATTTTTAAATTTTGTAAAAATTAAAATTAATAATTATAAGATTTTTTGAATCCCAGAATATTACAATTACTTTTAGCAAATTATAATATTTTCAAATTTTCAAGTTTTAGGTTTGGGGAAAAAATATTTAAAAAATAAAAAAATATTAAAAATAATACAAATTAAAATATTAATTTTATTTATTTAGATAACATTATTATTACAACATTAATTTTGTTTATTAAAAAAATATTTGTAATTTAAACAATAAAGAAGTGTGATATCGACCAACATGTTAATAGGATTGATATGATACTACTATCAACAACATGGGCGTGAAGCACTTGGAAGTGGGACGGAAAGGAACTCGGAAGTTAAGCGTGCTAGTGTTGGAGTAGTGTGAGGATGGGTGACCGACCAGGAAGTTTGACCACGGGTAAGTAATTTGATTAGAGATTAAGTGTAGTTAGAGACTAATGGAAATATTAGAAATTCTGAGAAAAATAAAAAAAAGGAGTGAAAAATAATTAGAAAAAATATGGATAAAAAATTAAACGAAATAGCCTTTAGTACCGGTTCGTGTTACGAACTGGTACGAAAGGTCTCCAGCCCCACGGGCTCCTCCGTGCCCACGTGGAGGCACCTTTAGTACCGATTCGTAAGGAACCGGTACTAAATGTGGGAGGCTTTAGTACCGGATCGGAACCGGTACTAAATGCCCTTTGAAACCGGTACTAAAGGGGGTTTCTCTACTAGTGCTTGCTCTGTACCTCCCTAAGACATCCGTCAGTTCAAGTCCCAGGCAAACCCGAAAGGGTGACTGACTGACCTACAGAGGGTTTTCTGCTGAAGTGGCCCATGAATTAGCTAGATTTGCTTTTAGTTCTAAGGAGATTCTTAGTTGGGTGGATGTTCCCCCAGATTTTATTTTACCTTTTGTGTTTAGAGATGTGACTCTGCTCACGAACTTGTAATTGTACTTGTGGTTTCGGCAGCAAGTTTCAGACGCACTCTTTTCCTTCCAGGGTACCGAAGAAGACTGGAAGGTTTTTAATGAGGCGACTTGCTTACCTAATATATTAGGGATTTCTATTTTCGTGCCCTCGGGTACTTAGTTGTGCTCAGTTTTCCCCAGCTCCTTAGTTTTTCCTCAGTTTTCCCCAAGACCTTGTCTGAAACCCGCAGAAGGAGCTCGGACGGAAGGAATCCGTTAAGTTGACCGTTCCGTGCTGACGAGTGGGGTCGTGTCGTTTGTGGGGCAGCGTCGTGTGGGGCTGGTAGGAAGGAACCGCGTGGGACAGGACGAGACCATGTTTGTGTGGCCGTAGCGTGTGGGGCCGTAGCGTGTGGAGCCGTGTGGGTCCGGGACGTGGGCACGAGTGGTTTCTGTCTCTCTCACCCAGATTAGCAGTTTTCAATGTACCTTTTTCCTCTCTCTCGCTCGATCTCATTCATATTTGATAGCCCAAATTGGTAGCAAATCTAGAGCAGCTTCTCCTTCTGTTTTTTAACGTCATTCATTTCTTTATGCCTTCGTTTTTACCCAATCAGGTAGGAAATCTAGGGCACAAATCCAGAGAAAATATAGGATAAGCTGCATACAGCAGCCAACATAGCATAGATATATTCACGACAGATCCAACAATAGTACCGATAGAACCCTACAACATAAGCTACATTTTACATGAATTTAAGCTGCTCTACAGATAGAGCAGTCACATACAGAGAGTGCAGTAGGCATGCTCAACGCCTCCAGGTAGCGCCTGTGACTCGCTTGGAGGTTGCGCAGGTGAATCCCAAGTGCTTTGTGTTTGGTCATGAACGCATGCACGTTCACGGTCGTTCCAACTCTAGCGCCGCAACTGCCAATGGATTCAGCATGGTTCACCAGGCAGTTGAAGTCGGTGGCGCGGAGCTTCCTATTGCAGAAGGGGCACTTGTAAATGCCTCGAGCAAAGGGGCCATCGTAATGGCCGGACTGCAGCCTCATCGAGGACGTGACGAGTCTTGGTGTGGAAGGACTCGTCGTCTGCCGTCGACGTCGCTGCTCGCACCCGTCACGTAGCACCAAAGATCGTGCAAAAACACGGAGTCAATTGCAACGATGATGGAACAGAGAGTGAACAAAGATCATGCATGATAATATGGGCTCGAAAAAAAGAGTTAGCCTCAGTTACATTGGACACACTTATATCCAGGATTTGAGCCAGTAAACCAAAGATCATGCACAATAAATTTGTACACACCAATTGTTTACTGACCAAACCCTGAATCAATTTATGCCCAAATATTCATCATCATCGGCACAAATCTTAAACAAAAGCAAATCACAAACACTAACGCAAGATCTAACACAAAAGGATTGAACTAGGAACATACGAACCCTAATAACGTAAGATCTAACACAAATGGATTGAACTAGGAACAGACGAACCCAAATAACGCTAGATCTAACACAAAAGGATTGAAATGGGATAAGAACAAGGGAGCAAAGGGTTACCTCCGGCTCGTCGTCGACGATGCTGGTGTCGTAGGGGTTCTCCGGCGCGACGTACGGCACTGGTTCGTACGGGTTCCAAGCGACGGGGGCTTGGACGGGGGCCTGGACGGTGGCGGCGGCCGATGCGCCGGCTGCTACGTTGGAAGCAGCGACAGGGGCCTGGACGGGGGCAGCGGCCGATGCGCCGGCGGCTGATGCGCCGGCTGCTATGTTGGAAGCAGCGACAGGGGCCTCGACGGGGACAATGGGCATCTCATTCTTCTCCATCGCCAGCGGTTTTCTTCGGGGGTTTTTCTTCGGTTGTGGAGAAGATGATGGGACAGGAGAGGCGGTTGCAGTGAGAACGTGCGTCGAGGAAGAGAAAAAGGGCTCTATAAAGACGAATGTGGCGTGTACCGCAACACGCGTCCGCTATGCACGGCTGCAGCGTGCACCGCGACATGAGTCTAACCCTGGGACCACTAGTAGGAAAAGCCTCATCAGTGGCGCACGAAAAAGTGATTCTGTGGCGCACGGCTGGTACGCCACAGAAACGTCGCTACAAAAATAAGGTTTCTGTGGCGCAGTGGCCCGTGCGCCACAGAATTAAGGTTTCTGTGGCGCACATGGTTCCCGCTGCGCCACAGAAACAGGTGTGCCACTGAATTACATTTTGGTGCGCCACAGAACATTGTACAGGTATACTCGATTTTATACTGCCTGGTGTATTATACAGGTTTTATACACAGTATACAGGTTATATACAGATATAATATAGACAGATATAATATACAGGTTATATACAGATATAATATGGACACATATAACATAGCAACATTATACATCATCATCACATTATACAACAATATAGACAAATGTTTTGCATACAACTCTTAATTCATACAAATTTCACAATTTCGAGATACAAAGTAGTCTTCATCCGGTTCCTCCTTTGCTCCCTCATCTCTACCCACCAGGCTCGCTTGCATCGGGGTCTTCATATCCAGCTTCCTACTATGATGAAAATGGAAGAAAGTGAGACCAACAAGTCCGATGCACAAGAGAAATGGAATAAATTCCTCATACATTGTTGGTCAACACAAATATTAACATTCAGGGATGGCGTAAGTGAGACCAAGTCCGATGCACAAGAGATTGATATTTGTGCTATCTTACCAGGCTCACTTACGCCACCCCCAAGTGTACGGGGACCAAACATTTTAATCATCGGCATTTTGGAAATACCAAAGCAAATGGAATAACAAAATGGAATAAGTGCCTCATACATTGTTGGTCAACACAAATACTATGGTCAGAAACCATAGTTGCGATATCGCCGCGAGTATACTTTGCAGAAGGGCCCCCTTTCCCCGGCCGCCGTTCCGTGAACGGGTCCTTGACGAGACAACAACCCCGATCTGCCTCTCTGGCGCAGAACCACGGCAGTCCCAGCCGCCTCCCTTGTGGCCGTGTGTCCCGCGCCCTGCACTGTTCGCCTTCTTGCCCGGTGAACCAATAGACTGATCGTTGGAATAAAGAAACCGATGACGGCCGGTCGCAAGATTAGATTGCGATCGGCCGTCATCGGCTTCCTTATTCCAACGATCAGTCTATTGTTCACCGGGCAAGAAGGCGAAGAGTGCAGGGCGCAGGAGACGCGACCACAAGAGAGGCGGCTGGGACTGGCGTGGTTCTGCGCTGGAGAGGCAGGTCGGCGTTGTTGTCTCGTCAAAGACTCGTTCACGGAACGGCGGCCGGAGAAAGGGGGGCCGTCTACAAAGTATATTGCGGCGTATAGTTGACCAAACATTCTAATCATCGGCACTAAAATGGAAGAAAGAGCCAAGTGGTATCTCAAGTAGATATCATATGCCTCATACTTTGTTGGTCGAAAGAAATATTAACATTCAGGGATGGGGTCAGCGATGCCAGGTAGGATGCACAAGAGATTGATATTTGCGCCATCGCACCAGTGCTCGGTGGCCCCACCCAGAGTGTACAAGTGACCAAACAATTTAATCATCGGCACTAAAATGGAAGAAAGCCCAATGCAATTAAGAAGTAGCTAGTATGAACTAAATGGAATGCCTCATACTTTGTTGGTCGAAATAAATATTAACATCCAGGGATGGAGTAAGTGAGGCCGGGTAGGATGCACAAGATATTGATATTTGTGCCATCACACCAGGCTCACTTGCTCCACCCCCGAGTGTACGAGTGATCGACCAACCATCTAATCATCGGCAAGTACAAAAACACCACCAAACCAGCAACCATGGTGACTGATGTCTACGGGTGCTTCTATTCTTGTAGACAGTGTTGGGCCTCCAAGAGCAGAGGTTTGTAGAACAGCAGCAAGTTTCCCTTAAGTGGATCACCCAAGGTTTATCGAACTCAGGGAGGAAGAGGTCAAAGATATCCCTCTCATGCAACCCCGCAACCACAAAGCAAGAAGTCTCTTGTGTCCCCAACACACCTAATAGGTGCACTAGTTCGGCGAAGAGATAGTGAAATACAAGTGGTATGAATGAATATGAGCAGTAGTAACGGCGCCATAAAAGTGCTTGCTGGCGTGCAGTTGATGGTAGTAATATTGCAGGAAGTAAAGATGCGGTAGAAACAATGAAACAAGCAGCGATAGCAGTATTTAGGAACAAGGCCTAGGGATCATACTTTCGCTAGTGGACACTCTCAACATTGATCACATAACAGAATAAATAAATAGATGCTAGACTCTACACCCTATTGTTGGATGATGAACACCACTAACTGTGTAGGATTACACGAACCCTCAATGCCGGAGTTAATAAGCTCCACAATATTCAATGTTCATATTTAAATAACCTTAGAGTGCATGACAGATCAACATAACCAAACCAAGTACTAACATAGCATGCACACTGTCACCTTCACACTACGAAAGGAGGAATAGATCACATCAATACTATCATAGCAATAGTTAACTTCATAATCTACAAGAGATCACAATCATAGCCTACGCCAAGTACTACACGATGCACACACTGTCACCATTACACCGCGCAGGAGGAATAAACTACTTTAATAACATCACTAGAGTAGCACACAGATAAATTGTGATACAAAACACATTGCAATCATAAAGAGATATAAATAAGCACTTCACTATGCCATTCATAACAGTGAATAAGTATTCGTGAAATATAGCCTAAGAGACCCACACGGTGCACACACTGTCACCTTTACACACGTGGGACAAGGAGTCTCCGGAGATCACATAAGTAAAATCCACTTGACTAGCATAATGACATCTAGATTACAAGCATCATCATATGAATCTCAATCATGTAAGGCAGCTCATGAGATTATTGTATTGAAGCACATAGGAGAGAGATCAACCACATAGCTACCGGTACAGCCCCGAGCCTCGATGGAGAACTACTCCCTCCTCATGGGAGACAGCAGCGTTGATGAAGATGGCGGTGGTGTCGATGGAGAAGCCTTCCGGGGCACTTCCCCGTCCCGGCGGCGTGCCGGAACAGAGACTCCTGTCCCCCAGATCTTGGCTTCGCGATGGCGGCGGCTCTGGAAGGTTTCTCGTATCGTGGTTTTTCCATATCGATGTTTTAGGTCTGGGACCTTTATATAGGCGAAGAGGCGGAGTCGGAGGGTCGAAGGGGCGACGACACCATAGGGCCACGCGGCCAGGGGGTGGGCCGCGCCACCCTATCATCTGGGGCCCCGTGGCCCCCTCCGGCGGCTCTCGAGTGTTCTGGATGCTTCCGGTGAAAATAGGAACCCGGGCGTTGATTTCGTCCAATTCCGAGAATATTTCGTTACTAGGATTTCTGAAACCAAAAACAGCGAGAAAACGAGAACCGGCACTTCGGCATCTTGTTAATAGGTTAGTTCCGGAAAATGCACGAATATGACATAAAGTGTGCATAAAACATGTAGATATCATCAATAATGTGGCATGGAACATAAGAAATTATCGATACGTCGGAGACGTATCAGCATCCCCAAGCTTAGTTCCTGCTCGTCCCGAGCAGGTAAACGATAACAAAGATAATTTCTGGAGTGACATGCCATCATAACCTTGATCATACTATTGTAAGCATATGTAATGAATGCATCGATCAAAACAATGGTAATGACATGAGTAAACAAATGAATCATAAAGCAAAGACTTTTCATGAATAGTACTTCAAGACAAGCATCAATAAGTCTTGCATAAGAGTTAACTCATAAAGCAATAATTCAAAGTAAAGGCATTGAAGCAACACAAAGGAAGATTAAGTTTCAGCGGTTGCTTTCAACTTGTAACATGTATATCTCATGGACAATTGTCAATGCAAAGCAATATAACAAATGCAATATGCAAATATGTAGGAATCAATGCACAGTTCACACAAGTGTTTGCTTCTTGAGATGGAGAGAAATAGGTGAACTGACTCAACAATAAAAGTAAAAGAATGGTCCTTCAAAGAGGAAAAGCATCGATTGCTATATTTGTGCTAGAGCTTTTATTTTGAAAACATAAAGAGAGCATAAAAATAAAGTTTTGAGAGGTGTATGTTGTTGTCAACGAATGGTAGCGGGTACTCTAACCCCCTTGCCAGACAAACCTTCAAAGAGCGGCTCCTATTTTATTTTATTTTTGGGTGGCACTCCTTCCAACCTTTCTTTCACAAACCATGGCTAACCGAATCCTCGGGTGCCTGCCAACAATCTCATACCATGAAGGAGTGCCTTTTTATTTTAGTTTTATTATGATGACACTCCTCCCAACCTTTGCTTACACAAGCCATGGCTAACCGAATCCTTCGGGTGCCGTCCAACAATCACATACAATGGAGGAGTGTCTATTTTTGTTAATTAATTTGGGACTGGGAATCCCATTGCCAGCTCTTTTTGCAAAATTATTGGATAAGCGGATGAAGCCACTAGTCCATTGGTGAA
The DNA here is from genome assembly GCF_022539505.1 of Lolium rigidum. Lineage (NCBI taxonomy): Eukaryota > Viridiplantae > Streptophyta > Magnoliopsida > Poales > Poaceae > Lolium > Lolium rigidum. The sequence goes on along the minus strand of NC_061512.1, from coordinate 194,396,220 downwards.
AGTTGCCCAACAAGATTGAAAGATAAACACCACATACTTCCTCATGAGCTATAAAACATTGACACAAATCAGAGGTGATAAATTTTGAATTATTTAAAGGTAGCACTCAAGCAATTTACTTTGGAATGGCGGAGAAATACCATGTAGTAGGTAGGTATGGTGGACACAAATGGCATAGTGTTGTTTGGCTCAAGGTTTTGGATGCATGAGAAGTATTCCCTCTCGATACAAGGTTTAGGCTAGCAAGGTTGTTTGAAGAAAACACAAGCATGAACTAGTACAGCAAAACTCACATAAAAGACATATTACAAGCATTATAAGACTATACATCGTCTTCCTTGTTGTTCAAACACCTTACTAGAAATTATCTAGACCTTAGAGAGACCAATTATGCAAACCAAATTTTAGCAAGCTCTATGTATTTCTTCATTAATGGGTGCAAAGTATATGATGCAAGAGCTTAAACATGAGCACAACAATTGCCAAGTATCAAATTACCCAAGACATTATAGCAATTACTACATGTAGCATTTTCCAATTCCAACCATATAACAATTTAACAAAGAGGAAACTTCGCCATGAATATTATGAGCTAAGAACACATGTGTTCATACGAACCAGCGGAGCGTGTCTCTCTCCCACACAAGCATTTATTCAAACAAAAACAAAAACAAAAGCAAACAGACGCTCCAAGTAAAGTACATAAGATGTGACCTGAATAAAAATATAGTTTCAAGAGAAGGAACTCGATAATTTGTCGATGAAGAAGGGGATGCCTTGGGCATCCCCAAGCTTAGATGCTTGAGTCCTCTTGAAATATGCAGGGATGAACCACCGGGGCATCCCCAAGCTTAGACTCTTCACTCTTCTTGATCATAGTATATCATCCTCCTCTCTTGACCCTTGAAAACTTCCTCCACACCAAACTCGAAACAAACTCATTAGAGGGTTAGTGCATAATCAAAAACTCACATGTTCAGAGGTGACACAATCATTCTTAACACTTCTGGACATTGCCCAAAGCTACTGGAAGGTAATGGAACAAAGAAATCCACCCAACCCAGCGAAAGAAGCAATGCGAAATAAAAGGCAGAATCTGTCAAAACAGAACAGTCCGTAAAGACGAATTTTAAAATGGCACCAGACTTGCTCAGATGAAAATGCCCAAATTTAATGAAAGTTGCGTACATATCTGAGGATCAAGCACGTAAATTGGCAGATTTTTCTGAGTTACCTACAGAGAGGCAGGTCGAAATTCGTGACAGCAAGAAATCTGTTTCTGCGCAGTAATCCAAATCTAGTATCAACCTTGCTATCAACGACTTTACTTGGCACAACAAAACACAAAACTAAGATAAGGAGAGGTTGATACAGTAGTAAACAACTTCCAAGATACAAATATAAAACAAAGTACTGTAGCAAAATAACACATGGGTTATCTCCCAAGAAGTTCTTTCTTTATAGCCATTAAGATGGGCTCAGCAGTTTTAATGATGCCCTTGCAAGAAATAGTATTTGAAGCAAAAGAGAGCATCAAGAGGCAAATTCAAAACACATTTAAGTCTAACATGCTTCCTATAAAAAGGAATCTTGTACACAAATAAATTCATGAAGAGCAAAGTAACAAGATCAGGAAGATAAAACAAGTGTAGTTTCAAAAATTTCAGCACATAGAGAGGTGTTTTAGTAACATGAAAATTTCTACCACCATATTTTCCTCTCTCATAATAATATCCAGTAGCATCATGAGCAAACTCAACAATATAACTATCACATAAAGCATTCTTATCATGAGTCTCATGCATAAAATTATTACTCTCCACATAAGCATAATCAATTTTATTAGTTGTAGTGGGAGCAAATTCAACAAAGTAGCTATCATTATTATTCTCATCATCAAATATAGGAGGCATATTGTAATCATAATCAAATTTATCCTCCATAACAGGTGGTAACAAAAGACTACTATCATTATAATCATCATAAATAGGAGGCAAAGTATCATCAAAGTAAATTTCCTCCTCATTGCCCGGGGGACTAAAAAGATCATGCTCATCAAAACCAGCTTCCCCAAGCTTAGAATTTTCCATAGCATTAGCAACAATAGTGTTCAAAGCATTCATATTAATAACATTCCCATTAGCATGCATATAAAGTTCCATGGGTTTTTTAATTCTCTCTTCAAACACATCATGTCCTAATTCAAGATAAAGTTCATAAAGATCTCTCATATTTTTGTTGTTTTCCATTATGCCTTACTAGTGTAAACAAGAAACAAAAAGATGCAATTGCAGGATCTAAAGGAAATAGCTTCGAGTACTTACAACGGCGCCGGAAAATAGCTTAGTAGCCGGGATCCGGAGTGTGAGTACCTTTTACCTTTCCTCCCGGCAACGGCGCCTGGAAAATAGCTTGATGTCTACGGGTGCTTCTATTCTTGTAGACAAGTGTTGGGCCTCCAAGAGCAGAGGTTTGTAGAACAGACAGCAAGTTTCCCTTAAGTGGATCACCCAAGGTTTATCGAACTCAGGGAGGAAGAGGTCAAAGATATCCCTCTCATGCAACCCCGCAACCACAAAGCAAGAAGTCTCTTGTGTCCCCAACACACCTAATAGGTGCACTAGTTCGGCGAAGAGATAGTGAAATACAAGTGGTATGAATGAATATGAGCAGTAGTAACGGCACCAGAAAAGTGCTTGCTGGCGTGCAGTTGATGGTAGTAATATTGCAGGAAGTAAACATGCAGCAGAACAGTAAACAAACAGTGATAGCAGTATTTAGGAACAAGGCCTAGGGATCATACTTTCGCTAGTGGACACTCTCAACATTGATCACATAACAGAATAAATAAATAGATGCTAGACTCTACACCCTCTTGTTGGATGATGAACACCACTAAGCGTGTAGGATTACACGAACCCTCAATGCCGGAGTTAACAAGCTCCACAATATTCAATGTTCATATTTAAATAACCTTAGAGTGCATGACAGATCAACATAACCAAACCAAGTACTAACATAGCATGCACACTTGTCACCTTCACACTACGAAAGGAGGAATAGATCACATCAATACTATCATAGCAATAGTTAACTTCATAATCTACAAGAGATCACAATCATAGCCTACGCCAAGTACTACACGATGCACACACTTGTCACCATTACACCGCGCAGGAGGAATAAACTACTTTAATAACATCACTAGAGTAGCACATGAGATAAATTGTGATACAAAACACATTGCAATCATAAAGAGATATAAATAAGCACTTCACTATGCCATTCATAACGAGTGAATAAGTATTACGTGAAATATAGCCTAAGAGACCCACACGGTGCACACACTCGTCACCTTTACACACGTGGGACAAGGAGTCTCCGGAGATCACATAAGTAAAATCCACTTGACTAGCATAATGACATCTAGATTACAAGCATCATCATATGAATCTCAATCATGTAAGGCAGCTCATGAGATTATTGTATTGAAGCACATAGGAGAGAGATCAACCACATAGCTACCGGTACAGCCCCGAGCCTCGATGGAGAACTACTCCCTCCTCATGGGAGACAGCAGCGTTGATGAAGATGGCGGTGGTGTCGATGGAGAAGCCTTTCGGGGGCACTTCCCCGTCCCGGCGGCGTGCCGGAACAGAGACTCCTGTCCCCCAGATCTTGGCTTCGCGATGGCGGCGGCTCTGGAAGGTTTCTCGTATCGTGGTTTTTCCATATCGAGGTTTTAGGTCTGGGACCTTTATATAGGCGAAGAGGCGGAGTCGGAGGGTCGAAGGGGCGACGACACCATAGGGCCGCGCGGCCAGGGGGTGGGCCGCGCCACCCTATCATCTGGGGGCCCTGTGGCCCCCCTCTGGCGGCTCTCGGGTGTTCTGGATGCTTCCGGTGAAAATAGGAACCTGGACGTTGATTTCGTCCAATTCCGAGAATATTTCGTTACTAGGATTTCTGAAACCAAAAACAGCGAGAAAACGAGAACCGGCACTTCGGCATCTTGTTAATAGGTTAGTTCCAGAAAATGCACGAATATGACATAAAGTGTGCATAAAACATGTAGATATCATCAATAATGTGGCATGGAACATAAGAAATTATCGATACATCGGAGACGTATCAGTGACATAAGTCAAGATGCTCAAACACACATAGCATGCATGGAGCAGATGCTCCAAAGGGATTATTCATCACTTGGTATATAGACCAAGTGATGCTGGCAAAAGAGAGGCCAATCAAGAACCAGTAAATCCAGTAAGTGATAGATATGCCTAAACAAGCAACAACACATAGCATATCCCGGCTAACCGGATGAGACAAGTCTTGGTAGCCAACTTAATCACCTAGCACCACCTAGCCTTTTAAAACCATCAGAAACGAGTCCTTTTTCTTCAAAGGATACCACAGTGGCATTCATTTACATGATCCCCTACTGTGGATATCTCTATTTTCATCAAAGCCAACAAGAAATAGAAATTTATCATTACTCAGTTGAGTTCAAAACAAAGCTGGGGTACCATAAGGGATTATTCATCATTTGGTAGTAACCAAGTGATGCTGGCAAGAGATAGGCCAAGCCTGAGCTAGTCAATCCGATAGAGATGGATATGCATAAGTAAGCAAGAACACATAGCCTATCCAAGTTAACCGAGATAAAACCAACCTTGACAGCCAACTTAATAACCTAGCATCACCTAGTCTTTTAAACCATCAGAAACTTCCCATTTTCTTCAAAGGATACCACAGTGGCATTCATTTACATGATTCCCTAATGTGAATATCTCTATTTTAGTATACCATCATAAGCATTCCATTTAAATCACACATTTTAGTATCTGTTCTTATCCAAGTTTTTGCCTCAGCCTTTGCATCATTGGCTGAGCCAAGACATCAAGCATCTGGCCAGGGAGCATTCTTTCTTTTTAGGGAACTATATGAACTATATGCACATGATCCAGTAAGCATCCCCACTAATCGAGCATTATAAGCATAGTAGCATACCATAAGCTCACAAGAATCGATCAAGTAAATCTTCACAAGGATACCACGGTAGCATAGTAGCATACCATAAGCTCACAAGAATCCATCATTTTCTTCACAAGGATACCACGGTAGCATACCATAGTAGCATTTCATGCATTTAAATGAACCAAGTAGCATCAAAACCAACCAAATGTCCAACTAGCAAGCAATACCAAGTGAGCAAGTCTTCATTACCTTGTACAGGTTCGGACATGGATTTATTTCCAACAAAGGATGGAAATCAAATTAACATCATTGAATTAAATTGAATCAGTACCATCACATGGTTCATCAATAACAAGTGGCAGTAAACCTCCACAAACAACGAGTACATATGATCCAAGTAAGCCACACAGGCATAGCAAGTGATATAAGTTGACAATAACCAACACCAATATGTAGTAGCAGCATAGAAGTGTCACTGATATAGAACACTCCAATAAGCATCACTAGCTCACCAGTTAATGGTAAGCAAGTGAGAGGCATAGACAATTTCTATTGCTTAAGACAAGCAACAACAAGGATTAGCAGCATAACAATATACTAACCACTAGCAATCCAGGCTCCAAATGGAACCTTTGGAGCAGATAGAGCCAACATAGCATGTCACTGCTAGTAGCTGGTGTTCATATGAACACCATATGAAGCAAAACGATTAGGGGCAATGCATCCAGAGCAACAGCAGCAATGCATCCAGAGCAACAACAGCAATAAACCTAGCAGCACAAGCAAGAGCACGACTCCTACGTGACCGTCGTCGCTGACATCAACCTCAACCACGCCGACCTGGCCAGCCAACCGAGCGAGCATTTCGTCGAGCACGTTGTGCTCGCGCGGGGGAGGAAGAGGGAGGGGAGGGGAGGGAGCTCACCGACGACGACGGCAATTGTGGAGGAGCTCACCGACAACGACAGCAGTTGTGGAGGAGCTCACCGACGACGACGGCAGTTGTGGAGGAGCTTGATACGTCTCCGACGTATCGATAATTTCTTATGTTCCATGCCACATTATTGATGATATCTACATGTTTTATGCACACTTTATGTCATATTCGTGCATTTTCTGGAACTAACCTATTAACAAGATGCCGAAGAGCCGATTGCTGTTTTACTGCTATTTTTGGTTTCGAAATCCTAGTAACGAAATATTCTCGGAATTGGACGAAATCAACGCCCGGGGTCCTATTTTGCCACGAAGCTTCCGGAAGACCGAAGGAGAGTCGAAGTGGGGCCACGAGGTGGCGACACGCCAGGGCGGCGCGGCCCAGGCCCCGGCCGCGCCGACCTATGGTGTGGGCCCCTCGTGCCGCCTCTTGACCTGCCCTTCCGCCTACAAATAGCCTCCATCGCGAAACCCCCGTCACCGAGAGCCACGATACGGAAAACCTTACCGAGACGCCGCCGCCGCCAATCCCATCTCGGGGATTCGGAGATCTCCTCCGGCACCCTGCCGGAGAGGGGATTCATCTCCCGGAGGACTCTACACCGCCATGGTCGCCTCCGGAGTGATGAGTGAGTAGTTCACCCCTGGACTATGGGTCCATAGCAGTAGCTAGATGGTTGTCTTCTCCTCATTGTGCTTCATTGTTGGATCTTGTGAGCTGCCTAACATGATCAAGATCATCTATCTCGTAATGCTATATGTTGTGTTTGTCGGGATCCGATGGATAGAGAATACTATGTTATGTTAATTATCAAGTTATTACCTATGTGTTGTTTATGATCTTGCATGCTCTCCGTTATTAGTAGAGGCTCTGGCCAAGTTTTTGCTCTTAACTCCAAGAGGGAGTATTTATGCTCGATAGTGGGTTCATGCCTCCATTGATATCCGGGACGAGTGACGAAAGTTCTAAGGTTGTGGATGTGCTTGTTGCCACTAGGGATAAAACATTGATGCTATGTCCAAGGATGTAGTTGTTGATTACATTATGCACCATACTTAATGCAATTGTCTGTTGTTAGCAACTTAATACTGGAAGGGGTTCGGATGATAACCTGAAGGTGGACTTTTTAGGCATAGATGCATTTGGATGGCGGTCTATGTACTTTGTCGTAATGCCCAATTAAATCTCACTGTACTTATCATGACATGTATGTGCATTGTTATGCCCTCTCTATTTGTCAATTGCCCGACCGTAATTTGTTCACCCAACATGCTTTTATCTTATGGGAGAGACACCTCTAGTGAGCTGTGGACCCCGGTCCATTCTTTTATACTTGAAATACAAATCTGCTTGCAATACTTGTTTTACTTGTTTTCTTGCAAACAATCATCTTCCACACAATACGGTTAATCCTTTGTTACAGCAAGCCGGTGAGATTGACAACCTCACCGTTTCGTTGGGGCAAAGTACTTTGGTTGTGTTGTGCGGGTTCCACGTTGGCGCCGGAATCCCTGGTGTTGCGCCGCATTACATTTCGCCGCCATCAACCTTCAATGTGCTTCTTGGCTCCTCCCGGTTCGATAAACCTTGGTTTCTTTACGAGGGAAAACTTGCTGCTCGTGCGCATCATACCTTCCTCTTGGGGTTCCCAACGAACGTGTGAGTTACACGCCATCAAGCTCTTTTACGGCGCCGTTGCCGGGGATATCAAGACACGCTGCAAGGGAGTCTCCACTTCCCAATCTCTTTACTTTGTTTTTGTCTTGCTTTATTTTATTTACTACTTTGTTTGCTGCATTATATCAAAACACACAAAAAAATTAGTTGCTAGCTTTACTTTATTTACTGTCTTGCTCTCTATATCAAAAACACAAAAAAAAATTAGTTGCTAGCTTTATTTTATTTACTGTCTTGCTCTCTATATCAAAAACACAAAAAAATTAGTTACTTGCATTTACTTTATTTAGTTTGCTTTATTTACTACTGCTAAAATGGGTACTCCTGAAAATACTAAGTTGTGTGACTTCACAACCAAAAATAATAATGATTTCTTATGCACACCTATTGCTCCACCTGCTACTACAGCAGAATTCTTTGAAATTAAACCTGCCTTACTGAATCTTGTTATGCGAGAGCAATTTTCTGGTGTTAGTTCTGATGATGCTGCTACCCATGTTAATAATTTTGTTGAACTATGTGAAATGCAAAAGTATAAGGATGTAGATGGTGATATTATTAAATTGAAATTGTTTCCTTTCTCATTAAGAGGAAGAGCTAAAGATTGGTTGCTATCTCTGCCTAAGAATAGTATTGATTCATGGACTAAATGCAAGGATGCTTTTATTGGTAGATATTATCCCCCTGCTAAAATTATATCTTTGAGAAGTAGCATAATGAATTTTAAACAATTGGATAATGAACATGTTGCTCAAGCTTGGGAAAGAATGAAATCTTTGGTTAAAAATTGCCCAACCCATGGATCGACTACTTGGATGATCATCCAAACCTTCTATGCAGGACTAAATTTTTCTTCGCGGAATTTATTGGATTCAGCTGCTGGAGGTACCTTTATGTCCATCACTCTTGGTGAAGCAACAAAGCTCCTTGATAATATGATGATTAATTACTCCGAATGGCACACGGAAAGAGCTCCACAAGGTAAGAAGGTAAATTACGTCGAAGAATCCTCTTCCTTGAGTGATAAGATTGATGCTATTATGTCTATGCTTGTGAATGATAGGACTAATGTTGATCCTAATAATGTTCCGTTAGCTTCATTGGTTGCTCAAAATTCTAGGCCATATCCTCGCTAATGGTAACTCTTATGGTAGATATGTTTCACCTAATGAGGAAAAGATGTTAGAAATTGAAAGATCTACCAAGAGCTTTATGCAATCACAATATGAGCAAAACAAATTGTTTACTAAAACTTTGAATGAACAATCTACCTTGTTGAAGAAAATAGGAAATCAACTTAAAAATCTGAATATGGAGATTTCTGGGTTGCAAACTAAACTTGCAAATGCTGAAAACCGAATCTCATACATGTCTGCGTCACAATCTTCTTTAATTAATAAAATGGCTGCTAAACCCGAGGATATTGAAAATAAAATTGTTACTATAGCAAATGCCATCCAAGTTAGAATTAATGAGAACATAAGATTAATGGCTGAACTGCGTGCTAGGTGGGATAGAGAAGAAAATGAAAAACTAGCTAAAGAGAAAAATATAGCTAAAGTTTGGACTATTACCACCACTAGCAATGCTAATGATTCACATGTTGCTGCACCTGCTACTATCAATGGTAAAATAAGTGGTGTTGGCAATGTTTCTACTCCTAGTGCAAAGCGCGCAAAATTACCTGAAACTGCTAAAACTGTCTGTGATAAAACTGCTGAAATTTTTTCCAACCTTGGGGATGATAATCCCATTGCTTTAGATTGTAATGATTTAGATTTTGATGATTGCCACATCTCTGAAGTTATAAAGTTCTTACAAAAACTTGCTAAGAGTCCCAATGCTAGCGCTGTAAACTTGGCTTTCACAAAACATATCACAAATGCTCTCATAAAAGCTAGAGAAGAGAAACTAAAACTTGAAACTTCTATTCCTAGAAAGTTAGAAGATGGTTGGGAGCCCATCATTAAGATGAGGGTAAATGATTTTGATTGTAATGCTTTATGTGATCTTGGTGTAAGTATTTCTGTTATGCCTAAGAAAGTCTATGATATGCTTGACTTGCCACCATTGAAAAACTGTTATTTGGATGTTAATCTCGCTGATAATGCTAAAAAGAAACCTTTGGGGAGAGTTGAGAATGTTCATATTATGGTTAACAATAACCTTGTCCCCGTTGATTTTGTTGTCTTGGATATTGAATGCAATGCATCTTGCCCCATTATATTGGGAGGACCTTTTCTTCGAACCGTTGGTGCTACTATTGATATGAAGGAAGGTAATATTAAATATCAATTTCCTCTCAAGAAAGGTATGGAACACTTCCCTAGAAAGAGAATGAAGTTACCTTATGATTCTATTATTAGAACAAATTATGATGTTGATGCTTCGTCTCTTGATGTCACTTGATATACACTTTCTGCGCCTAGCTGAAAGGCGTTAAAGAAAAGCGCTTATGGGAGACAACCCATGTTTTTACTACAGTATTTTTGTTTTATATTTGAGTCTTGGAAGTTGTTTACTACTGTAGCAACCTCTCCTTATCTTAGTTTTATGTTTTGTTGTGCCAAGTAAAGTCTTTGATAGTAAGGTTCATACTAGATTTGGATTACTGCGCAGAAACAGATTTCTTTGCTCGTCACGAATCTGGGTCTAATTCTCTGTAGGTAACTCAGAAAATTAAGCCAATTTACGTGAGTGATCCTCGGATATGTACGCAACTTTAATTAAATTTGGGCATTTTCATTTGAGCAAGTCTGGTGCCATTTTAAAATTCGTCTTTACGAACTCGTTCTATTTTGACAGATTCTGCCTTTTATTTCGCATTGCCTCTTTTGCTATGTTGGATGAATTTCTTTGATCCATTAATGTCCAAGTAGCTTTATGCAATGTCCAGAAGTGTAAAGAATGATTGTGTCACCTCTGAACATGTTAATTTTTATTGTGCACTAACCCTCTAATGAGTTGTTTCGAGTTTGGTGTGGAGGAAGTTTTCAAGGATCAAGAGAGGAGTATGATACAATATGATCAAGGAGAGTGAAAGCTCTAAGCTTGGGGATGCCCCGGTGGTTCACCCCTGCATATTCTAAGAAGACTCAAGCGTCTAAGCTTGGGGATGCCCAAGGCATCCCCTTCTTCATCGACAACATTATCGGGTTCCTCCCCTGAAACTATATTTTTATTCCGTCACATCTTATGCACTTTGCTTGGAGCGTCGGTTTGTTTTTGTTTTTGTTTTGTTTGAATAAAATGGATCCTAGCATTCACTCGTATGGGAGAGAGACACGCTCCGCTGTAGCATATGGACAAGTATGTCCTTAGGCTTTACTCATAGTATTCTTGGCGAAGTTTCTTCTTCGTTAAATTGTTATATGGTTGGAATTGGAAAATGATACATGTAGTATTTGCTATAATGTCTTGGATAATTTGATACTTGGCAATTGTTGTGCTCATGTTTAAGCTCTTGCATCATATACTTTGCACCCATTAATGAAGAAACACTTAGAGCTTGCTAATTTGGTTTGCATATTTGGTTTCTCTAGAGTCTAGATAATATATAGTATTGAGTTTTGAACAACAAGGAAGACGGTGTAGAGTCTTATAATGTTTACAATATATCTTTTATGTGAGTTTTGCTGCACCGTTCATCCTTGTGTTTGTTTCAAATAACCTTGCTAGCCTAAACCTTGTATCGAGAGGGAATACTTCTCATGCATCCAAAATCCTTGAGCCAACCACTATGCCATTTGTGTCCACCATACCTACCTACTACATGGTATTTCTCCGCCATTCCAAAGTAAATTGCTTGAGTGCTACCTTTAAAATTCCATCATTCGCCTTTGCAATATATAGCTCATGGGACAAAATAGCCTTAAAAACTATTGTGGTATTGAATATGTACTTATGCACTTTATCTTTTATTAAGTTGCTTGTTGTGCGATAACCATGTTTCCGGGGACGCCATCAACTATTCTTTGTTGAATATCATGTGAGTTGCTATGCATGTCCGTCTTGTCTGAAGTAAGAGAGATCTACCACCTTAATGGTTGGAGCATGCATATTGTTAGAGAAGAACATTGGGCCGCTAACTAAAGCCATGATTCATGGTGGAAGTTTCAGTTTTGGACATATATCCTCAATCTCATATGAGAATAATAATTGTTGCTACATGCTTATGCATTAAAGAGGAGTCCATTATCTGTTGTCCATGTTGTCCCGGTATGGATGTCTAAGTTGAGAATAATCAAAAGCGAGAAAAATCCAAAATGCGAGCTTTCTCCTTAGACCTTTGTACAGGCGGCATGGAGGTACCCCATTGTGACACTTGGTTAAAACATGTGTATTGCGATGATCCGGTAGTCCAAGCTAATTAGGACAAGGTGCGGGCACTATTAGTATACTATGCATGAGGCTTGCAACTTGTAAGATATAATTTACATAACTCATATGCTTTATTACTACCGTTGACAAAATTGTTTCATGTTTTCAAAATAAAAGCTCTAGCACAAATATAGCAATCGATGCTTTCCTCTTTGAAGGACCATTCTTTTACTTTTATGTTGAGTCAGTTCACCTATCTCTCTCCACCTCAAGAAGCAAACACTTGCGTGAACTGTGCATTGATTCCTACATACTTGCATATTGCAATTGTTATATTACTCTATGTTGACAATTATCCATGAGATATACATGTTACAAGTTGAAAGCAACCGCTGAAACTTAATCTTCCTTTGTGTTGCTTCAATACCTTTACTTTGATTTATTGCTTTATGAGTTAACTCTTATGCAAGACTTATTGATGCTTGTCTTGAAGTACTATTCATGAAAAGTCTTTGCTTTATGATTCACTTGTTTACTCATGTCATTACCATTGTTTTGATCGCTGCATTCATTACATATGTTTACAAATAGTATGATCAAGGTTATGATGGCATGTCACTTCAGAAATTATCTTTGTTATCGTTTTACCTGCTCGGGACGAGCGAGAACTAAGCTTGGGGATGCTGATACGTCTCCGACGTATCGATAATTTCTTATGTTCCATGCCACATTATTGATGATATCTACATGTTTTATGCACACTTTATGTCATATTCGTGCATTTTACGGAACTAACCTATTAACAAGATGCCGAAGAGCCAGTTGCTGTTTTCTGCTGTTTTTGGTTTCAGAAATCCTAGTAACGAAATATTCTCGGAATTGGACGAAATCAACGCCCAGGGTCCTATTTTGCCACGAAGCTTCCAGAAGACCGAAGGAGAGTCGAAGTGGGGCCACGAGGTGGCGACACGCCAGGGCGGCGCGGCCCAGGCCCTGGCCGCGCCGACCTATGGTGTGGGCCCCTCGTGCCGCCTCTTGACCTGCCCTTCCGCCTACAAATAGCCTCCGTCGCGAAACCCCCAGTACCGAGAGCCACGATACGGAAAACCTTGCGAGACGCCGCCGCCGCCAATCCCATCTCGGGGGATTCGGAGATCTCCTCCGGCACCCTGCCGGAGAGGGATTCATCTCCCGGAGGACTCTACACCGCCATGGTCGCCTCCGGAGTGATGAGTGAGTAGTTCACCCCTGGACTATGGGTCCATAGCAGTAGCTAGATGGTTGTCTTCTCCTCATTGTGCTTCATTGTTGGATCTTGTGAGCTGCCTAACATGATCAAGATCATCTATCCGTAATGCTATATGTTGTGTTTGTCGGGATCCGATGGATAGAGAATACTATGTTATGTTAATTATCAAGTTATTACCTATGTGTTGTTTATGATCTTGCATGCTCTCCGTTATTAGTAGAGGCTCTGGCCAAGTTTTTGCTCTTAACTCCAAGAGGGAGTATTTATGCTCGATAGTGGGTTCATGCCTCCATTGATATCCGGGACGAGTGACGAAAGTTCTAAGGTTGTGGATGTCTTGTTGCCACTAGGGATAAAACATTGATGCTATGTCCAAGGATGTAGTTGTTGATTACATTACGCACCATACTTAATGCAATTGTCCGTTGTTAGCAACTTAATACTTGGAAGGGGTTCGGATGATAACCTGAAGGTGGACTTTTTAGGCATAGATGCATGCTTGGATGGCGGTCTATGTACTTTGTCGTAATGCCCAATTAAATCTCACTATACTTATCATGACATGTATGTGCATTGTTATGCCCTCTCTATTTGTCAATTGCCCGACTGTAATTTGTTCACCCAACATGCTTTTATCTTATGGGAGAGACACCTCTAGTGAACTGTGGACCCCGGTCCATTCTTTTATACTTGAAATACAAATCTGCTGCAATACTTGTTTTACTTGTTTTCTTGCAAACAATCATCTTCCACACAATACGGTTAATCCTTTGTTACAGCAAGCCGGTGAGATTGACAACCTCACTTGTTTCGTTGGGGCAAAGTACTTTGGTTGTGTTGTGCAGGTTCCACGTTGGCGCCGGAATCCCTGGTGTTGCGCCGCATTACATTTCGCCGCCATCAACCTTCAACGTGCTTCTTGGCTCCTCCTGGTTCGATAAACCTTGGTTTCTTTCTGAGGGAAAACTTGCTGCTGTGCGCATCATACCTTCCTCTTGGGGTTCCCAACGAACGTGTGAGTTACACGCCATCAAGCTCACCGACGACGACGGCAGGGTGGAGGTCGCGGCGGCTCCTCCACCTTGACGCGGCGGCGGCTCCTCCACCTTGACGCCGCGCCGGCCCCTCCTCCTCCACGCCGCAGCGGCTTGTGCTGCTGGTGGCGGGGATGGGTGGAGCGGGGCGGCATGCGGCCCTCGCGGAGGAAGGCGGCTGCGGCGACGGCGACGGCAGCGCTCGCCATGGAAGGCGGCGGTGCGGGGAGAGGGGAGAGGGGAGAGAGTGGTATACGGGCTAGGGAGGGGTACGGCCATGATATAGGACACGTTATTTCTGTGGCGCACCGAGGCCAGTGCGCCACAGAAAATGTTATTTCTGTGGTGCACCGAAGCCAGTGCGCCACAGAATACGTTATTTCTGTGGCGCACCAAGTGCAGTGCGCCGTAGAAAAAGTAAAACCAAGGATTGGGCGTGACAGGGTGTGGGCCCCACCAAGTTTTTGTGGCGCAGTGTTCCATGGTGCGCCACAAAATTAAGTTATTTCTGTGGCGCACCGTTCCTGGTGCGCCACAAAATAATATTCTGTGGCGCATTCTTAGGGGTGCGCCACAGAACTAAGCTCCGCCTATAAGGGTTTTCCTACTAGTGGACGTTTGGTGTACTCAGTTATAACCTTGGGCCTTATACAGAAATTTTATCTGTACTCAGTTTTCCCCTCGAGTACTTAGACTGGCAAGTGCAATATACTCAGTTTTACCCTCAAGTAGCTGGTCAACAGAGAGTCAACAAATGAGATTAACATATCTAATTGAGTCATTTCATGCGCAAAAAAATCCAAAAAAAATAAAAACATAGTGGCACCTACTCATGGAGTCTTCCTACGTAACCTGTCACCTAGAAAACCTTAACAAACATATATAAATCAAGTTTTACCAAAAATTGCCATTTCTCAGAATCACTAGTGTAGCTATGAAGATGCATGGTTTTCCACTCAAACCCCTTTGCAAAACATCTTCCCCAAAAACATAATTTGTCTAAATGTGTCATAATTGTCACACTCATGTATATTTGAATTGCAAATAATTTGATGTAGCCCAATATGAATTATATTGTACAAAACACGTATTTTTCATTTTGTAATTCTTTTGTTTGAATCCCTTAGTCTATTTACTATTTATGTGCCCTTGGATTCTTAGTACTACTCAGTTTTGCCCTCAAGTTTTGTCACAAATGCTCTTAGAAGTCCAAACGTATCCTGATTGGTTGAGCCGTTGTCACACGGATCGACTCCACGAACCGTTGATCAGCTGATCTAACGGGCAGTATACCCCTCCGCATCTCTTCGTGGCCACCCCTATCTCTCTCTTCGTGGCCACCCCTCTCTCTCTCTCTCTGTCGGTGGATGCATTATTGTCACCCCTCTAACAATTATCAACTATCTTTAGATTTCCTTTTCTTTTAGGGAATATAGTTTGGGATATAGTTTTGGTAATTTGAAACGGCCCAAAAGTGGTATAATTTTGTTATAAACATGAGGCATACATATTTGCGGATTTCGGTGAATGCATTATTGTCACCCCTCTAACAATTATCAACTATCTTTCGCTTTCATTTTCTTTCAGGGGATATAGTTTGGGATATAGTTTTGGTAATTTGAAATGGCCCAAAAGTGGTATAATTTTAATATAAACATGAGGCATACATATTTGCGGATTTCGGTGAATGCATTATTGTCACCCCTCTAACACTTATCAACTATCTTTCGCTTTCCTTTTCTTTTAGGGGATATAGTTTGGGATATAGTTTTGGTAATTTGAAACGGCCCAAAAGTGGTATAATTTTGGTATAAACATGAGGCATACATATTTGCGGATTTTGGTGAATGCATCATTGTCACCCCTCTAACAATTACCAACTATCTTTCGCTTTCCTTTTCTTTTAGGGGATATAGTTTTGGCATATTTGGGGGATTTCGGTGAATAGATTATTTGTCACCCCTCTAACAATTATCAACTTTCTTTAGCATTCCAATATAGTTGGTAATTTCGGTGAATGCACACACTAACTATGAAAACAACTACAAGTACATGTAACTGAATAACGGATTTGTAACAAGGTATCTCTTGTAACAACTTCTAGCGCCTGGTGAGCAATGATAAGAATCCGATCGCAATTATACAACAGAAAAAACAACCAGCCATCAGATTAGCTTGCTTATTCAACTCGATCAGCTTCCTTAACTGTTTGTTCATTTTCTTCAGTTCTCCCTTCACTTCCACCAGTCCTGCATTGGGAGCATTAGGCATAATCGGAACGGCTCCTCTCTCCACCGCATTCTCTACAGCAAGTCCCCCCCTCCCAAATTGCGCTCCCCAATAGCGCCAATTGATTCCTGCAATTGAAGCCTCGAACGTGCACATCGATCCACTCGAAATGCCCGCATTTCTTCGGGATCCGAAAACAACAACGTGAACCCTAAATCCCAAATTCGAGGGAATAGCAAGAAAATCGAGAGAAAACAGAGAAATTGGAGCGAGATCTAACCTTATCCCCCTCTCTATATGGCAAGCTCTCGCATGCAAGGAACTCACGTCCACGGTTGCCGTTGTCGTCCGTCTTACAGATCGACCGCTTCAGAGGCTCCTGGCGTGGGCAGTCAGGGCATCTTGTCAAAGGCACGGGTCCATACTGCGGCCATGAAGAACGGGAGGTCGAAGAGAAACTAGACATCACCCGCCTGCCGGAGAAGGGCTGCCGCTGGCGGAGAAGTAGAACAATGGGGCGCGGGGAAAGAAAGGGGAAGCAATGGCACGGGCACGGGCGCGGGGAAAGAAAGGGGAAGCAATGGCACGGGCACGGCCGCGGGGCTGGCTCGGACTCCCATTTTGCAACGGTCACCTGGGTAAGCTGTGGGTCCGGCGCGCTAACGTGGACAAGTTGTGGGTCCCACGATGATCTGGATAAGTGAAGACGTGTCCACTGCGGGGCACCAACAACGTCCCCACTTGCCAGCACCAACCAACGTCAACTAAACGGGAATCCTCCGCCCGAGCTCCTTCCTTCTGCGGGTTTCAGACAAGATTTTGGGGAAAACTGAGGAAAAACTAAGGAGCTGGGAAAAACTGAGTACAACTAAGGACCCGAGGGCACGGAAATAGAAATCCCAATATATTATACATTTTCATAAAAAAATATTAAAATTATAGATGAACTCATTTTGCAATCGTTGTTGGAAAAATTATCTTGCAGGTTGTATGAAGACAAAAGTTACGCGACGATATCGATATGCACTTCCAATCGTTGCATAACAAAGGAAAGGCCACTGTCACATGCATGGGCACGAAACGTCTTGAATGACAGCAGCATACAACAGCCTGTTAAAGGAAGAGGGAGTACATGCATGACGATCACATGTATGCGCAACAAATTGTTCTTTGCACACGCCGAAAATAATCAAGGATGCCACATTTGAGCATGATCCGCATGGCCACCTAGCTGGATCTCATGTTTGTACAAATTAAAGCAAAGATCACTTCTAAAATCCAAAATTTCTGGAATACCACCCGTCAAAACCTAAGTGCCAAAAAAGTACTATCATATTGGTTTTCGGAGGTGCTCATATGGGAAGATGTGCATGCATTCATAGCGGGTAAGTGTATTCGCGTGCATGTGAGCCTTCGTTTACATTTCTAATATGTTTTTCAATAAATAGTGGTTTTTGTTCTCAAAATAGCACCGTCGTTATTTATTCAACTAGCATAGTGGCCCTCGCAAAATGCGAGGGCGATCTTTACTCCACTAAATGTTTTTTTATAAATTTAAGTTTTTATATATCTTCATGCTACTGGATGGAACATCAGCACTTTAATTATATAGACCTTATATTTAATACATTTAATATAATATTATAACCATGGAAACATAAATTTGTGGATTTATAAAATAAACTTATGCTCCCTCTTTTTCAAGTGTCGTAGATTTTTATAGATTCTTATGCATCTACTCGACACTTATTTTGGAATGGATGGAGTATATTAATGACTTATTTCATTATCATTAGCTCATGGTATGAATAACTAAAAAAACATAAAATCCCTGAGTTAGCTAGTCTATAAATGGCATTTGACCTATACACAAATATGAAGTTAGAATTAGCGTCAATATCATCATGGCGCAGTGAAATAAAATATCTGCTGAAGCAATTGCCATATGTATTTACGTAAAACCATGAAGATCAACCATCCACGGTTAATTAAGTATAAGGTTGCTACATGTATGTGATTAATGTATGTGGTTTGTTTTATCATTGAATTTTGTAGCCTCATTTTCTCTTTTTTATTTTAATATAGAGTGTGCTTAGTGTGTTATAAACAAATATGAGGATAGAAGTTCGGATGAAAATATCTATATAACAAATATGAGGAAAAAGTTCGGATGAAATATCTTGAAATTTCTGATAAGGGTGACCCTCGCGAATACGATGGCATTATCCTTATTGTGTCAATAATTATATGAAATCAGCGCATAGTTTCAAAGATATTCACATTACATTATATATGGTTCTATAGTACACCTAAACACAAAGATAGATATTCTATTACGATTTCCATTCTAAGATTGTAAATTAGTTGGTCATCATCCTTATTGTGTAAAAAGTACCATGAAATCAACTCATAGTTTCGAAGATATTCACCTTACCTTATATATAATTCATTAGGCAACCTAAATACAAATATAGATGTGTTATTATGATTTCTATTTCTATTCGGAGATTGTAAATTATTTGTTTGGTCGTCTTTTGTTTGAAGCATAATTAAGTAGCAACATTAAATGAAGTTAAAATCAAAAAGAAAAATGGTATGCCGACGACCACCCTTGAAATACCCCTATGCCAAGGGCCTCTAACCTGACCATGGAGATACACCTACCGCCATCACGCTTCCGTCGATGGCAAAACCGTGGGGCCACATGGCAGGAATATAGGACGATAGCTATGACTTGTCGATGGGCAGCCTTGACATAATGGCATGTATGCGGATGACCATATTTTGCCGACGGTCTTTCCCGAAAAAACCGTGCATACCCACATGCATGTTGACGGTGTGGCTGCCGACATACGCCTACCGCCGTCACCCTTTCGTCGGTGGAAAAAGTGAGGGGCCATGTGGCAGGAATCTAGGCCGTCACCCTTTCGTCGGTGGAAAAAGTGCGGGGCCATGTGGCAGGAATCTAGGCGACATCTATGATTTTGCCGATGGGCAGTCTCGACATAATGGCAAAACCTTGTATACCCACATGTATGCCGGCGGCCAGGTTTTGCTGATCTCCATTTTGGAGTGTTCATCATGTCGGTCTATATGTCGAAGGCCCGTATGTTGTGTGACTTGTTTGTGTTTTAAACATAGCCCAAGTTCATTTTTATGGAAATATCTAAATAGAGATACTCTTTATTTTTGGTACCGCTAAATTACTGCCATATCACTTGTTTTAAAAGTTTCCTTCCATATGTAATAATTGTGACGTGATTGTGAGCTACTTATATTTTTCCTTTCCATGAATAATGTACAATACATGTGATAGTTTTTTGGCGCGTGGGGAACACGTGATTCTACTTGTACGTTTAAGCACTCTAGACTAATCCTTTTATTTTTATTTCCCATGAGAGGTGGCACGTGACATATAGTGTATGTCCATAAAAATATGTTTTTGTATGTTACGTAAAATCTTTAAATCTTGTCCATCAAAATTATAGATCTAAGCGTTAAAATAATTCTGATGATGTGGATCAACGTAGTGTCTCTATTTTTGACCTCTGTATTGTGCTTTTAGTATATAATAGATGTGTTCTATTAGTCAAATGGAATATTGTTTGTCGGTTGTTTTGGTATTCTGAAATTACACCTCAATCCCTAACTTCTCGCTCGATATGCTTCCATTCCTATTCTCCTCAAACCATGGTGGCAAGCCCACTCCGCCACTTCCACCTCGTGGGTGTTGTCCTCTCTCTTTAGGTAGCTCTGTGGCTGTCCCGGCCTCCCTTGCTCGTCCGTTCGGCTCACTCCACTGGTAGGTCGCCTTGTCTTGTTTGTCACGAGCGAGTTTGGCCTCAACTGTGGAGGCCTGTTGGGCCATCCTGACCTGCTCACCTGCCCCACCACCTTTTGCCCACAACCACGACAACATTTGCGCCGTCCTTATTGCATTTTAGGGGTTTTGGCCCATTTAACTTAATAAATCATCAAATCTCAAAAGCCCATCTACTATGGCAGCTTGAGGGATGAGGAGAATAAGTTTAGTCCCAAATTTCTAGTGGGGAGAGAATCTGAGCTGTTTATAAGGGCGCCTCCTCTACCTCCACCAAGAAGAGGAGAAGTTCATGTCTACTCCTCGTCCTCTGCCATGTGTTGCCACACCAAGCATTGCACTGGCGTCATGTTTAATGAATTAAGTTTGATTTATGAACTTGTTTTTGTGGAATTTTTTTTTTGATTGGTGCACCAACTAAATGTGCACGTGTCTGTTGGGAATGCGCTACGTAAAACAAAAAAAAATTAACATGCATAAAACAATATCATATGAGAGAGACAGGGTAATGAGCATGTACCGTCGACGGCTGAATCACGTAGCAGAAGTTGATGATGTTGTCGAGGTAGTCACTTGTATACTCCCGCAACTAGGCGTACCCCACTCGATCGTGAGAGGATGTTAGATCCACACGAGCAAGCTCAAAGTGTATGAAGCCTCCGAGGTATTCACACATAAGGGAGAAGTGTCGCCGGGTTGAACGTGTGATCAAGCACACATACAATCAGATCATGGAATATTTATTTTCTTGTTAAGATGATTATCTACTTCATTCCAAAATTATTTGAACGTTTCAAATATTTCAAGCTTCTATGTCATCAAATAGATTGACCATATCAACTCAAATCTTTTGTAAAAGTTAGAAAATAGAGATATCCACCAAGCTCATGTATACCATACATCTGTATGTCTTAATTTTATTAATTAGAGACGCTTCAAAATTATCATATTCGAAATCAAGTGAATCCAAAAGTCTATCATTATGCAGTTTCTTCATGCGCTTATGTCCAATATGACCTAATCAACAATATCACAAATAAGTGGAGTTTAAATCATTGTCTTTCAATGTTTAACGTTAGTGTTATGAATGCGTGTCTCGCTTTCAAGATTACTAATAAACAACTCATTTCACAATAGAAGCATGGCCATAAATTATATTATTTATATAAGTTGAACAATCGTTGTTTCCAGATTTAAACGAATAGCCATCTTGCAAAACACAATATCCTGATATATTGTTCTTGCATAAAGCCGTCACACAGTGGCAATTACTAAGTTCTAATATAAATCACGAAGGTAGATGCAGAGGCATCATGCCAATGGCGGCCACCACAACGCTTGCTCCATTCGTGACGCGCACCGTCATCTCGTTCTTCTTAATCATCCTAGTTTTCCATAGCTCCTCCATCGAGTTACAGATGTTAGCAACCGATCCGTAAGGAATATCCAAGAATTAATTCTAGAGCCTGCTAAGAAAACATCAATAACATATACATCACATATAGTGAGCTAGAGTTTCCGATCTTCTTTTTTCTGTCAAATACTTTGGGCAATTTCTCTTTTAGTGACCCTTTTCCTTGCAGTTTTGTGCCCATGGGTATATCGAAACCCTGCCCATTTTGACCTGACATGTGCACCGTTGAGTCCTCAATCCAATGGCCCTCCCAAACATGCCGCCGCCTCAAGGCATTGAGTCGGCAAAAATGCAACCAACCTCCATCTTTCCCCTCTAGATCCACTCATTACTCCGTTTCTTTAGCCCTGGTTGGTCAGCGCAAGTAGGAGCGAGACACGCAGGCGCAGGGCCAGCAGAGACTAGAGGGTAAGAGCATCTCCACTCGTCCCCCCGAACAGGCCCCCGGCGAGCGTTTTTTCCATCCGGACGGCGTAATTCGGCCCAGTCGCGCCCCCGGTTCCTCGTTTTCGTCCGGATTTGGGCCTAAATTCATCCGGCGATCCCACGCCATCCCCGGCCCCCCGGGGAGCGCTCGGGGACTCCGGACGAAACGAAAGCGCGCGTGGCCCCAACTTGTCGGCGACAGTGGCCTCCGATCTACGGCAATACCCTCGTCTTCCCGATCTACGGCAATACCCTCGTCTTCCCGATCTACGGCAATACCCTCGTCGAATGATCTACGGCAATACCCTCGTCGAACGAAAGCTTTGAACTCTCAAGTGGTGCAACATAGATAGATTATATATATTTCGAATATAATTCGAATAAACATAAAAATTACATATAAAAACTTTAAAACAAACTTAAACTACTTCTTCTTCCTACATGGCCCCGCCTCATCGTCGTGGCGGCGACGCTTCCGGCTCGTCACCTCCTCGTCGGAGGAAGTTGAGTCCTCCTCCTCGTCAGTGTCCTCAGCCTCTTCGTCGTCCTCCTCCTTTTCCTCGGCCTCTTCCTCCTCCTTTTCCTCGGCCTCTTCCTCGGCCTGCTCCTTGGCCTCTTCGTCCTCCTCCTTGTCCTCCTCGTCGTCATCCCATTCGTCCTCGCTGGCCGGCGGAGGGGAATCGTCGCTGCTGGACGATGCAGCTTTATCCCACCAATGGCGCCATCCAGGCGGCTTCCCCTCGCTGTCGGTGTCCGATGGCCAAGAGAGATCGCTCATGGTTGACGGAGGATGGTGACGAGAGAACAGATGAATGGCGTCGGCCGTCGGAAACCGTATATGTAGGTCTCTCGACGAAGAGAGCGGCGGTTGCTCTTCCGCGGAGTTCGTGCTCCATTACGGCGGTTCTCGCATCGAGGCCACTTCGACCGTTCCCGACGAGTCGTTTCGGCTCTCCAGACCACTTCGCGACGGTTCAATGCGTCGAGGGAACTCCGACGATTGCCCTTCCCGGTGACTGCGCCGTCGCTATGCACGCGGTGAGTGCGCGTCCATGGGCTCGCGGCTGGAAAAATGGGCCTCCCCAGGCCAAAAACTACATCCATCCGGCGCTAAATAACGCCGGATTTCGGCCTGGGGAGCCCCAACGGCTGGGGATGCTCTAAGGGTACCAACCAAGTATGTGTGCCGGTAAAGTTTTATACTTGTGGGTATGGCTAGATTTTTGCACCCACGAGCTACAAGGGTAAGGATACGGTATTTCACTATCCTACCTATACCCTGCCCACTACCATCTTATTTTCCCACAAAACAGGGCTAGTGACAAGGCCCTCTTTAATGGAACATTTGCTTGTTACAAGTGCCACCCTAGTTACACGAGTGACTCTGTTTTCTGTTCTATCTCTTCCACACAACTTAACTGGCGAGGTGTCCATACTGTTGGCGATAACTTCTCATTGTTCTAAGATACAGGATCAAAGAAGGTGAAGGTTAAACGGCTGTGAGCGCCGTATCCTCGCCGCTCTGCATCAGCTTTGTAATTACGCGTGTGCTTGGTGCACATCGATATGAAGTTGAATAGCACAGGAAACATGACCGTACGTACGTAGCCTTTTTTGCGGGAACGACTGCTCACTTCCCCCCTCCCCTCTCTCACTCATCTACAGTACCTGAGGGTTCTCTCGTCGGTGCCGGGCCGATCCGAAGCCCATCTCGCTGACGTCGCCGGTGTAGATGGGCGGAGGAGAGGTGCCGGAGTAGGTAGTTTAGCTAGGGCTTGCGGCAGTTTGCCGGTAGGGGGCTCTATGCCCAGTAGTGGAGGCAGAGGTCGAGATCTGGCCGCCGGGATCTTGGCTGCTCTAGGGTCCTTTCTCCTTCTTCTTCTTCTCCGGTGGTCGGAGGGGAGAGGGATGGAAGAGGCTGACGCTTCCTTCAATAACGGAGCGGCGGAGTACCACCTGAGGAAGTGCGGAAGCGGCGGCCGACGTCCTTTCCTGGCCGGCCTTGGCGGCGAGGGGGAAAGCGTGCGCCCGTCGGTGAAAGGCATCGTCGACAAGCTCCTGGCCGGCCGTGGAGGCGAGGAGGAGCGCACATGCGCCGCCGCCAGTTCTTCTGCATCATCCAGGAGGTCTTACCTGCTCTGGATTCGAGTGGTGGTGGCTGGCCATCGGCTCGGCTTCTCCCTGACCTGCCGTGGTGGCGAGGAAGGAGAAGCTGCCGATTCGCCACCTAACGCCTGTCGGAGCCAGAGGCTGCCCAAGAGGTGCTGTGGAGCTGCGTCTTCTTCACCGTTGTTGTTGCTGATGCAGTGTTCGTCCAGGGAAGCTCTTCAGCGGGGGACTTATGCCGGCGATGCCCTGCCCCTGCATCATATGGCCGATTGGCGGCCCTTCTCCTGGAGAGCTGACTTCCCAACGACCAAGAAGTCCAATGGGAAGAGCTACTGCTTCCGCCACGACGCCGGACCAAGCGGTTCGTCCTCGGCGCCGACGTTCGTTCTCTGGCGGAGCAACTCAGCGGCGTTTCTCTTCTGCGGTGCAGTGCAAGGACCTGATTGCGTTTTCCAATTCTTTCTGAGGGTCTTCTCTGTAAAAGTTTGGTCCTTATCCAGGAATCCCCTGACCTGTAGAGGTTTTTCTGCATTTTGTACCTACCGCCTGTTTAATACTAGCAGCTTCTAGGGTCTTTGGACCCTACCTTGTTCAGAAAAAAGACGTAGCCTTTTTTGCTTTGTGGGACAGTACATAGCTAGTTAGCCTAGCACGTTAACCTTGCGGAGAGAGAGATAGAGATGATGATGGGAATCTAACGATTCTCCTCGTTAGTGTGAAAACGAATGCAAACATAAACGAAGTTGTTACACGTCTGTAAGGATGCGACTTAGTGAGTCTACTGATTAATTGTGATTTGATCTAAGAATATAATTGTGATTTGATCTCAGAGAGGGCCTTCCTAATTAGGAGTAGCTACATAGACCTGTACTAAAATTAATGGCCTGGCCTAGTTGCTTTTGAATTTTGATCTCAGAGAGGGCCTAGATGTTGGTCATTTCGAGCTAAGCTTGAGAGAAAAGGGAAAATTTGACACAGGGAGTACTATAACACCAACATGTGGTAGTTGCCTTGGGTGGGGTACGACGCATAGCAGTTCAAATATAGCACGCCGTTCTGCTTTACACACTAACAGAATCCTTATTTTCTCAACATTCAACTAGGTAGTAAGGATGGAAATGAACAAGGTATGATACGGATAAAACAATACTATACCTATACCCTAAACACTAGTGGATACAAAGTTCTAACCATACTTGATATCCTTGCTCCCAAGGTAACTAATGGGATTTCAACAGTTGACAATAGTTCACAATTTCAAATTCATGGATAGCATGTTCAACAAAAGGAATATTGTATCAGCTCGATAAAAGACATGTACAAATACATGAAAATTTTAATATAAAAATCAAGGTCGAAAGAAACTATTCTCTCGGTTCAACAAAAATACATGATTCAATAAAATCACGGTCGAAGTACCAAAAAAAATTCTCAAGAACAGTTTCTAATTCTACAAGTTTTCCGTGGTCAGCATTTTTTTCGCTCAAGAGGTGGAGTGTGTCAATAAACAACTACTTTTCAAAGTTAATGGGCCTAGTAAAGGCCCATTGGCCCACCTGGACACGTGGTAAGAAGTTGTTTGCGGCAGGGGCTACTTATTTATGGCTAGCTTTTGCTAAAAATATTATCGCCTGCTGGTTTATGCAGGCGTCGTGACAGTGGAGTACTTGGCTACTAGCAATAATAATTTATTTTCTTATCCCTCTTATAAAATCATGTGCAGTCATACTCAAGTTTTTCGCTGGAACTGTTTACATTGATTTCCTTTTCAATACATTAATTGTGTTTTGGCATATGTGCGCTGCACAATCATACTGTTTGGTTAAGGTCAGCTGTAATGGACGTGTGAGATAACCCCATGAAGCACATACTTTCGAGTCTCGAGACGATCAGTTAATCCGCAAAAAAGGTTCAAATTATCACAAGTTCTAAACTTAGTTATGTATGTGCATGTTCATATTTAGATATTTGTAGGATAATGTAGTTCGTCTTTTCTACAATTGCCTGTATGTAAAAATAACAAATAAAAGCCTCATGCATCAACTCGTTACAGTAGCCGGTCGTATCCCCTTCTCGATAAATAAGCGTATGTAAAAATGATTTCAAAGAAAAGTGTATTGTAAAAACAACATTCAATCTCGAACAAAGAAATTATGGCTATGTTCGGTCTGAGCCCAAGACTGCCTAACCAAAACTTGGCCAAGCAAAGTTTTAGCTAAGTTTTTATGTGCCCATGAATTGGCCAACTTTGACTAAAAAATAAACTAGAGTTAGTAATGCGCCATTTGCATGGCAACCAATTGGCACAATGGCACCCATCCAACAAGGACCAATGTTCGGTATGCTTTGGTGCACCAAACATACCCTTTATGCACTGAACTTGTTTTTAACACACTGACATTAAACCCATCTCATTTCACTAGAAAGCTACACCCCTACAAAGATGAACATGTGCATACATGTTTACACTCTTTATCCACACAAAAAAATAACAAATGCTTTCGAATATTATTCTTTTCCTCTGGAGCACATCTGTGAGGTAGTACAACTAGTATTACCATGCACACACACAAAAAGGAACCAGTACTTGTGTACACTTTTCCCGTATATTTTCTTAAAATTTGATTATCGTTACAAATTCTCACCTAGAAGCACTTGTTTCCACGTTTAATGTTGCATCACCTGCTTAAGAGTGGGGATGCTGATAGTCCCGTCAGCTGCCTTCCACGTTTAAACTGTCCTCCCAACTGAAAATTGAGTGCCCAAAAGTACCTGAGATGGAATGTAACAAAGAAATATTGGAATATCATATTTACCTAACTTTAGTCTAGCATACAAAATAAAGTAATATGTTTTCTCAGCGATAAATATAAGCATACAGTAATGCATATGTCAATCTTGCATGCATAGATGTTCACATTTTTCGAAATTGAGCTTTCACTTCATCAATTATTCAATATATAAATATATACTTTTGTTCACGTTTGTGCCACCAATAGCTTGTACATACATACCTTCATTACACTTTATTTTAGTGCACGTTCCACGGGGCATCCTCGTTGATGAACCGAAACAAATATTGGTGCAAATTTCACCGACTTAGTTTATCATTGCCATATATAGACCATTAGCATAATGTTCTCTCCGGGACCAAGACAAGGACATTGAGTGGCACGGCGACAAGTGATGCGATCACTTGCCCGCATAGAAGAAACTTGGCAACGTATACGTTCATACGTAACAAACGACACGCATGCATGTACCCCTATATATAACATATATAAGTACAATTATACAAACGTACAAACGTATAGATCATCATGCATCTATCTCCGGCCTTCCATGGATGGACAGTAGACTTTTGGGATACCCCGGAGAGGGATATGCTAACAAGAAGGGATATTCTAGCAGAGAGAGGGATCCAGCCTGCAGCACCGCCGCCAGCGAAACGAAATCAATGGTTGCATACGTGATTAGAAGTTCATACGATTTTGGCTGAATGTACAGTACGGCGGTGGCCATCGAAAGGCGCAGAAGCCGCCACGCCGCTGCAGATGTATGGGAGTAACTCATATATTTTATGGGAGTAATCTGCAATCTTATGTACAGACCAACAGTTTAATTTCACAAACAAATCTCTGCTCAAACACCATTTTTCATTGTAGACTTCCTTAAATGCATAACAAGAAAATATTACTGCACTACTCAACCGTTCCATAGAAAAAGGTAAAACTTTGTCAACGGGAATTTCAATGGTGATGCACGGAGGATAACAGAAAGAAAATGACCCGTGGATGGATCAGCTGTCGGCTGGCAAAAGGCACGGCACGGCACGGGCTGTGTGAAACGAGCCTAGCATAGCTCGCCGCGCTGGACGTGTCGGCCGTCGAGTCGCCGGCGCCGAGCTTTTCACTTGAAGGCCGAAAGCGACCCATCGCGCTGCAGTGACTGATCTCAGGTTCCATTCCGTGTTCGTGGTACACTCGTACGTGTGAGTGCTCCACTTCTTACCCGCGGTGTCAACGTCCTAAGGTTCATGTGCATGAATCTCTTCTTCGGGTGTGCCGTTCTTGCTTCTTAGCTCACCACTTCGATGCTACTCTCCATCGTCGAGGGGTTGCTGTATTTGTTGGGCGTGCGAGTGTGTTTTGTGATGCTGTGTCAAATCTAGCTAATTGGGGGAACTGGTTCCTGATTGCATTATATTTCCATTGTTTTTGTAACTCAAACAAAAAGGTGGCTTTGAAGCATTTGAATTTGTGTGAAAGAAAATAATTTGATTTGTGACCAGTAGCTCAAGATTTGTGCTTCATATAGTGATGACGAGTGCCTACGATTCGGAAAACAGTACCTTAAGTACGTGTTTTGTTTTTACCGGGCACCGATCTACGTTTGCCGGGTTGTGTTAGACTCTGTCGTCATGTGTATACATTCAGGATAACTGTTTATACCGGTTGTAGAAATGTTTCGCTAATATAGCCCTTGAAATTTGCCATCAAGTCAATGTTGTTTCTCCGTAGCATTTGGTTGACAACCAATGGTTCACGCTGTGCAATTTCACCGGTACATGATGAGTGCTCTAGTTCTTGATAGTGTTATCTTCCAACAGTACCCCCAAATCTCCACGTTTTCAGACTATTATTCTCATATATCCATTTTCACATTGCTCGACGTCGATTTATGTTTGCTTGTGATTAAAAAAAGTACTAGTTAGTTAGGAGAATGGTTTACCATTGTTCGATATAGTGTTCTCCATGTAGCACTTGCTTTACAACCAACAATTCAATATTTGTTTTTCGATTTATGAGTGAATGGTGCACATCAAGTGTGGTTAATGTTTTCGCAAAAAAGAAAAAGTGTGGAGTACCAATCCCCTCAGATTCAGACTATCCTTCTACATGTCTATTTCGCCATTACTTGGCGTTGATTCATGTGTGTTGTATTGTGCGTACTTTGTTCCAGTACGAAATGTAGTTAGGTAGTTATGAGAATGGTGTAGCCTACATAGAAAAGTTTAGCTACTCTAGCTCTACTAGGAAAATGAACCATTTGACTAATTAAGTTTATCATCATAGGAGGAGATTTTAACTTGCTTAGATACCCTCAGGAAAAGAGCATGGGCATGTTTGACACCCATTGGCCTTTCTTATTCAATGTTATCATTGATAGTTAGGATTTGAGAGAGGTAACAATGGTTGGGAGACAGTTTACTTGAGCAAATAGTCTTCCTGAACCGACATACGAGAAGCTAGATCGAGTACTTATGGACTCTGATTGGGAATTTAAGTTCCCTCTAGTCTCAGTACGAGCTCTTTCTCGGATCGAAGCCTTGTCAGACCATGCTCCAATATTATTAACTACTGGGACGCCATTGTCGCAACATAGACGCCAGTTAAAATTTGAACTTGGATGGCTACATTGGGATGGTTTTTCAGACATGATTAAATTCATTTGGGACAAGCCAGTTGCCGGGAACACCCCAATCCAAAGGTGGGATAATAAACTACGCTCAATGCGTAGATACCTTGGGAGGTGGGCTAGGCACATGACTGGGCAGCTCAAACAAGAGAAACTCAACCTAACATCATACATTGATGATTTAGAGGCAATCACTGAGGTACAACCACTGACTGCGCAAGAAATTAAACTTAAAATTTAATACAATGCAAAGTTAGCCGGTTTACTTAGAGAAGAGAAACTCAAATGGTACCAGAGATCTAAGGCCCAATTCTTGTTGGAAGGAGATTCGAATGCGAGATACTTTCATAGTGTTGCCAATGGTAAACCCAGAAAGAAACGCATTCATTCTCTTGTCTAGGAAGAGGGTCTGATCGAAGGTCAAGAGCAGCTACAATCCTATATTACATCTTACTATAAATGTCTGTTTGGCGAACCTGAGGAATCGGAGTTGTCCTTGGATGAATCCAGGACGGATGATATCCCTAAGGTGACTCCAGAAGAAAATGCCTTTCTAATCGCCCCTTTTTCTGAGGAGGAAATTAGGAAAACGGTTTTTCTGATGGAGCATAACAAAGCGCCTGAACCGGATGGTTTTCCAGCAGAATTCTATCAGTCTTTCTGGGATATTGTGAAGACAGACTTGGTGGAATTGTTTGCTGAGCTCCATAAGGGACACCTGGATCTATCTCGTATCAATTTTGGTGAAATCATTCTTTTACCGAAAGTTATTGCGGAACGGATCCAGCAATACAGACCAATATGTCTTTTAAATGTTTGTTTAAAAAAATTCACAAAGTATTTACAATTCGACTGAATTCAGTGGCAGATCATGTGGTGCGTCCTTCTCAGACGGCTTTCATGCAAGGTAGATACATCCTAGATGGAGTTGTCACTTTGCATTAAACAATTCATGATATGCACCGCAAAAAGTTGAATGGGGTCATACTTAAAATCGACTTTGAAAAAGCCTATGATAAAGTTAAATGATCTTTTCTTCAGCAAACACTCCAGATGAAAGGATTTTCTGATGAGTGGCGCGCTCTAATTAATAACGCCATTTTTGGTGGTAGTGTTGCCATAAAGTCAATGAAGACATCGGTAAATACTTCCAGACGAAAAAAGAGTTGAGGCAAGGCGATCCATTATCCCCAATGCTTTTTAACATTGTGGCGGATATGCTTGCAATTTTTTTTGAAACCTTGGACAGTAGGGTGAGGAACCCTACTGACTTAATGCATTAAACTGGGGTGAAACAGTTACATATGTACAGCCATGAAAGGGGTGTGGAGAGGATCTAACTAAGGAACTTTTACAGAGAGTTAACTACAGAGGTGATAAAGGGATGAAGTTCTTGCTTAGTCCTATGAACCAGCAGATTAAAGTCCTCTTTGAAGCTAAAAGTCCAATTTTCCAGTTCTAGAGCAATCCCTCTAAAATGCCAGTTGTTTCTGATCTTCCAAATGTTCCAGGCTGCCACCATAAAGAGTTCCATGAACATTGGTTTTTTCCAATTTTTCTTCCCCTGTGTGATGATCTGCAATCTATCACCTGTTTGACCCCAAACACAGTCAAGGCAATCCCAGCATTGCTTAGCAAAACTACAATGGAATATAAGATGTTCCACTGTTTCCTCAGGAGGATTGTGACAGAGCATGCAGCTAAAACCAGTGTTCAAACAAATGTTTCTCCTTCTCAACATATTCCTTGTGTTTAATCTATCTGAAAGAAGCCAACAGAAAAATTTCACTTTAGGGATGCATTTAGACTTCCATAACCAGCCATACGCTGCATGTACTGTGATATCCCTAAAACAATATTGATAGTATTTCTGAGATGTGAAAACTGTGGCTCCCCAATCATAAACCCATCTGTCCTTCTCTTGTGAGTCCAACACCAAATATCTGGATATATTCTGAAGCTCTCTAATTTCCTTCCTGGCTTGAGATGAGACAGGTAGCCAGAAGTTATCAGTAAGTATAGGAGCAGTAATAAAATCTTGGACTGATTTATCTTCATCATGGGTGAAGGAAAAGGCCCTAGGGTACTGATCAGATGCAATGTGTCCCATCCAAATGTCTTTCCAGAACAAAACAGTTGTGCCATCACCCACCTGGCAAGAAGCTATGCCTCTGAATAATGGGGTGAGTTTGAATATATCTCTCCACCAAAAGGATCCTACTGGGAGCATAGCATGGGGCACCTTTTCCTGATAGTATGACTTCCATAGTAAAGATACCCAAGGTACATCCTCTTTGTTATAGAATTTATGCAGATGCTTGAGAAGAAGAGCTTCATTTTGTAGTCTAAGATTTAACACTCCTACCCCTCCCTTCTTCTTAGGCCTACAAACTTTATCCCATGTAATTAATGAGAAACATTTTTCTCCTTCATCTGTCTTTTTATTCCAAAGACAATGCCTCCTCAATTTCTCTATGTGTTCAAGGATTTTTGGAGGGATCTGTATGGAGCACATAGCAAACATTGCAATAGAGGTAAGTAAGGAGTTTATTACTGTCACCCTTCCACTATAATACATCATCATGTAAGAAGCTGGCATTTTCCTCTCAATTCTATCTACCAGTGGCATTAGATCCATCACTGTAGGCTTAGTAGTACCCAGAGGTAATCTCAAATATGTGAATGGCATCTTCCCAATGGAGCAGCCAAAGTTTTGGGCCATAATTACAGCAGTCTCCTCTGATAAGTTAATTGGAATAAGCACTAATTTTCTATAATTCATATGTAAACCATGATCATCACTTGCTGAGTGCATGCTGGCATAATGATGAGGGTGTCATCAGCATACTATATCACAGGGTAGTCCATTCCAAAATCAGGAAGATAGGGGGCTGCCAGTGTATGATCCAAGAAAGCCTTATTAATAGCAGATTGTAGCAAGTCAGCAGCCAGAACAAAAATAAGGGGGGGCAGTGGATCTCCCTGTCTTACACCCCTCCTACAGAAGAATTGCCTTCCAGGGACTCCATTTAACAACACAGCAGATTTTCCAGATGCAAAAATAATAGATATCCATTGAATCCATTTCTCATCAAATCCCATTTGCCTCATTATTTTGATCATTGATCCATGATCAATTGTATCAAAAGCTTTTGCAAAATCCAATTTAAGCAAAATTATTTCCTTTTTGGATGTAGAGCATTGATGAATAAATTCAAAAGCCCAAGCAATGCAATCTTGAATGGAATTCTCAACACCACCTTTTGCAGTCTATTTGCTAGGATTTTTGTGATAATCTTGAGGCAACAGTTTAAGAGAGTAATTGGCCTAAAATCATTAACAGATTCTGGAGAGGCTACCTTAGGTATGAGGGTAATATGACCCATATTAATACTTTCAATGTCCAATTTCCCCTCATAAAAGTCAAAACACAGTTGATAAATGTCCTGCTTAATAATATGCCAGCATGATTTAGGAATTGCCCATTAAATCCATCAGGACTAGGAGCCTTGTCTAGTGGCATATGTTTGACTACCAAGTTAATTTCCTCTGTAGTGAATGGCACAGAGAGTTCTTCTAGCCCTGGCACAGGCTGAATAATGTGTTGCAAGTCAAACAACATCTCAGGAGCATGTGATGTGCCAAGTCTTTCTTTATATGTATTAAAAATCAATTGTTCTTTCTCTTTATGCTCAGTAACAATAGTTCCATCTGACAATGTGAGTTGAGAAATGGAATTCCTTCTGTACCTTTCTGTGGCCATTGCTTGAAAGAACTTTGTATTTTCATCACCAAACTTAGTCCACCTAACAGTGCATCTTTTCCTCCAATATTGTTGTTGATAGTCCAACAAACACAGTAGGTGCTTCTTTAAGATTTTCCTAAAGTTATTCTCTGGCACAGTTAAGCCCCTCATATCTTCCAATTGGTCTAGCCGAAGTAAAGCTTTATTGGAATTATCAATGCAAATAGATATCTTAGATATTGATTTACTCCATTTTTTTAGCTCATATCTCATCCTTTTGAATTTTTCATTCAAGTTTGCAGCACTAGAGGTTTTATGTGTAGGCTTATCCCAAGTTTTTGCTACAACCTCCAAGAAACCAGGGTGGGCAATCCAAAAATTCTCAAATCTAAAGATTTTACTGCTAGGGATTGATGATTGAATTGACACAAGTAGTGGAACATGATCAGAGGTGGGCTTTCCTTGTGGCAAAACCACTGTAGCTGGATAACTCAAGGTCCAATGCATAGATGTGAAGAACCAATCCAATTGTTCCAACAAAGGATTATCTTGCATGTTACTCCAGGTAAACTTCCTTCCTTTAATAGGGATTTCAGTAAGGTGTTGCTCTCTAATAAAATCATTAAATATCAACATATCATTAATATTGCCACCAGCTTTATTTCTATTGGATGGGGATCTAATAAAATTAAAGTCACCCATGATTAACCAGTCCTCATCATCTAGTATATTCAGATCAAAAAGCCGTTTGACAAAAACATCCCTGTTATCCCCATCACAAGGACCATAAATATTCATAATTGTGAGAGAATGTGCATTATGTGCCGAGGTGAAGTACACAGATAAAGCAAATGAAGTACAATGCATAACCATGCCAGAGAACATAGAACTTTGCCAAATGATAATTAAACCACCAGATGCCCCAGCAGAGGGAACATACACAAACTCATCAAAATTAGAGGGACAACATTGCTTAATAAAAGCCTGATCAAAATGCATTTTCTTGGTTTCTTGCAGACATATAACTGAACACCCACTAGAAGTGATAGCATTTCGAAGAGCTAAATGTTTATCACGACCATTTAAACCACGAATATTCTAGCACAAAAAAGACCATTTCTTAAACTTATACATAAATGATACTACTGAATATTATCTTCATTCTCCACCTCCTCTGCCAGAAGCTTCTGAGAAGAGACATCTGAAGGATGAAGACCACAAAGGTTGACACCAATGGACTGAAGAACAGGGACAGGAGTAGGAGCATAATCTTCCTCTTCATTCTGCAGGACTTTCTTCCCCTTTTCCTTAGTAGTGAACTTGATGGCAGGAACTTTCCTAGGCATGACCTTAGACTTAATCACTTTGGTATCAGAAACCAAATGGACTTTGAAGCCATCATATTTATTCTGCATAGGGCTCCTCCTCACCATGGTAGTATCAGATGGCACCTCCATTTTCCTCTTCTGTCCAGTACGCAAGTCCTTCAGAGGGAATAATATCATAGGCAATGTAAGGAATAGCAGAGATGAAATTTTCCTCTGTAATGCTCTTGACAGTAACCCTAGCAGCTGATGGACCAAGTCCCACAGATATCTTTCTAGCTTTCTTCTGCACTACTGCCAATTGCTCCTCAATCATTTCATACATCATAGATTTGGACATAGTTTGTGGCATAGCAAACAAGAAACTATTATCCAGGTTGAGTCTAGGTGCTAGAAAAACAGAACACACTTTAGTTGCAACAGAAAAGGCAATTAGAGCAGAAGCATTGGCATCAGAGAACTGCTGCTGACCCAAAACACAACAGTTGACAGTTACAGCAGAATATTCAGATTCCTCATCATCCATGAACTGAGCATCAGAGGAAGTAGTGACTGCCCCAGAATCTGTCCAGGCTTGCATAGGGCTATCAACAATGTTGTTCCTAGATGGAGGCAGACCAACATAGAAAGGCACCCCTTGCTCAGCTAGTAAAGTTTGAAAATTGAAAAGAGGAGGCTGCATCTCCACTTCCATGTCTTGGTGCTCAATCTGCTCCTGTTGCTGCTGGAGAGGCACTTGCTGCACTGCATGTTGTATCTACTGGTGTTGCATACCATGATGATGACCATATTGGTGTCCTGGAGCTGCATTCTGCTGAAACCATGCTTGCAGCTGCTGCTGATAAACTTGCTCAGCAGTAACATAAGGACCATATAAAGGATGAGGGTTACCATCCTCTGTGGCAGGATCTTCAGGAGGTGGTGGCAGATCATAAGCATGAGCATTCCAGTCTGAACTGCGCAACATAATGGCAGGAACAGTCCAACTATGTCTAGCTCCCCCTAACTAATGCATAACCAGACTCTTAGGGACAAATTTAGGGTCCACAACCTTCACCTTGAGCGGCACATATTTTTTATTTCCTCTAGGATTATGCCAAACAGAAAGGAGACCAAAATCTTCAACAACACTTTCAATATAATATGTTGTCTGAAAGTCAAGCGGGAAAGCAAGGAACATGATCCATGTGTCCCTACCAAAACTAGTTAATCTCATATTCTTGGCCTCATCATGTCTAACAAACGTCACAGTAATCTCATCATCAACTTCAAACGTCAAGCCACGAACAGAGTCTGCAGCTAGCGTGTCTGACAAAGTATAGATCCCTAGTCCAAACGGATGATCATCTACAGCTCTAACCACAAACCCCGCCTCTTGAATCATACCCTGAACAGCTAGTCGCATCTCCTCCCTAAGCTGAATCGGCACAAACCTGCTTGTCTCAGCGATGATGACCTTGTCGTTCTGCAGCGGCGCAAAGGCGGGCACGACGAGGTCCGTGCGGATCTTCCTATCAGCTGGTCCATGATCCACCGTCATGCCTTCTGGAAGGAACACCAACGGATTGGCAAGAAATGTCACCATTGTCGTCTGCTCTTGGGGCTGAACAGTAGATGGAATAGCAGGCGGAGCAGCAGATGGGAAGGAGAACGAAGACGAGGCGGCGCAGGTAGGGTCGAGTAAAGACTCGCTATGGCATGTGTCAATAACTCCCAGATATTCTCCTGCCGTTAATGTGTCCAAGTTGCTTTGAATAGACGGCTGATGAGAAATTACCTTTTTAACCCAAACTTGCTTTGTGATACGACTGCTGCGCTTCTCCATGGTAGGTTTGCACTGTTTAACCCTCCAAACCACCTTGGATTTCTCCTCGCAAGCCTTGGCCCAATGACCCAATTTGAGACATTTTTTACAACGCCAGCCCATTTGACATTTGAAAGTAGAATGACCAACCCCAAGACATTTGTAACAATCAGGCTTTTGAATTACTCGAATTGATGCACAGGTAGCACAAGCTTTCCCTAGATAAGCACAAGAATCACACGTTCTAGGACAATTTTTGAATTGATGATCAAGCAAACTGCATCTTGAACAATATCCCAATATTTTAAAGGTCAACTCCATAGGAGGCAATGAAGGAACATTCAAAATCTCCATTATATCTTGATCAGAATATTTTGCTAATCTCAAATCCTCCAAATGCAGAAGTGTGGCCCCTGGTACAGAATAACACCATGCATACGTGGAAAGATCCGCATTAGAGGTTGTTACCTTTTCTGTCGCTAAACCCTTTTTTGGCGGATCTGCCTCAGATGAACTTTGGATCTTCGAACTCCTAGCACATTAACCAAAGAATTTGGGCAATTTGATCAAGGATTGTGACTCCCAATTCGATGAAGAACCCTTTCCCTGATCTAGAGGGATGTCCAAACAAAATTGTCCAAAAGAAATGTTGGTAGATCCAACGTGTGGAGACCCCAAGTGCTGATCATGTTCCTTGATAGATACATCATCAATATGTTTAGGACGATAGGAGAACCCAAATTTAGCCAATTCATGATCCGAAGACCCAAGATCTTTAGCAGCACTATTAGACAAGACTTTAAGAGATGGGTGCAATTTAAAGGGACTCCGTTGTGCCACCTCAACATTATGATCATGAGAAGACCACGCCTCAGATGTGGGCATCATAAAACCCTTAACATGAGATTGAACGCCACGATAAAGGGAAAAATGGCAGACAAAATCTGGCCAAACCCTATCTTGAAGCCCATATATGAAATGCCCCACTTTATTAGATGCAACCGAAAACCGAAAACGACGATCACTCGTTTGACAAACCCTAAAACCCAAACGATCACCGGCAATGCAACAATGCAAAGCAATTCCCACTGTTTCTTCGGAGAGAGCAAAAGAGGCCGAGGAGAAAGTGACCACCAAAAAGAATTCCTTGGGAGAAGGAGGGTGAAAGTGAGCGGTAGATCCAAACCACCGACGAACCTATTTCTCAATTGCCAAGCCTGGCGAGAAATCCCAGTGAAGGAGTCCTTCCATCGAGGATGGTTCCCCACTTAGTTTATGGGGGATTATCAATTCTTCAGTATGCCGACGATACAATTCTATTTATGGATCATGATTTGGCAAAGGCACGTAATCTAAAGTTAATTCTTTCAGCATTCGAGCAATTGTCAGTCTAAAGATCAACTTCCATAAAAGTGAGTTGTTTTGTTTTGGCGAGGCCATAGACGATGCCAACCTTTATGCTAAGCTGTTCGGATGTGGGCTTGGTTGTTTTCCAACCAGCTATCTTAGTATTCCGATTCATCATCGGAGACTAACTCTGGCTGAATGGAAAATCGTCGAAGAACGACTTCAGAAACGCCTTACTAGTTGGGAAGGAAAGCTCCTATCCCTTGCGGAAAGATTAGTTCTCATAAAATCAGTACTCACAAACATGGTATCGTATATGATTTCTTTCTTCCAGTTACCCAAAGGAGTCTTACATCGATTGGATTTCGATCAAGATTCTTTTGGCAAGGAGATAGCGAGAAGAAAAATATCGGTTGACAAAATGGAGTGTTGTATGCCGTCCAAAAGATCAAGGTGGACTCGGTGTTCACAATCTAGAAGTTAAAAATAGAGCCTTGCTAGGCAAGTGGCTAACCAGGTTATTAACGGAGAACGGTGTATGGCAACAACTGCTGCGGAAAAGTATGTAGGCTCAAAGGCGATATCCCAGGTTTTTTGGAAACCAGGGGACTCGCACTTCTGGGCCGGCATTATGGCAACAAAGAAATACTTCTTTCCATTTGGTTCCTTCTCCATCAGGAATGGGGCGGAGATATGTTTTTTTGGGAGGATCAGTGGTTGGGAACAACCACTCTTCGTGAACAGTATCCAGCCTTGTACAATATTATTCGTTATAAAGGGGACACCTTGCAGAAGGTGATGGAATCTTCTCCACCCTCGGTAACGTTCAGACGTGATCTTTTTGGTCCCCGCCTTGACTCTTGGAACGAACTGCTTCAATGGTTAGGTTCAATACAGTTATCTATGGGGCCGATGAATTCCGTTGGAGTCTCACCAAGAATGGTGTATTCTCGGTAGCCTCCATGTACAAAGTCATTTGCCTTCCTACTCAACCGATTTTAAACAATAAATCCATCTGGAAGATGAAGATACCACTAAAAACTACCATGTACCTACCCCGTAGTATTACCAATATCTTTGGAAATTGGTTAAACGGAGTGGATTCAAGGTATAAAAAGATTACTCGAGTGGGAGCGATTGCAGTTATATGGTCGCTTTGGCTTTGTAGAAACGACAAGGTTTTTAATGATAATTTTTTTTATTATGCAGGTTATTTACAGGTGTACAGCTATGCTCCGTTCATGGTCACCACTTCAATGCTTCGAGGACCGAGACCTATTTATGGAGGTGTCTACACGGTTGGAGAATACGGCCAAGAAGTTTATTACCCAACATGGATGGTTGCATAACCGTAGGATAGAAGCCAATGGAACCATCGACTAGTTGACTTTTTTCCTTTTATCATTTCTCTACTCTTATGTTTGAATACTGGATTCATAAACGGATGTGTGCATCTTAGCTATGCAGAGGCTGGGGTAATGCTTGATACTTCGAGTAATAAAGCGCCCTTAATCGAAAATAATTGGTTCACAACCTTCAAGATTTTTTGGCACCGTGGACTAGAGGGTGAACAACGCACTTCTTGATGGTTTTGCAATGTCTTGATGGACTCAACATTACCCGGCACTGGTTCACATTTGTTATGTTGTGCACATTGTGATCATCATGAAATGTTTTGGAGATTATGGAGAAGTCTTGCTATTCATTGGAAAAGCGTGCTCAAACAAAAACAAAAAAAAATACCATGTGGTTTACAATGAACAGTTCAAAAGCATTGTGAGCTCCATGGAGTAATGTTCTTATCTGCATTTGCGAAAACTATTACAGGCCAAACTAGGGCCATCTTAAACCATACGAACCGAAGGGGCTAGTAGGAACAGAAAACCCATACAGCGGGAAATGGCTGCCTCAGCGCCAAAAATCGGAGACAATGGGAACAACCAAAAAGGGTTACAGGGATCGCGAAGCAAACTTGGATCTGTTAGGAGTCGGTGGGGATTGGCATGGACGCGCTGCACTGATGACTGATGTAGAGCGAGGCAGTTGCTTACATGGTCCTAACAGCTCACGCTTGTCTCCATTCAGAAGAAAGCAAGGACAAGGCCACTTTCAAAAACTCCTTTGCTGCTATATATATCTGCCGACGTGGGGCAGCCTACAGCGTGTGGACTCACCAGAGACGCATTGGCACTTTTGTCACGGCTATAGGTGCGATGAACTTGGGATCAGTGACGTGCCAGCATGTTGTTATCTCGTTCGGTTTAGGGAATCAACGAGAACCGAAAACAGCAATGCTGGTCCTTGCAGATTTACCTGAAATTCTCCTCTTCTGGTGTTTCAGTTGCGCATGGGAAATGCTCGATTTCTCAACTTTCGCCAGCTTGACCTCTCGCCAGAAGATACCAGTAGTGCAATCAGTAGGGCAGGGGTTGCATTCAGCTCGAACACTCCACGCAATCTTAAACAACCACAATGGAAGAAATGTGTCGCCACACGCATACGTCCTAACCATTGTCCAATACATCCAGGCATATCCAAGACCCTACCTAGAGGCTAGAGTATTAGCATTGAAAACCCAGACAATCGATGCTGCTCCACACTCCAGTCAGTGACACTGTCAAGCGCCCACTCTACATGGACCGCAATTAAGCGTGGAGGCACGCTAGAGATCAACACCAGCGCACAGAAAGTCCACCTCCAAACTGGGACACCTCACTTGCCAATTCCACCTCCCTTTCCACCCCTTAAATGCCTCTCCCTCAGCCTGCGTGGGCGCGCCACGTATGCGCCCTCCGACGGCGACGTGTGGACCATGCCGACACCGCCGCGTAGCCAGAGAGTGTTCTGGATGGTCTCGTGAGTATCTAGCCCAATTGTTGAATAACTAAGATCACTAAAGAGCATCAAAAAAATGAAGCAAAACTCCAACAAAGACAAAGCATGACCACCCAAGAAAATTTTGCTAGCTCCGCCACTGGGCGTAGCTTTCAGCATTTCACGGTGGCCACCCGGGGTCCCGGTGCCGAAGCTGGCGAGGTTGCGTGCCCGGAGGTCGCAGCTGGCCTTGCGAGGCTTTCACTAAATGCCCACATTCATAGCCGCAGCACGGCCAGCCGGCTGGGATCATGCCCCAATTATTGTTCAGAATCTGTCTGTACCGCAACCCCACTACAATGTGCGTACCAGATCAAGCTTTTCCAGTTCCAGGAGCACAACGAAGCAGCGAGCACCACCTCTCAGCTTCAAGCATTGATTTGCCGGTGAAAGAGAAAAGTTCAATGACGCCGCGGCACGCCGTCGCCTCGGTGAAATGTACAGGTCAGGAAGGAAGAGCGAAGAGCCGAAGAGATGTTTACCTGTGAAAACCAGTGTCCAGCTTGTACTTCGCCATCAATGGGAAGAAACCAGGGGACTTGGAGGAGCTGCTACTGCCATGTGCAATGAATGTATGCCACCAGATGATGATGCAGGGGTTAGGCTTGCTTGATGCGGTCAGACTGGAACCACGATGGATGATGCGCCTAACAGTGAACTGCAATTATTGATCAGGGTAGTATACTTTTTACACAAACTGAAGCTGTATGGGCATCTGCTCTGTCAAAACCAGGCCTGTACATATGTGGTACAACACAGGAAGTAGTGGTGCTTCTTTGCTGTTGATGTTACTAAAATCTCGATGTATTTACTGGCAAAAGGCTATAGGGTTGGACATCACCCTAGTGTAGCTTCCACACTCGCAGTTTATCTCCTTGATGAGAATGATTCCTGCAGAAAGCCGTAGAGTTCCTCTGCAACTGCCAAGGGGTACTCTTCCTGTGGCAGCAGCGCGCCTGGAACCTCCACGAATTTGGTCACGCCTTTGGCGCCCTTGAGAGCCTCCATCTCGGCCTTCGACCTCCTGGGAGAATTCAGTGTCGACACAACAAGAACTGGGACATCTTCATCCAACTTGGCAAACAGCTGCAGGAACTCCTCCCTTGATTGAACAGGATCAAGAAGACCCGTCAGGAATGCGGCTGGGACGAATCGTGCGCCTTTTCTTTTGGTCAGCTCGTAGCGGCTTTCGATAATATATGGCGTCACGTTCTCAGGGTTGGCATAGACGTGCGACTTGTACTGAGACTGGATGGACTTCTCGTTGCTCACCAGAACATTGTACATCATCCAGCCGATAGCTGGGGCCCTGAGGGTTCCTCGTAGAAGCCCATACCTATTATTAGCAGATGAAAAAAGAATCAGTCCCGTCAGTTTGAATCTTATGCACTCACAAGCTACATATCTGTACAAAATGGCAAACAGGGGTGATCATATCGCATATATTTATCTACATCACTATTCATTATGTGTGATTTCAACGCATACTGCTTTAGCATAAGTTAAATGCCTCCTACCCTCCATCACACATTTTAACATATATGTATCAGCCTAAGTAGAATGAGTGATAGTAATACACATGAAACAAGTACTGGATACCAGAATTGATTATCTCCTTACTGATTAAGCAATATAACCAATTTGGAAATGAAGTGCCTGCAAAACTATGCTACTCACTGTACTTTCTCTGTGCAACAACATAGACACTTCCATACAACCAAGGACAAGCATTACTAATAGAACTAGCATTGTGGCCCTCGCAAATGCGAGGGCATAATATTTAACTTATACAAAAGAACTACTCTATCCGATCCAAGTGAAACCATGACCTTTATTATAAATCGAAGGAAGTAATATTAATTAATTATCTTATAAAACTATAATGTTCTCTTAGCCTCTTTTTTGCAAAAAAAAAAGATGGTTTGGAAATTGTGGAGAGCTATGTGTGCTATTAGATTTAATATGCTCTAGTGATGACAAATTCATGGTCAATAAAAAATAGGGAAAACTTAATTTAACCATCTTTAATTGGGGAATAATCAACACCGCGCCAACCATTTCAATACTAATTGTGAAATGGACGTATCCAACACTAAATATTAACATGAATTACCGCCTCACTTCTGTAAATCAAACTTAAAATTTTAAAAGATAATCATAAATTTAAAGAGAGTATGTGTTTTAGTTTTTGTTTTGAATGTGTACATGGTAGGAGAATACGCCATTTAAAAAAAAAGTTGACTCAACTGTAAGATTTATAGTGATATTTATGAATACAATAAAGATTTCAGGAATTTGTTGACTACAATGAAGCTTGACGGAGTGTTTTTTATCGGGATTTTTATTGCTCCAAAATATATTATTCCTTAACTGAATGATTCATGCCTTATCACATCTTCCCTAAAATACTTTCTAAATTACTTTAATAAATCCTTGTTCTGTCCGATCAAGCTTTTTTATACTTTT
Organism: Lolium rigidum; assembly: GCF_022539505.1. Taxonomy (NCBI): domain Eukaryota; kingdom Viridiplantae; phylum Streptophyta; class Magnoliopsida; order Poales; family Poaceae; genus Lolium; species Lolium rigidum. The sequence goes on along the minus strand of NC_061512.1, from coordinate 194,353,046 downwards.
CTTCTGTTCTCAATTTTATTTACATATTTTTCCCTTACAAAATATTGTAGTTACCGACTTTTTTTGATTAGAAATTTTAGAAGTGTCCATTTTCATGTACACTCGCCACAAATTGTTCATTTTATGCCGACCCATATGCTTGGAAATTTTGAAATAGCGTAAATTGCATATTTTGGAGGATTTGTTTATTTCTACGTACTCATATGATTAAACTCATATCTCTGTGTTATCGAAGAGACTACTCTTCTTACCTTATTGTCACTTATATCTTGTATCGGGTTTTCTTACATGCAAATATATCATTTGTATCTTTGGAAACTTAATTAAATGCTTTATCCTGGCGTACTATCTTTTTCTCTTATTCTCTTTCACATTGGCAAGAATTCTTTTTTTTTCTGTGATTCAGAAGTCCTTTTATTCTACCATACCCATTTGATGGACACACCATGTTTTTGCTCTAGTTCTAGCTAGGGAATAGGTGGTTTCCTTTTTTAACGGTCGCGGCTAGGTTCTTTTGGAGATAAGTTTCACATTTTTTACTTCAAATATGAGTTTTATCTTGATACGCTACTATGGCTTGAACACAAACAATAGGATCAGTACTTTTTTTCCTTCAAACTGTAAATCGGATTTTCTTTGCATGTCCCATGAAATACTGCAGTCCAATCAGATTTTTGGTACATGTTCCCATCCTATTTCTTGCAATCTTTCCTTTGCACGCCCACGGCCCATGAAATACAGGTGTACTCCGGCCAATTGTTTTCTTGCATGTTTCGGTCATATTTATTTCAATCTTTGTTTTACATGGCTAAAATTTTATTTTATACTTACGTGTCAGGTATTCATGTGTACATATTTATTGTTGTACATACTATTTATTATATTTTTTAATCTCAGCCGTTAAAATAAAAAAATTAGCCGCTAAACATGCTTTACTTTTATTAGTATAATATTTAGAATATATTCAAATGTACATATCTATAATTAATTATGTATATAGTGAAAAGAATTTGGCAGAAAATTCACATATGTGATCGACAAATTCGATACTGATGACATGCACATAAATTGTGAGATCACCTTATATTCTTTTATACGCACATAATACACGTAGATTCAAAAATTGGAGTACAATGTGCATGTATATCTTTGCTTTCACGTGTAATATAAATGGATATTGTCTCTTTGTTCCCTTAAACAACACAGACATGATATATTATTTTTTCCTAATAACAATAAACTGCAACCCACCATAAAAAAGCCAATACGTAGATGAGAGGGACTCTATCTCTATATTTTTTTTGAACTACACGCACGTGAGACAATTTTTTGTGTGTACCTCCTGGTGCACCACTTTTGACCAATCATACGTTTAGTTTTATTTCACGTTTATCCAATATGGCACTTTCCTTTCACAATTGATCGTGTCAGGCTGAATAAATTGAACTGGTTTTTAGTTACGTAACTATTAATACTTCGTTAAATCCTAGCCATAAATTTCAGATCTAACTATTAAAATAATTCTGATGATGTGGATTAATGTGGTGTCTCTATTTTAGAGCCCTGTATTATGCTTTTAGTATATAATAGATGACTGCATAAGCTCAATAACCAGGAGCACAATACAGCAGCGAGCATTACTTTGTACTCCATCTGTTCCACGAAACTTGTCTTAACGTTGTCCAAATTTGAGTGTATCTACATGCTAAATAGTGTATAGATACATCCAAATTTAGAAAAATTTCAGACAAGTTTCATGGGGCAGAGGGAGTACTAAAAACACCTAGCAGATTTCGTTCAATGAGATACACAAACTTCACTGAATGCATGTAATAAAACTACTGACAGACATGAACACGACAGAACAGATGGCAGGATGAAGTAGGCAGAGTATGTTTCAACAGATTTAAAAACCTATAGTCCTGCTGTATCTAGAGACTATCCAGATCATCTTACTGTTCCTATAACTTGACAATCTCACAGTTATGGGTATGTTTCATGTTTATCACATGTGTGAAACACATATTTGCATATCCACACTTGAAAATTGACATACACCACGAAAAACATTGTGAGCAGTGACAGAGCTTTGTTGGGCCCAGGGTTTACTACCTTGTTTCCATATCAGAACCTCGGCCAAATACAATGGGAAGAGGTCCAGCCCAAGTTGGTGCAACAGCAGCAACAGCAGATGGTTTGATAAGGCCCTTCCCAGCCGCACGGACTGCTATCGTTGCTGCATGACCACCTCCAACTACTACCAGTTCTCCATCTGAACATAGTATAGACAATACAAACACGTCGTTAAGTGACTACAGGCATTTAAACGGAAGAATGATTTCAAAAGTCTAACGAAAAATTGAAACCTATACTGAAAAGTGCAGTAAATGTGACAAACATCAACAAACTGGAATTGTTTCCTTTTTTCGAGAAAACACGAAGGACCTTTGCATTTCATGTCATTGAAAAGATGAGTTTGAGTTACAGTCCTACTAGCTGGAATTTTTTTTCTACTTTCTGGCATATGTCTACTCGTCAAGATTAACAAGAAAACACTTCCATTATAACTTAAATGTCCTGCTGAACTCTGTAAGCTCCCTTTGAACTGCATTGCTACTTTACCTAGTAAGTACATCAGGAGCACCGTTAGACGCCAATATAGAGCTGCCAGCAAACTTCCACATACAACCAAGAAAAGCGTTTCAAGGAAACATGTTCTCTAGGCATTCTTTTGTGCAAAGCGTAAACATACTCCTTCTGGACTCTGGTTAAACTGAACAGTCTCAACCGCTAATCTATTTTTTAAGAACAATGGTTACAATAAGTATATGCAGGCAAAGTAGGAAGCTACCACTGAAGGCTAGAAGTCGACAACCAAATACGCATAACCAAAGTATAGAATCAGGTACAAATTCCAGTGGAAGTGCTTGCAATGATAAAGTACCAGTGCATTGAAAGAGTGAAATCAGGTTTACCTGCATCTGCCACAGGACTATTTGGTGAGTTAATTAGCTGAACCAGAAAATTCTCCATCACGTCAGCATTGTAGTTCAGTGATGGCCTGTCTGAATAACCCAGACCAGGCCAATCAACAATGGTAGCACGGTAGCTGAGTTCTCCTTTCCGTGTCACAATATCTTTGGCAACCACTCTCCATTCTTCCACTGTGCTAACATCAGAAATCGTAGGAATCATAAGGATGTTCTTCACATTCTCAGCAGTCCCCTGCTCATGTTCCTCGTAGTAAACGCTTATTGGCTTATCATCAAATGTCCACTGCCACTTCCCAGTCTAGAAAAGCATAACAATAACGTTACAGCACAAACAATAGTACAATTCCATGCAGAGGCGAAATAAAATTACTCATGTGAACACAGTTAGAAGTCCAATGTGTAGAGATATCTGCCACAGCGCCACTCAAGTAGTCGATATTCACTGAAGACCTTGATGTTAATAAATGGATGGAAAAACAATTGTACTAGTGGAAACTATCGGAGTAAACAAGAATCACAAACTTCGGTGATCTTTTGTGCCTATTAGCATTAAGTTAAGCACAACATGGTCTATTGTTCAAGTCTTCAAGATCTAGCTTATCTCATTTATCCAGAAGATCAAATTTTAGGTAACAATCCACATGGACCATATTGACTATCCTTGTATATGGCCTCCAAGTTTTCTGGCTGAGTAAGCACACATGGCAAAGTTTCAGGATAGCCATAACACTGGCGTGTCTTAAATCATGTAGACTGTCAGATAATTAAGTTATGTTAATAATCAGATAGTCAAGGAAAAAACTTTTAGCAATTCCGCTTCATTTGCCTCACAATTTAAATCGGGTAGAAAGTACACTGTGTGAGGAAATCTGGTTTTGGAAGAATATAACATGACAAAATGTGATCAAATGTCAGGATCTTATCCAGATATCTCACACTGTGCCTGATGATCATCGTCGCCTGGAATCAAGCACAGCCGTCCAAAAGAGATCCAACGGCGCAGATTCAAAGTTACTGCATTTGGCAATATTCCCTCGCATATTCTCTCTGTAATGTGGATTAGCGCTAGTAAGCGCGGGTTTGTAATAAGTACAATTAATTGTCGAGGCTCGCGGTCGTCGTTATAAGGCCGGAGAGTGGGAGGCTGGGTGGCTCGACGAATAACAAAAACCAAAACCCTATTTCCTGCTCTTCCTGTTTTTACCTTATTTCCTTGCCTTAAATTCCTGTACCTAGATGATTTAGATCCTAGCTAGCTATCTCCCCTCCAGGTCCATGACAATTGGTATCACGAGCATCGTTCCTCCGACCTAAATTTTTTCCCCCGGGGCCTATCATCTCTTCATCGATCTGTGCGGGTTTCGGTCCGAAGCTTCCACCTTTCCGCCGAAAATTATGTCCATCATCAGGACTCGTTCCCAGGAGCGGATGGAGCGTGATGCGGAGGAAGCAGCGATCTTGGAGGCGGCGCAGGCGCAGGCGGCGGCCGAGGAGGAGATTGGATCTCGCCTTCCAAGGGAGGTCCTCAACATCAACAAGAAACTCGAGCGGCAGCAACAATCAGTAGATCTGATACAAGGTAATCTTGTTAAACTTACTGACATGGTTACACAATTGACTATGAGCATGAACCAGCCTGGATCTGCTGCTGCGCGTGGACAAATGAGACAGGATCTAGAAGGAATGCATACACCCCCACAGCCAGGAAACCACCACCTCAGCCCGATCATGGAGGGCCAAACCCCATCGGAGCGGGCAAGCTCGTCTCACCAAAACCATCACCCACCCTACTCCGCCCCACCTACTATATCCCAGCCACACCCAAGCCAACTACCGCAACCATGTTTTCTTCCCGCTACTCAAGGAAACAACTTGAGAGTCGCTACCTTGCCATATACCACACAAAAGTCGATGCCTTTTCCTTCACACACCATGCCAGAGACAAGCCAGCACCAAGACCAAACCCAGATACACTACAACACAAACCCATATACACACCCAAGCCAATACCACCACCAGCCACACCTTTACCAGCCACACTCCCCAACAGCCCAATACAACCACCCACACACCAATTACCAATTTTCCCAACCACCATACTTCCCACAAAATCAGAACTTTCCTCCAATTTTCCCACCCATATACCCACCACCTCAATATTCCTTTGCACCACCACAGCCTACAGTGCAGCCACAGCAACCAATGCAATGTTTTCAGCAGCAAGAGGCCCATGCAGGAAGCAATGGCAATGAGCAGCAAAGGCCGAACACTGCAAGCAATGTCAGAAGAACTATTGCTTATCAGACTGAAACAGACAGCCCAATATTCAGCAACACCAAGTGGAGCCTCACATTCAACCTCCAAGTATAGAATTACCCCTTTTCTCTGGAGAAAATGCTGCAATATGGATCCAGGAGTGTGAGAGTGTTTTCACCCTTGCTGGTATTACCACAGAAAACAAAGTAAAGTGGGCTAATGCACATGTCAGAGGCAAGGCCAAAACATTGGCTCAACAGCACAAGCCCTGAAATTCATCTGATGAGTTGGGAAATTTTTTGTGAAGGGCGGGCCTGGTGCAGCGGTAGAGCCTCACCGCCTGTGACCGAGAGGTCCCAGGTTCGAGTCGCGGTCTCCTCACATTGCACTTCGTGAGGGTAAGGCTTGCCACTAACACCTTCCCCAGACCCCGCACAGTGCGGGAGCTCTCAGCACTGGGTACGTCCTTTTTTGTTATGTGAGCGTTTTCCTTGCCCAGGTGCTGAAGAATCTATGGAGCTATGTTAGCAGTTGAAGCAAACCTCTTCAGTGGAACACTATATTGATCAGTTTGAGGATTGGATGACTCTCATGAAACATGATCACCCTTATCTTCCTGAGAGTTTCTTTCTCTTGCGTTTTATCAGTGGCTTAAAAGATACTATCAAGCATGATACTCAGTGCCATCAACCAGCAACATTGAGAAATGCTTACTGGTTTGCTAGGAAGCAGGAATTATCTTATATGTGCAACAACAAGAAAACTCCAGCAAGTGCTAAGCCAGTGACAAATTTCCCTGCCAACAGAAATAGTGCAGCAAGGGACAACAGGGCAAAACCCATACAGGAAAAACCAAGAGAGAGAGGCAAATGTTGGTACTGCCCAGAGAACTGGCACTATGGCCACAAATGCAATGAGATCAAAAATCTACTCCATGCTATTCAGTTACAGGGACACTCTGATGAAGAAATAGAAGAAACAGATAATGTACCTGTACCACAGCAGGAGCACATGCTGCAGCAATTGCCTAGGGAGGATCTACCACAGAAGGACAAGTTAATGTCCATATCTATAGCAGCATTTCAGGGTCAGAATGGTGATGAAACAATATCCTTGCCAGTTATTATTGGGGGAAGGCAAGCAGTTGCTTTGGTGGATTCTTTTTTTTTTTTTTTGAGGAAGGATCTGATTAATAAAACAGGAAAACTCAGTACAAATTACAGCTAGGTCCAACAGAAACAAAGAAAAAGCACAAGAACCCAGAAATTTGCACAGAGCACCCTGAGCTTCCAGAAAAGATCACAATCAGATCCAGAACTTGCCCCAAGAAACCTAGGCGACGGCGCCGCCGCCGTACCCCTCGCCGCCGGGAAGAAGTCGCCGCCCCACCTTGTAGAAGGCCGCAGGAGCTGTCCGCCTCTGGAGGACGGATCCGAGCGTCGCTGAACGAACACGGCCACAGCAGACACTCCCCGCAACCACCCTTCTTCCAGCCGGCGACGCGCCACCTAGGTCCACCACCACGGACCCCTCACCACCTCCGAACACAGCTCCCCTCGCCACCAAGGCCGGCCAGAGCTGAAGCGTCGAAGAAGAAACCCACCAGAACCACCTGCCAGCAAACATGGACGCCGACCTCCACCCGCTCCTCCCCTCGCCACCGAGGCCGGCCGGAGAAGCAGAGGCGCAGAACCACGCCCGACGAACCTCCACTACCTCCCCGGCACCAAGGCCAGAACGGGGAAAGGAGGGGGAGGACAAACTCCAACACAACGAAGCCGCCGCCACCGTCTTCAGCAGCATCGCCTGGAGACCAAAACAGAAACCTACCCCTACCTATCTACACGCAGGACGAGATCCCGGAGCTCCCCTCCACCTCACGGCGCCAGAACGGCAACCGGAGGCGAAGGGGAGCGGCGGATCCTCCGGCGAGAGCTGGAAACTTTAGTCGCCCCTCGGCCGCCTCTCCCGAACAGTGTATCAGCCTTAACTTTAGTTGCCCTTTCTGATGTTGCTTTGGTGGATTCTGGCAGCTCCAACACATTTATTGATCATGATTTTGCAGTTAAATTAAATCTCCCAATGAGAAATACTGCAACAAGGAAAGTGATAGTAGCTGGAGGAGGGACACTGACCACAGAAGCAGTGGTGTCAAATTATCCCTTTTCTATACAGAAAGTGCAGTTCCACAGTGACTTTCGTGTCTTGCCACTAAAAGGATATGATCTAGTATTGGGAGTGTCCTGGCTCAAGAACTACAACCCTACAACCTTTGATTGGGTAGGCAGAACCCTATCTCTGACAAAGGAGGATGTGGTGCATACATTTGTAGACCATACACAGGGACAAAATACCAAGTGTATAACTGCAAAAAGGTGCTCCAAATTACTGAACAAGGGGAATGCAGGATATTTAATCCAATTATACCTGGTGACTGACAAGACAGAGCTGCAGTCTTCAGTCACACTGCCACCAAGTATCCAGGCAATCCTTCATGAATTTGAGGATGTATTCCAGATACCAAAAGGACTTCCTCCAAAAAGGGATTGTGATCACAGAATTGTGTTGAAGGAGGGAGCAAATCCACCAAATATCAGACCCTACAGAATTCCACCAAATCACCATTTGAAGCATTATATGGATACAAACCACCACAGATTGGTGATATTGCTAACCCATGCAATGTCTCCCAGGAAGCAGAGGTAACATTGCAAGAGCAGGAGGAAGCCATTAAGGCATTGCAGACTAATTTACAACATGCTCAGAAGAGAATGAAGAAATTTGCTGATGCCAAGAGAACAGCGAAGAAATTCAAAGTGAGAGATTTGGTCTATCTGAAAATGCAGCCCTACAGAGAAGCTGCCTTGGGACTGAGAAATTCTCTAAAATTAACATCAAAATTTTATGGGCCATTTCGAGTAATCCAGAAAGTGGGTGTGGTCGCTTACAGGTTACAGTTGCCAGAGGGAACGAAGTTACATGATGTATTTCATGTAAATCAACGAAGGTAAGATCAAAACTGCTCCTTACAGAATTCTGCAACGTCGCCAAGTTCCTCGTTCAGCTGGTGACTATGACATTGCTGTCGATCAATGGCTCATTCACTAGGAGAATCTCTCGGAAGAAGCAACATGGGAGGATGTGAAGTTCATTCAAGCAGCTTTTCCATTATTCAAGCCTTGTAGTCTTGCCACGAGCGGCTGGTATTGTCAGGATCTTATTCAGATATCTCACACTATGCCTGATGATCATCGTCGCCTGGAATCAAGCACAGCCGTCCAAAAGAGATCCAACGGCGCATATTCAAAGTTACCGCATTTGGCAATATTCCCTCGCATATTCTCTCTGTATTGTGGATTAGCGCTAGTAAGCGCGGGTTTGTAATAAGTACAATTAATTGTTGAGGCTCGCGGTCGTCGTTATAAGGCCGGAGAGTGGGAGGCTGGGTGGCTCGACGAATAACAAAAACCAAAACCCTATTTCCTGTTCTTCCTGTTTTTACCTTATTTCCTTGCCTTAAATTCCTGTACCTAGATGATTTAGATCCTAGCTAGCTATCTCCCCTCCAGGTCCATGACATTGAAGCCTATGAATCCGCAAGTTGAAGGAGTCTGCAACCTTGGGTACACTTGGGAAATCAAACAGATCATGGGTGGCAGGCAACATGTTATCAACACAGGGTGCAATATGCACATGACATAAAAGAGAGGAGTGGGCAAAACAAAAAAAACAAAAAAAGAGCACGGGTGGCACATTTGCTTGCCCTCCTATTTCCCGTTTGTTTTCCTTGTAAATTCAATTTCTTAGATCTGAACCTCTCATCATTGTGACTGTGGAAGCAATAGGACATAAGCTACACTCTTTCTTGGATATCATGCAAATATATGCATAAACTCAGGCACACAAAACAAGTACTAATATCGACATTGCAAAAAACTGTACTGGCGATCAAGAGTAGGTTGAACCAAATATAGGGCAAAGGTAGAACCAAATATTGCAAAAACACTGCACATTGTAACAACCTATTGTTGTTTTCTTTGTGCTTTGTTCCTTCTTTAGTGCTCTTCTAAAACACAATGACACAAATTTAAATGCATGATCGAGAAAAAGAGTTAATGGAACAAGAGAAGGAGAAAACTGAGAGCAGGTTTACAGGATCCTCGATATAACGTAAGCCAAAACGGTTGAAGGCTGCCAACAATGGTACACAAAACCTAACATACATGTGGACAACACAGCAGTATTTAAACTACTTCCATTTCATATTGTATGTCATATAGGCTAAAAAAAATTCAGGTTGCAGTAAATCATCTTTTCAACAAAAAACCACAGCACTGTTTTGATGATTTTACCCAACAGTCATCAACCGATAACATCATAGATATAGTCTCTCTAAGGCTAAACATCTAGCACAAGGTTAAGCTCGTCATGCTATCCAAGTATTAATTCATGTGATAATTGTCTTGCAATAAAAGTTGCAGATGTAACATATTTTTTTTATGGAGAATGAAGGATATTGTGTTGCAGGATGCAAAATGTAGCAGTTCATTCTTTTAAAGAGAAGAACAGATATTTCATCAGTGATCATTAGACTCTCTAACAATCTCTCGTCTTTGCAACTGAAGATTTCACCGCCCACGCCTGTTTCGCTCTTTTGGTACTCAGTTTCTACTGAACACAAAAGAAATCCTAGCTGCCAGGAGAGGTTCTTGGAGGTGATCCGGAAGCATGCCCTCCCACGGGAAGGTCTGCCCAGGATCTGAAGGCCCTCGTGGCCTTCAGAGATGCAGCACCACGATGGCTGGCGAGAGAAGATCCTACTTTTCTGTAGGTTACATGGTTTTAAAGGCGTCTCCTAAGCGACGCTTAGGCGTCCAAGTGCTCCCCCTCCGTCTTGGAAAAACGTCCGCCTTAGGCGCCTAGGAGGCGTCTAAAGCGTCCGCCTAGGCATCGCCTAACCGTCAGAGCGTCCCCCCCCCCCCGGACGCCTTAACGCCTTTAAAACCATGGTAGGTTAGGTTGTCCCGGCAAGGATGGCGAAGTGGTAGCGGTGTCCTCGCGTCGGAATGAATCCTCCCCGATCCATCCCCACTGAGATGGTGCTGGCTCAGATATCGACATGGAGCACATGGAGGGTTCAGTCCGCCGGTCGTTTACCGAATCTGGTGGATTGTTCAGGATTAGGTGACCGTCCGACGCTTCGTCTTTGTGCAGTGGTGGTGGCAGCCCTTCAAGCTCAGGAAGGGCAGCTGTGGTTTCTACAGGAACCACGGAGCAGATCTGGGTGTCTTCCATGACGACGTTCGTCAGTGGCCTCAGATGTGAGGATAGAGAAGCATGGGTGTGTCCCCGATCGTGTTGTTCCAGCGAAGTCTTCGATCCTGTCTTCAGAGCTACTGCGGCTAATAAAGCCATTGGGCGATGTTTTTTTTTTGTTCCTAGGATAATGGTCGCTTCGTCGTTCTTCTCCTATGGTTTCTTTAGCGGCAGAGCATGATGGTGGTTGTCCCAAGCACAAAGGTCTTTGCGGATGTATATGTTACTTAGTTACTTTTTGGGCCTTCTGTGTATGCTGGCGGAGGCAACTGTATGCTCTCGGTATATGTCTGTATTTGTTCTCATCTTTGTATGCTACGGCGTATTTTTCCAAAAAAAAAACAAGAGTTCAAGAGTAAGCTTCGTGTACACTAGATTTAACAGTATTCTAAATTCATTCTGAACTTCTGCTAGTATCTTAGCAGTGTGCATCACCCAACTTTGACATTTCAGTGTCAGACACCCTGTTGTTCAAGCAAAGTTTTGCCAGGATTTTGAACTTTTAAACCAATATGAGAAATCCTTATGGACCTGATTGCCCGAAGTCCTACCAAACAATTCGAGATCTAAATACGCCTCGAATAATTTGAAGGCCCCAATCGCGCTAGGACTCGCAGTTTAAATTTTCCATGTGAAGTCAAATCATTACATCTCAAACTCTCATCACTATGACTGTGGGAGTAATAACTTCACTCCTTCTTAGAGATCATGCAAATATAAACATCAACTCAGCCACACACACACCAAGTAATCAATTACATCAACACTGCAAGAACACTGCACTAGCAATTAAGTAGGTAGAACCAAGTATAGGACAAAGGTAGAACCAAACATGCCAAAGAACACTGCAAACACCTACTGTTGTTTAATTTGTGCTTTGCGCCTTCTAATACACAACAATATGCATCCAAATGTGTTTTGAAGAAAAAGAGTTAGTGGAATGAGAGAGGGTGAAAATAAAGAGCTCGATAACGTTAGCTGAAATGAAAAGGTTCAAGAATACCAACCACAGGACACAAAACCTTTTCACGCTATAGTAATTCCACATCTTCAAGAAAAAACCACAACATTGTTTCGATGATTTGACCCAATAATCATCAGGCACTAACATCATAAATGTAGTAGTACGGGTATTGAAATTTTCTCTAGGGCTAAGCATCTTGCACAAGGTTAAATTGACCGTATTATCCAGGTACGAATGTTGATAAGTTTTTGAAATAGCAGTTGGAGAAGTAAAATTGAATCTTACTAAGGACAAATGGATGATACTGCGTTGCAGAAATGTAGCAATTGACGAAAAGAACAAACAGCTCTATCAAGGAATTTGAGGTCTAAAATCCGCCTCGAATAGTTCGGGGTCGGACTTTTTTGCCCCAATCGCGCTAGGACTCCAACGGATTCTAAAGCAAGAATGACCCAATAGAATGATTCTGATGAGCTCAAATCGGACGGACATGCACACGAATTGATAATGTTGATACTCGTATCCGGCTAGTAATAGTTCGGCGATCTCACCTTGGTGGGCGAGGACGCGGGCTTGGAGGCGGGAGGGGAGGCGACGGCGCGCACAGCGAAGCGCCTCGCCCGCCGGAGCGGGACTAGGCGGTTGGAGGCCGCGACGGCGGGGGTGAGAAAGGCGGCGGCCGCCGCCGCGGAGGAGTGCATGGGGGGCGGGCGCGACGGGGGTGTGGAGAGGAAGCCGACGACGTGGGCTGCACTGGGACTCGGGAATACGGCGACTCGGAGCAGACCCGCCGACTGCCGTCGTTTTGTTCCGGGAAGCTTCTCGTGTACTCCCTCACACCACTAGCAATTTAAATTCATCATTTCAAAAGTAAACTAAATTCCTTTGAACAGCCCAAATGAATATTTGTATTTAATAGATTTTTTTAGGAAACACAGTACAGACCTAGACGCTCACAAAAACGTATATACAATCACTCCTATAAACACACGCATACCTAACTCGTATGAGCACCCTCTCAAAAACTAATTTTAAGAATTTAATCTAGCAAACCTTGAGATTGATGAAGTCGCCAAAGTTATCTCATTGTCGATGAAAACGTCGCCTCTAACTAAAAAATATTTCACCTTTATAAAATACCAAAGTGTCAAACTTAAATTTAAAATTTTCACTTCAATTGAAGTAGTTGTACATTTTACACCGCAATATTTGATGTGTAGAATGACTAATGGCTTTGCTTCTTCGGAAGAAAATCGTGTCATTCGTGCAACCACGTTTTCCAGAAACAAAAATTTATGCAACCCACGACTTTCCATTGGTAGCTACGCATTCACGTGGACACTTCACATCTCCACATTTACGCAGCGCTGGCAATCAAAACAAACAAAAACGATGAGGGTCGTAGGCTCGTAGCCAAACTGCATTTGGGCCTGGGCCACAAAATAGTTGCTCCGTTTTGCATCTAATGGGCCCTAATCCTAAGAGGCAGTAGGAATACAATGGAAATGGGTCTGTTCCATTAGGCTTTTCCTGTTTGATGCCTCAAATTGTTTTTTTTTTTTTTTTGAAACCATTCATATAAGGACAGCAGGCCGCTTCATTAAAAACATTCCAGTCCCCTTCGGTACCCTGGAAGGAAAAGAGTGCGTCTGGAACCTGCTGCCACAACAACTAGTACAGTTACAAATGTGGGAGCAAAGTCACATCTTTGATTACATCGGCAATAATAAAACTAGGAGGATCACAGTCCCAGAAAATAGAATTATTAGAATCAAAACAAGTTCTAGCTAACTTATGCGCCACCATGTTTGCTTCTCTAAGACAATGTTGTATGTAGAAAGGTCTGATCCTGCTCGCCACCTGAAAGCAGTCAGAGAGGATAGCGTGATAAGGGCCTCTGATCTCAATCTCTCCTTTGAAAGCTTGAACAATTTTCAGGGAATCGGATTCAATTATAATTAGAGAGCAATCAATTCTATCAACCAATTGCAAAGCCCTGCAAAAGCGCAGCTGCTTCCGCCGAAGTAGCGTTATCCATGAATTGGAGCAGCGAGCCAGCGATTGCTGCCCCCCTCCCATCACGTATAATAGCACCTGCAGCTCCTGTTCCATTTGTGAAAAAACAGGCATCTACATTTAATTTGTAGGAGTTCATCGGAGGCTTACACCAAATAGTAACTTTGTCTTATCCTAAAGAAAAAGTAACTTTGTCTAGAAAAAACGTAAAACCTCAAATAGTAACTTTAGCTTATGTCATGAAAACGCATAGCCTCTAACCTCAAATTATAACTCTAGCTAATGTCCTCAAAACATATAGCCTTGAAAATGCAGTGAATTTAGAGGAGAGGTTGAGCGCTAAAAGCTGCTCTAGCGGAAACCATACCCCGGATCAAAAAGGCTTTGGAGGGGCCTCTAAACAAGAACTTCAGCTGCAAGTCCAAGACCCCTACCCCGTGGATTATCATGCATATCCTTCTCGCCCACAAAGCCATTGCCACTTGCCGTCGTCACCGCATTCGTGCCTCCCGTGGGTTTAGGGACGAACATCGACAACGCCATGGGAGACAACAAACAATGGAGATGTTGCAGTGCCAATCCTCCCGATTACGATGTATGCACTTCTTCTCTCTTTTCTTGCACTAGTACTTGTTCCATATGCACATTTGCTTCACGTGCTTAGTCTTCTACATGTAGTTAAGTTTGCTAGTGCTCACGTGATATTGTTCTACGGTAACTAAACTCACATAATAGCCTATCATGTAATTGTTATGGTATTTAATTATCTGATGCACTCTAGAAATCTCTAGGATTTAAAAAAATATATATATATGCTACAAATAGACTAGTACATCTATGTGGTGGGAACTAACTCGTAGAAGATTGTGATTTTGTTGTCCCTTACAATTTCCATTGATTTAAATAGAATCTGAATTAACAAAATAATGAAGACTTTTAAATTATTATAATCTTATTTACTTACAAGATTATATTTTAACAATGGTATTGCATTGGGGCAGGACGAACTTCTGTATTTAATAATACGAACATAGATGTGCATGAAAAAACTTGCACTCAAACTAGTAGTGATATGGTGAATTATAAAAAAGGTAAAACTATTTTGTATAAATTGGCGATGCTTTTTTTCAACTATGTGAATAGTACATATTTGATTGCTTGGACCTGCTAAACAAAGAGAAGAATTTAAGAAAAAACATATTGACTTGGATCTAATTGGTTAGCATACCTAGCACTTAAAATGTACCAAGTCACACTAGTAATAGTGGTATGTCTTAGATGTGAGTTCTAGCATCTAGTCGAAACGCTCGCACAAAAAGGATTGAATCGTTTACATATGTATTTTAGCAAAACTTGTTTTAGGAAATGTTTGAATCGGTGATATACGTTTGAGTTGAAATTGATGATTTGATATTTTGTCGAAATTAGTTATAATCATGATAATATAGCCCGGAGAATTTTCCAAATAATTGTAGATACCAAAATAATCATTAGATCATGCTTTCCTATTTGTTGTTGTTTTTACATATAGGGTAAATCATTTACTTAATTATTTTATAAAACTTATTTCTCGGGGAAACATAAATATTTATAATGTAGGACTTGGAAATGATTTTTAATAATTTTTGTTTTGAAATAAAATACCCTTTTATTAGGAATATGGGGTTGTAAGGTTTAAGTAAGATAAAACCTTTTGAATTCGTTTATATGATTAAAAAAATGTGATCTTCCTCGCATGTCAAAATTAGATTCAAAGGTTTGTGTCATGTTTGTCTACAATACCACTTTTTAGAGAAGATTCAAATATCAACGAAGTCAAGTAAGTCATTTAAGAAGCTAATTTCAACTCTCTAACTCCAATCCACACAAAGCTTCAAATTGGACCTCTGTTTTTTCCATAGAAAAGTTTAGATTTCCAAATTAGAAAACATGGGGTGTGACATCTAGACGAGATAAGGCGGATGTCCATACACAACGGTTGTATACTTTCACCTTTATTAATTTGTTCCTACATGAGCAACAATCCATACCCACATAATGAGTTTAGTGACACCCCTCTCTCTTCCTATCCAACGCCTATGACGGTCATGCGTCTAAATAATCGATGGTGTGCATGCTCGACCCAGTCGTCTCGATCGACGCATGTCGAACCTACGTGTAAACAAGATGAGTCGGTCTTTCAGTTTCAATCTTTATAGCTACTCAACTCATCGTAATTCTATATTCACTTCCATTCGCTTTCATTGTTAGTCCTCGGACGTGTAAGTCTAGGGCTCATATTACATTGCTTGGAAGTGCCTCTATCTAGTTTTTTTTTCATGTCAATATTTTTTCCCCGACCGCTTTCCCCTAGCGACGCCACCACCACTCGACATCGCCACCATGTTTGTGTGCCCCCACCGTCGTGCCTCATCATGTAAACCCAGGAGGACCTAGTGTCCCATTCCTCACTCTGATGTTGCCTTGACGACAACTACTTCGGCCATGGTGGCATGCCACCACCACTTAGTCCTCGACATGGTAAATGATAGGCATGCGAGGCTTGCCAGCAAGGAGATGAGGGTGAATCAAGAGGGGGACAAGATGAAGCAAGACACCAACCAGTAGATGAGGTGCATAAGAATTGAGATAAGGAAGATCATGATGATTTATACACGATGAATGAGAAGCAGGAACCTTTTGGCAGACTGAAAGGACACTGATGCCGCCTAGAGGGAGGGTGAATAGGCGGTTTAAAACTTTTATGAATATGTCTAAACAAATGCGGAATAAAACTAGTGTTTAATTTGTGAAGCACAAAACCTATATAACTAGGGTTCACCTATGTGCACCAACAACTTATGCTAAGCAATTCAAGCAACTATGTGATAGAAAGATATATAACTTCAAGCACGAAGACTATCACAAAGTAAAGTGCATAAGTAAAGAGCTCGGGTTTAGGAATAATCGAAATGACGCGGTGACAAAGGATTAACTTGTCAATGCCTACAGATTGTAGACTAGGGTTTTGCTAGAAGTAGAGGGCAAGTAGATCTCGAAGGTTTTAGGCGAAAAGTACTCGGCGATTATGAAAACTAGGGTTATGTTGACAGTAGATTCGATCCTTTCTTTGTCCCTCGACTCCCCCTTATATAGGAGGTGGAGTCGAGGGTTTCGTATTGTACAAGTTACATAGTCCGGGACGGTTTGTAACTCGTCCCGCCAGATTACAAATAATACTTCCTATTACAACTCTAGCTTTCCTTAATACATCTTGGGCTCCCGAATCTTCTTATTCTTCGGATAGTGGGCCTTCAGTAAATCCCGGGTACTATCTATGGCAGGCCCATTTGGGGTGCCTATGTCGGTAGCCCCGAGATTTTGCTTGAATCGTAGAGTCGGGGAAAATCTCTCCCGTTTATTTTTGTTCGAGAGCTTTTATTCATACTCCTTCACATAAAATTCTATATTGTACAGGGATAATGGTAGTTGGGGCTAGTTCATCTGACGGATCAGGTACTAGTTAACTGCTCTAGTGGCAATCCGCAAAAAACCTACTTCAAGATCACGTCCCCGGACATGATCTCGGGATACTGGTGTAAACTTCGACAGGTGCCGCTTAAGGTCTTACCATTCTGTCGAGTCCCAGTCAAATTTATCGGGTACCTAACGCGTCCGTTAGGATTTTTCTTCGTATACTGTTGATACGGATAAAAGTAGCAGAGCGCAGTCTTTGGCGATGCCACGCCCGAGCGAACGGATGCGGGGTCTTACCTTCGCATATTTGCGGCATTCGAGAAATTGATCGCAACTTTGGCGTTCGAGAATATATTGTCGAGTGCTTTTCGCCTTTGGAATAGCACATTTTATCGAGTCATATTTGATGACTTTATTTTGTCTTCCCGATGGGAGTATATGTAGAGTTATTTGTGTAACTCGAAATATACTCACTTCTTTTCTCTATTTTTGATCAAATTCATCGGGCACGCGAACAGCGTTCCCGATGGGAGTAGCCCCGAGGCTACGGCCAAGAACTTGTGCTTGGGTGTAGGCTCCACGGATCAGCATCCTTTGCCGCTATATTTATGATCCTTCTCGATATTTTTATATTTATCGGGTGCGCGACCAGCGCTCCCGATGGGAGTAACCCCGAGGCTATGAACAAATTCTTGGATTTGGTCATAGGCTCTCGCCATTTCTATATTGTCATACTCGAAATTTTCTATTTTTCCAAAGTAGCCCCCGAGCATTTGGGCAAAAACTTGTATTTGATCAAAGGCTCCAATAGTATTCGAATGTTTTACCCTGTCGCCATTCTCTTTTTATTTTTCTTGTCGACATATTTTCCTTTGTCAAATTCTCTTCATCTCTGTCAATAATTGGGATTTTTTCTGCCTTATGGGTCCATTGTTCCAACCACGTTGACACGTCGTGCAAGTGGGGGACACACGTCCTCCGCTTTTCCTGGCGCACGTACGGTAACGCCTGTTCCATTCCTTCTCAGTAAAAATACCTTTTTACCCTTGTATCTACGAGATCCTTTTTCACCACACGATTTCTTCATCCAACGGTGCACTGCTTCGTCCGAACCCTATATAAACCTTTCTTCAACCTCGGTCCAGTCCTTCGTTTGCGCCGCACATCTGTTCCCCTCTGCAAAAACTTCCCTTGCGCCCAATTCTGTTTGGTCTTCCGCACGCTCAAGCATTGCCTTGTCCATTGCTGTTGATGCCACCACGCACGCGACTTACGCGCCACAGCACTCCAGAATCCGCAATGGCCGCCGAAGATCTTGACTGGGAGAGATCTAAAATCTCCAACCAAGACCTCAACCTGATGAAGAAGCTTGGCCTGATGAAGAAGGATGACGCCATCCGCTTTCCCAGCGAAGAAAGCTACCCCAACCCTCCAATGGAGTACCGGGTTAGTTTCGTTGATCACCTCATCCGCGGCCTTTCTGCCCCTATTCACGATTTCCTCCGCGGCCTTCTTTTTGTTTATGGGATTCAACTACACCAGTTGACCCCCAATTCCATCCTCCATATTTCCATTTTCATCACACTGTGCGAATGTTTCTTTGGAGTCCCTCCCAATTGGGCTCTTTGGAAACGCATTTTCCTTCTTCGTCGCAATGCCTCTCGCAACGCCACTTATAACATAGGTGGCGTTGTTATTTGTGTCCGAACTGATGTTGAATACTTCGACGTCAAATTTCCTGATTCTGTCCAAGGGTGGCGCAAAAAGTGGCTCTATATTCACGAAGAAAGTGCCAACTCTGTGGAGCACAACATAGTCCCCTTCGACGGAAATGCTAAAATTCAACGCCGCCGCTCCTGGGATGCTGAAGCTTCCGAAGAAGAGAAAAAGGCGACAGAAGCACTTATGTCTCGTATTCGTCAGCTCCAAAATACTCGAGGCGAAGAACTATCTGGCGTTCAAATCACTGCCTACTTTCTTAGAATTAGGGTGCAGCCTCTTCAGGCTCGCAAAAATCCCCTTTGGACATATACTGGTGGAAACGACGCCAATAGGCTCTCCAGTGATCTCTCTGCAAAGGACTTGGAGAAGCTGATTCGAAGAATTTCTAGTTTAAATAAGAAAGATCCTGTTCCTTCTTCCTGCCGCGTGGAACCATACAGCTCCACCAATCCTCTCCCCGAGGTATTTTTGTCTTCTCGAATTTTTATCTTGTTCCAAATGTTCCTTGCATCTTACTGTATTGATATCTCGCTATTTTTTCTTTTGTCGCTATTTTTGCAGAACCATCCTACTATGTCTTCTCTTCCTCCCCTTCCTGAGGATGGAGAAGTCGAAGAACAAGCTGTCGTTGCCGAAGACAATCAAGGTTCCTTTCTTCATGAAAGTGAAGTCGCAGGTTCTCACAAATCTGCGGCTTCCCATGAAAAGGAAATTGAATCTGAAGCCAGCGAGTCGACGCAGTCCCTTCCTCCTGCTGTTTCCCCGAAGAACAAAAGGAAAAGGGATGATGCCGAAGCCTCCGGCACCTCCAAACCCGAGGAAACTGATCCTTCGTCGCAAAAAGCAGCTTATGATCCATATCTCGGGACCCTTATTAGTTCGTGAGTCCTTGTTCTATCTTTTCCTTGTATTTGAAACATTCGTATCTATCTTGCTGCTTATATTTGTCGACATTTTACTTGCAGTGATGAGGAAGAAGAGGTACCAACCGCTGATGTGGCTGCTCGAACGAGTACGTCACATACTTTAGTTGCCTCGGAAACACCAGTTGAAGGAGAAGAATCTTCACCTCCTCGGCAAAATGTCAACACTGCTACTCCTCCTTCAAGCCCCCGAGCCCCTTTGTCGAAAAGGGCGAGGACGGAAATCATCCCGGAGCCTACTTTTCAATTGAGTAGCTCCTCTAACCCTCTCTTGGAGGATGTAAGTTCTTAACTTTCTTGTCATTGTTCATGTTTTCTTTGTTGATTTCTGTGTACCATTATATTTTTCTCATACCGCCATTTCCTTTTTTCCCCTTTTTAACAGCCTCTTATAAAGGATCTTCTTCGCATTGGTACCCAATTTGTTGGGTACCGTGAATATGCTAGTAACGCTGAAGGTAATGCTTTACTCCTTTGCTTCTGCCCTTTTGCTCCTCTGTTGTCGAAGTTTTTAACTATATTTTTCTTCCTTGCCAGAAAAACTGGCGGAAGCCAATGAGCGTGCCAACACACTTGCTCAACAGTTAGAGCAAAGTGAACAGGCTCGCAAAAAGGCCGAGTCGAGATCTTTGTTGGTGCTCGTGCGAGAGGCTGATAAGGCCAAGTCTGATGTTGCTGGTGTCGAAGATCTCCGGAGGAGACTTCATGATGCCGAAACTTCGCTGAGTGAACATATAACCGCTCAATCTGCTCGCGAAGAGGCGATCCTTAAACGCTTGAAGACACAGAGTCGCCGCTTCGTCGGTAAGTATCACTTATCATTTTTTGTATTTCCTTTTCTGTGTTTGTTTGTTGCTCAATAAGTTTCTTTTTTGACAGCTAGAACAGCTCAAGAGTTTCAACTTGAAGAACCCGTCAATGATCCTCTTCTTGACGCCCTGTCATTTCTCGAGGTTCATGGATCAGAGGCACGCGAAGGCATTGATCAGGCCAAAGCAGGATTGTCGCGGCTTTTCCTTATTTTTCCCAAAGAAAGAGGAACCCGCAACTTTCCTTGATCTCGCCAAGAGCTTCAATTCAGCAGAAGACCTTGGACTGAAAATGCGCCAAGAGAACATGAAGGTTCTTTGTCGAAAATCTTGTTGCCACTGGTTGCGACGGTCGACAAACTGTTGATTGGATGAAGGTTGGCGACACCAATCAAATAGAACAGTCGAGGTGGAGGTCGCTGATTAAGGCAGCCAAACCCAACACAAAGAAAATCTTAGCATATCTCGGGATCAAGCCACCCTCGACTCCCAGCTCATCAAGGCCGGAGGTCTAGTTTCATATTCTTTTGCTTTGTTTTAGTTTATTTCCTCCTTCTGGTACTGTCGCTGTAACGCTCCTGGCGACGATTAGGTCGTGTGGAGTTCCTTCTTTTGTAATAGATATGTATATACTACAAGAATGAATGGAAGTCGAACTTTTGTCTCAATGATTGATGTCGACGTTTTTCTATTTTTCAGTTGATTTTTGACAATTATTCGCCAATTCCTGATCCTCCCGAAGTTTTTCCTTCATCCCTTGCGAAGAAGTCTTCTGTCCCTGTTAACCTTGATGATTCTTCGAGTGTGGATCTGACAGAAGAATTGAAAGAACTTCGAGTGCAACTTCAGTCTGTGAAGAAGCAGTCGCTTATACTTATGGAGCAGTCTCGAGAATCTTCTGAAAAGGAGAAAATTGCGCTTCAACAAGCTCAAGATGCCATAACTGACAAGGACGCCGCTGTTGCTGAAGCTGACGCAGCTGCATCTCGAGAGAATTCTATGCTCCAGCTGCTAACAGATGCTAGCTTGGATATGGCGGGTAAGTTTCATTGTCTTTATCTCGCTTCTTCGTTTCCTTTGCTGCTTGCCTCCTCATTGCCCACTTAATTGTTTTATGAAACAATAGGTGCTTTTTTGGATCCTATAACTGAAGATGAACGTGTCGAGGCTCGTTCCAATGTTCTCCTTCGGCTTGCACATGAACACGGATCGACTTTTTGGGGTACACCTGAGCGGACCCGCCAAATCGTGAGATTTCAAGATCGTGCACTTCAGGTTCGCGAATATCTTGACTTCTGTACAAGGACTTTGTCTCTGGTTTATGGTACCATGTTTCCTCGCAATAAGATGCCAGAGACCCTTCCTGCATTGATGGACAAATTTCGAGATGCTCCTCGCATCCACGGCTTTGTACGAGCCCAACTAGCTGCTGGCGCAAGGTTTGCGATGATCATGATAAAAATTTGCTACCCGAAGTTAGACGTGGGGCAAGTTGTCCCGAAGTGCCTGGAGAAGATGTCGAAGAGGAAAAGAAACTTCGGCAAATATGATGACATTGTTACTCCTGTTGCCGAAGATATGATGGATGAACTTCTCCGGATGGATTCCGAATTCTTCGTGAAGGGTAGCTATGCTGAGCATAGTACTCGTGCTGTAAATAACGAGCGCTTAACCATAGATAATATATTGGGAAATTCTTGAAGACGAAACTTTTTCCGAAATTTATATCCTGTATAGACCAGCTATATTGTAAAGTCATTTTATTTTTATCGCCAAGCCCCCGGGCGTTTTGATTGCAATATCTTGTGTATTATAATGCGAGGTTGTCCCAAGGCAAGATAATATACATTGTGTACTATTTTGTACGGGTGTAAGCCCCCGAGCTTTTTGTTGATCACTATTTTGTCGATATCTCTTTTTATTTTGGCGAGGTATTTTTACCAAGGCGAGATGCTTCTTTTGTCGATACTGTATTTATATATATATTGTATCATGTAGGGGAAAAAACCCCTGATCTTGTCGAGAAGAAGATGTATAATTCCACTATCTTTATTATATTGCAGCACCGCGAGTCCGCCTCATTAAAAACCTTCTCCGGCCCCACTCGGTGCCCCGAAAAAGGAAAAGAGTGCGTCTGAAAACTCGCGGGCGTTTCAGTACATTGTAGCTTTACAAAGGGAGACTATATTTTCGGCGTCTAGGCGTAGAAACGCCTGAGCTGTGCCACATTCCAGGGATTTGGCTCGTCGATCCCTGTCTTCTTGTCTTTAATTCTGTATGCTCCTCCTTCTATTACTTCTGTGACGATGTATGGTCCTAGCCAGGGTGATTCGAGTTTTTCATGGCTTTTTTGATTGAGTCGTAAAACCAGGTCACCCACTTGGAAGGATCTTGGCCGCAATCGTCGACTGTGGTAGTTTTTCAGATCCTGCTGATATTTAGCGACTCGTGATAGGACCTCGTCTCGAGCTTCATCGAGTGCGTCGACATCATCTTCCAAAGCTTTTCTCGAAGTTTCCTCGTCGTATTCTGCGACTCGTGGAGAATCATGCTCGATTTCTATCGGCAGGACTGCTTCAGCTCCATGGACCAGGAAAAACGGCGTTTCCTGTGTCGCTGTATTTGGTGTTGTTCGAATACTCCACAATACACTTGGCAGCTCCTCCGGCCAAGTATGCCGAGCTTTTTCCAGTGGGCCTAGCAGACGTTTCTTGATGCCGTTGCAGATGATGCCATTGGCCTTCTCGACTTGTCCATTGGTCTGAGGATGCGCAATAGACGCAAAACTCAATTTAATGCCCACTTCTGCGCAGTATGCTTTGAACTCTTTGGACATAAAATTGCTGCCGTTGTCTGTGACGATGCTGTGAGGTACTCCGAAGCGAAAGACAATGCTCTTCACAAACTTTATTGCGGATGCTGCATCTGGTGAATTTATTGGCTTCGCCTCTATCCACTTGGTAAATTTGTCGACAGCCACTAGCAAGTACCCGTATCCTCCTGGCGAAGCTTTGTGTAGTTTACCCACCATGTCGAGACCCCATTGAGCAAAGGGCCAAGACAGTGGGATTGGCATAAGTTCCGCTGCTGGTGAGTGAGGTCTTGCCGCAAATCTTTGACACGCGTCGCAAGTGCGCACTATTTCCTTTGCATCCTCGATTGCTGTGGAGCCAATAAAATCCTGCTCCGAAAACCTTTGCCGCGATAGCTCGCTACTCGCGTGGTGCCCACATATTCCTTCATGCACGTCCTTTAAGATGTTCCTTCCTTCTTCGGGTGTAACGCACCGTTGTAGCACACCCGAGATCATCGCATTTGTACAGCTCCCCTTTTACCACCGTAAAGGCTTTGGATCTCCTAATTATTCGCCTTGCTTCGACTGGATCGTCGGGTATGGTTTTCCTTAGGATATATGATATGTAAGCCTGCATCCAAGGGACTTGCACCATCATGACTAGCTCTTGCTCTTCTTCTTCTTCTGCTATGTTTTTGGCGATACTCGAAGGTTTCTCTTTTTTCTCCTTTATTTTTGCTGGTTTTGTTGATCTCTCGCTAATCTCTTCCCAGAACACACCTGGAGGGATTGCGAGGCATTGTGACCCGATGTTTGCGAGAACGTCGGCTTCATCGTTGCTCATCCTGCTGATATGGTTTACCTCACAACCATCGAATAGCTTCTCCAGCTCGTTGTACACCTCCTTGTATGCTATCATACTTTCGTTGACTGCGTCGCATTGGTTCATTACTTGCTGTGCTACCAACTGTGAGTCGCCGAAAATTTTCAGTCGGGTTGCACCGCAAGCTTTCGCCATCTTCATCCCGTGTATGAGAGCTTCATATTCTGCTTCATTGTTAGATGCGTTTGGGAACGTCATCCGCAGAACATACTTCAACTTGTCGCCTTCGGGTGAGACTAATATCACGCCTGCTCCGGCACCTTCCAATCTCTTGGACCCGTCGAAGTTCATGGTCCAAGTTCTCGATAAATCCGGGGGTCCCGTGTTTTGTAGCTCCATCCACTCTGCAATGAAATGCGGTAAGACCTGCGACTTTATTGCTTTTCTTTTTCATACGTGATGTCCCGAGGGGAAAGTTCTATTCCCCAAAGGGAGACACGACCCGTAGCTTCCGGGTTATTCAGTATATTTGATAAGGGAGCCTCGTTGACCACTATTATCGGGTGCGCCGAAAAATAGTGTCGCAATTTTCTTGCTGTCGTGAATACTCCATATGCTAGCTTTTGATATTGCGGGTACCGCTGTTTTGATGGCGACGATACTTCGCCGATGAAATATACTGGCCTTTGAACTCCATGAAGCTTGCCTTCTTCTTCCCTTTCGACTACTAGGGCCGTGCTGACCACCTGAGGTGTGGCTGCAATGTACAAGAGGAGAGGTTCTTTCTCTTTTGGCGCCACCAATATCGGTGGTGTCGAAATTGCTCGCTTGAGATTCTCGAAAGCTCTGTCACGCTTCCTCGTTCCATTGAAATTTTTCCCCTTGCTTGATCAACGCATAAAACGGCGGCGCCTTTTCTCCTAACTCGGCGACGAATGCGGCTAAAGCTGCGACTCGCCCCGTTAGCTGTTGTATTTCTTTCAACTTTGTTGGCTTTCTCATAGTAACGATAGCCTGTATTTTTTCGGGATTAGCTTCAATCCCTCTTGCTGATACTAAGAACCCGAGAAGTTCTCCGGCGGGGACTCCAAAAGAGCATTTTGTCGGGTTCAGCTTGAGGCAGAACTTGTCGAGGTTGTCGAAGGTTTCCTTCAAATCTTCGATCAGAGTCGACCCTTTCTTTGATGTTATTACGACATCGTCGATGTAGACTTGTACATTTTTCCCAATCTGTGTTGCTAGGCACTTCTGCATCATCCGCTGATATGTTGCTCCCGCGTTTTTCAGACCAAAGGGCATTGTTTTGTAACAAAACACGCCATAAAGTGTGATGAACGCTGTCTTGGCTTCATCTTCTTCTTTTAGTCTAATCTGGTTATAACCAGAATATGCATCCAGGAAGGAAAGACGTTCACATCCTGCCGTGGAGTCGATGATTTGATCGATCCTTGGGAGGGGAAAGTGATCCTTGGGACAATGTTTATTGAGACACGTGAAGTCGACGCACATGCGAAGGACTATTGTGTGTTTCTTCGGCACCATCATCGGGTTAGCTACCCATGTGGCTTCGTAGATATTTCTCCGATGAACCCGGCATCTTTGAGTCGATCTATTTCGATAACATGGCTTTGCGGCTAGGTTCCGAAAAACGCCGCAAAGGTTGCTTTACTGAGTCGTGCGAGAGGATCCAAATTGAGGTGGTGCTCGGCAAGTTCCACGGGTACTCCTGGCATGTCGGCTGGACACCATGCGAAGATTTTCCAGTGCTCACGGAGGAACTCGACGAGCGCGCTTTCCTATGCGACATCCATGTTTGCGGCGATGGACGTCGTTTTCTTTGGATCTGTCGGATGGATCTGTACCTCTTTTGAATCTTTATTTATATTGAAAGTTGGCTCCTTAGAAGGTCTTCCTACCTCTGGCAGCACATCATAATCAGTGAACCTTGGTGCCGCATATTCCGCTTGCATCCCGAAAGTTTCGACGGTCGATGAAAATCCTTGTCGCATTTATCAGATAACGCGAAGCTTCCTTTGATTGTGATAGGTCCCTTAGGCCCAGGCAACCTCCACAACAGATATGTATAATGCGGCACTGCCATGAATCTGGCATACGCTGGTCGTCCCAACAAAGCATGATACTGTGACGGGAAATCCACCACTTCGAACTCCAGATTCTCTATCCTGTAGTTTTCTCGGGTTCCAAACTGAACGCCGAGGTTTATTTTGCCCAATGGGTAACTTGGCTTCTCCGGTGTTATCCCATGGAAACGTGTATCAGTTGGTTTCAGATTTGCCAAGGATATGTTCATTTTCCTCAATGTATCTGCATACATGAGGTTTAAGCTGCTGCCGCCATCTATGAAAACTCTCGACACATCAAAACCAGCAATTACTGCGGGTAGGATGAGTGCTGATTGTCCTGGTCGAGGAACTTGCTGCGGATGATCTGCAATTGTGAAGCCGATGTCTTGCCCCGACCAATTTAAGTACTCGGTCGTTGGTGGAGGCATCTTCTCTGCCATGAACACTTGTCGAGATATGACCTTTTGCGCCCTGTTGGACGGCCTGGCTTTCTGAATCATCGAGACCACACCGTTAGAGTTGGGGTCAACATATGGAGGTGGATGTGGTGCTGCCGCAATTCTAAGCTGGTGTCGATTTTCGTCGGTAATTGCGGGAGGAGGTGGAAGGTGAATCTCGCTCCTTGGCTCCCGAGGATTTCTGTTATTTGCTTGGGCATTTGCGATTCCTGCGGCTCGCAGCATTGCCTGAAAATTGCGGCAGTCTTTCTGAAGATGTCCTGACTGTCTCTTTCCATTGTTGTCGAGGTAAAAATGCATTTGACACGGACCGTTCATCATTTCCTCGGGAGACACGTAAGGTCTTTGAATCCTTGGTCCACTATTTTGTCTGTTGCCGCGAAAATCACCTCTATTGTCGCCTTGTTGCTCATTGCTCCTTTGATAATCATCTCGACTATTTCCTCCAGGATTTCCCCGAAAACCAGCCGATATATGGCCGGGAGCATCGTTGTTGTAGAATTGGCGAGAAAATCGCCTTCTATTTTGATAATTTCGACCACGATCTTCCTCTGGCGACCTGTGTCGCTTGTTGTATATTGCGTCTTCTCCATCTGCCCATTTATTAGCGATTTCCATCAACGCTGAGATTGTCTTGGGATTAGTTCTCCCCAAGTCCTCGACGAAATCTGCTCGTCGGATTCCTGCCACGAACGCATCTATTGCCCGCTCGTCAGATATGTCTTCTGCCGAGTTCTTGATAATGTTCCACCGCTGTATATATTTTCTCATCGACTCGTCATGTTTTTGTCGGCATGCCCTCAGCTCTTCCAGCGATGCAGGTTTCTTGCACGTGGATCGGAAGTTTTTCACGAAGATGTCCTCAAAGGTCTCCCAGCTGTCGATGGAATTCAAGGGGAGTTTCTTTATCCAAGATCTTGCGGCACCACTCAGGTGAACTTGGATACTTTGCATAGCTGTTGCTCTGGTTCCTCCTACCAGTTTTACCATCTCGAGATAATCCACGAGCCGGTCCTCGGGATCTTGCGGAGCCGTCGAACTTCTTGAAATTTTCGGGTAACTTGAACCCTTTTGGGACTCGAGTTTTTCGAACTCTTCTCGTGAAGCACGGGAGCCCACACATATCTTCGTCGGCAAGCTCTGGCGAGTGCTGACGGTCTCTCCTTTCTTGTCGCGCTCTGTCCACCCTTACTTGGACTGCTGTGTCTCTTGCTCCACTTGCTCTTGGTGGGTCTTGGACTGCTGCAGTAGGTCGTGGACTATTTTGCCTAGGATTTTCTTCGGGAGGCGTTGTTGCAAATGCTGTTCCCATGACTCCTACTCCAGCCATCGCCATATTGAACAATGGTTCTCTCGGGTCCCCAGCAGGTGGTCTGGATGCCAAGATATAAGCTTGTGTTGCCATGTAACCTGCCTCTGGCGTTTTTGGGATGATATTTCCTCTTTCATCGATCGACATAAAGGACATGTCGAGATTTTGGATTATGTTTCCTCTCTCTGCTTCGGGTATATTTTGCAGCCGAGACA
The DNA here is from genome assembly GCF_022539505.1 of Lolium rigidum. Taxonomy (NCBI): domain Eukaryota; kingdom Viridiplantae; phylum Streptophyta; class Magnoliopsida; order Poales; family Poaceae; genus Lolium; species Lolium rigidum. The sequence continues at coordinate 194,324,905 of NC_061512.1, read as the reverse complement.
TTGCTCTCCTCCTAGCTTCTCTGTGACTGTCTCCCGAAGTTCTAGATTGTCGACTTAAATCTGCTCGGCGTCTGCTTGATGCAGAAGCTGCTTCTTTTCTCCTATTCAGGGATGCTGTCTGTTTTTCCAACTCTCTGCTTACTCGAGCAAGTCTATATTGATACGCTTGAAGTTCTTGTGCAGTAGCAGTGGTGGTCATAGGTTCTGAACCATCCATGGCTTTCGCGGCCCTATCCCACGCTTCTTGCGGGAGCTGTACTCTTGCTCGAGTTGTAGATCCGGGATATTTGGTGCCTAGACCATGTCTGAGATCAGCGGGATCGACGTATGGATTTCCCAATTCGTCGAAAGCCTCTGATGTTTGCGGGTCTGATGTGCCTGCCCCTTCTACCACATAGATCTGATGATATTTTGCGCATTGATTTTTGTCGGGATTGGTGACACCATATAGAGTGGTGAAGACCTTTCCGATGGCAGCAGACTTGTCGATGAAGTTGAAGCTGTCGACGTTGTCGGAGTCGCTGCTTATAAAGGAGTCCGCAGACGACTCGAAGGATATGTTGCTGAAGATCTTGGCGAGCTTTCCGCTTGCCTTGTTGTCGACGAAGCATGTCGACGAAAACTCCTCGTCACTCGACGAAAAGTTAGAATCGACCGCTGAAAATTCCGACGAGATCGGAACTTCGAGACGGTAGGATCCTTCCTTGTTGACGCCAAATCGGAATTCTCCGAACGTCATGACGATGGGCTCCTCCAGATAGGCACATGCATCCATACGGGAGGGCGGGTGAGGAATAAAATTGAATAGATCAGTTTTTCCCTTGTTACCTCGATCCATCGCGTTGCTCGCTGTTGACGATGTCGAAGATTTTGAACGTGCCATCGAGATCAGATCCTTGCAGCCTCTAATTCCCACAGACGGCGCCAATTGACAAAGGATTAACTTGTCAATGCCTACAGTTTGTAGACTAGGGTTTTGCTAGAAGTAGAGGGCAAGTAGATCTCGAAGGTTTTAGGCGAAAAGTACTCGGCGATTATGAAAACTAGGGTTATGTTGACAGTAGATTCGATCCTTTCTTTGTCCCTCGACTCCCCCTTATATAGGAGGTGGAGTCGAGGGTTTCGTATTGTACAAGTTACAGAGTCCGGGACGGTTTGTAACTCGTCCCGTCGAATTACAAATAATACTTCCTATTACAACTCTAGCTTTCCTTAATACATCTTGGGCTCCCGAATCTTCTTATTCTTCGGATAGTGGGCCTTCAGTAAATCCCGGGTACTATCTATGGCAGGCCCATTTGGGGTGCCTATGTCACGCGGAGACAACGATGTATCCCGAAGTTCACACTCTTGCGAGTGCTACTCTCCGTTGGAACGGTGTGGAGGACAAGTCACTCCAAATGCTCGAAGGCCACCGTATTCTCCTCGAGAATTCCCACCAAAAGGGATGTCCTCGATCCACTATGGAACCTTAGGGTGGTCACCGAACCCGCGCAAAGCTTGGGGCTATCTCCACAACTTGATTGGAGGCTCCCAATAAATCGCCACAAAGGTCTTGCCCTTGAAGAATCTCCACAACTTAATTGGAGTCCCCAAGAACACCACAAATACCACTAAGCCGTCTAGGGTTCAAAGACCCAAGAGGAACAATCTCCGGGAACAAGCTCCCGAAGTGAATATCTCACGAACTTTCACCTCCACATATCACCGCGGAGAAGTCAAACCGATGCACCAAATGCAATGGCTAGAACACCACAAAGATGCCCAAATCCTTCACTCTCAAATTTCAACAAAGCTACTAAAGCTATTGGGGGAATAAGAGAGGAAGAACAAAATAAGAAGAGGAGCACAAAATTTCTCTCCAATATCTAGATCTAGAGATTCCCTCACAAAGAGGGGGATTGATTGGTGCAAATATAGATCTAGACCTCCTCTCTCTTTTCCTCAAATTTAAACAAGAATCATGGAGGGATTGGGGGAGAGGAGGAGCTCTCAAGATGCAACAATGGTTGAGAGAAAAAGGTTGAAGAAGAGTTGGTCCAAAAAGAGAGAGAGAGCTTAAAAAGGAGGCTCAAATTTTCTGCCCGTTGGGCTGCAGAAAAATAAACTTGGGCCGGTGCTAGAGCTGGGGAACCGCTCGCGGCCAGCGAGGAAGGACAAGGCGAGCGGGACCCGCGTGGGGCACGACGCACACAGCAAGCGGCGCACCAGTGCGTGCGAAGGCGGGCGAGCGGGTGTGCGGCTGCAGCATGAGCAGTGCGGCTCGGTCGAGCAGCGAGGCGTGCGGCGTGCAGGCGGGCGAGCGGGCCATGTGCGCGAGGCAGCGTGGGGCGTGCGGGGGTCAGCGAGCGGGGCGCGTGGGGTGGCCTGGTGGCTGGGAGCTAGCCACGCGCGGGAGAGGCCGGAACCTCCGGCCTGGGCCGGCCGGTACCTCCAGGCCTGGTACCGGAAAAACACATTTAGGAGGCCAGGGAGTTACTGGGAGCTGGGCTAGGTGGGCGGTAGTGAGCCCGGTAGCGCGGGCGGTAGTACCGGCCGAAAAAAATGTTTTCTCCTTTTTTTTCTTTTAAACTCAAACTTAAAAAGCAAATAACTTTGAGATTGAAAAATCCAAATGGGATGAAACCAATTTTGTTGGAAAGAGGTTGGCAAGAGCTATCCCTACAAAAAGTGAAAATATGGAAACTAGTGGGGATGATTTTATAAGAATTTTAGAGGGACAACCCCTCAGTACAAGAAACCGAGAAAACCACCCAACTCGAAAACGAAACAAGTGATATACGCGAAATCTGTTTTCGATGAACTAGAGCTTGTCATGGAAATAAACACAAGCTCTAAACCACCACATGGATAAGATACAAATAACAACCAAGAAAGATGATGCAAGGATGCAAAAGTTTGACCGCACTCCGAACGATACAATCGAGTTACTCACTCGAGAGCCCCTTGATAGTACGACACTTAGCCTATAAACCGGTCTCCCAACTAAACCACGAGACCGGTGAGAAATAAACTCTATCAAGAGAAAACCTTAACCTTGCGCCTTCTACTTGTGCTCGATGATGATGATCTTGACCGCAACAAGATGAAACGCCGTTCTTGATTGTGCTTGCTTGCGTCTTGCGGATTGCTCCCCCATAATCCACTATGGGAGAGTTTCTTCTTTGGTGAATCTCATTTCTTCGTATTGCAACCATGGCGCCAACTAATCGTTCAAGCATTTCCTATGGATAACTCCTACAAATATAACTCAATGCAACTATTAGTCCATATGGATTGTCATTAATTACCAAAACCACACATGGGGGCTCTATGCACTTTCACAGACCACTTGGGCAGGGATCTTGGCTTGGAGGAGTGCACCATGATAATAGGAGATCATGGTGATGTGTGATGCTCATAAGAGCAATGCCATGAAATTTATTTATCTATATTTTTATAATGGATGATGCTAGTTCCTTGATGATGAACATTTGTGATGACAGTATGCGTATTTTACTCCATTTCGGATGGCAAATGTATGGAACATTTTAGTTTGATGCATAGATGTCAAATAAATCTTGCATGAGAAATGCTAAGACAAATAGAGGGAGACGGTTTAGGGTATAACTTTGCACCTATTTTGCGAAGTGTGTAAAACTTCTTAGAGGAGGTTGTAAACCGGTTCTTAAGACCCAAATTTTAGGGTAAATGCTAGATTTTCTCTAAATGTTGGGAACTTGCGCGATGCTCAAGTGCATGAGCTCAGTGGACCAGAGGTCAGTGTTTTTCTCTTCCTTTTTGATTTGCTTTGCTTTGTTTCGTCCTTTTCTATTTTTCTTATTGTTCTTTTTTCCTTATCTTTCTTTATCTTTTATTTTTCAGTCTTGTTGTTACTTCTTTATGTTCAATGTTCAATGTTCCTTTTCTTTCCCTTTTCTTTCTTATGTTTTCTTTTGCTTTTGCTTTTTTCACAATACACGAACATTGTTTGAACTGCGCCAACACTTATCTTGAGCCGCATGGACTATTATCTGAAACCTTTTGAGTAATTTGAATATATTTCATCTGAACAACTTTTAAAAGTAATAGTTCGCAAAAAAACTTACTAGAAAAATATGAATGTTGTAATTTGTAGAAAATACACAAACAAAGAAAACGTGTATGTTGGGGGGGATGAACCCCAGTATGCCAAAGGCATGGCAAATTAGCCTTGTTTAGGCTGTTGAGGTACCGGTTTAATGGTTATTCCAGATAACGAGGCAGGGTTATGCTTAAGTGAAACTGTACCGGTATCCCAGAAGGGGTATACCGGAACACGCTAAGGACGTACCGGAGAACCGGCAGGGGCTACACTGTAGCATGTCGGCACTCTGGTCAAAGATTCCCTCGGGTTCAGCTCTATACCGAAGAAGAGGTAAAAGAGGCCCGAGAAGATGATGTCGATTTACTGAAGGAACAAAGAGAGATGGCTTTGGCAAGGTTGGCCATATACCAACAAAACCTCAGACGCTATCATAGCCGGAAGGTTAATCCGAGAGTTTTCCGGGAAGGAGACTTGGTGTTACGCCTGGTGCAGCGCACTGAGGGACGGCACAAGCTCTCACCTCCGTGGGAAGGGCCATTCATTGTGAGAAAGGCAAGGGAAAGGCGGACAGGTCCGAAGAAGAAACCAAGCGCCCATGGAACATAGCTTTGCTGCGCCCTTTCCATTCCTGAAGATATGATGTAAGGCGTTCCTTTTTGTACCTTTGAATAAAAGATGTCGGCACCTCGAATGAGACTCGGGGACTGCCTATACCGGAATTGCATGCAATGTGTTTATTTTTTCAGTATACCGGTTTGATTGTTGGACATTTTCTTTTTCCGGTTTAGTAACGTGCTAAACCTAACGGAGTCTTCGACTTTGCTGCTGTCCGAAACCCGGCTTCATGGCAAGCAAGATAAACCGGAAGGATCTAAACACGTGAAAAACGCGAAGAGAAATCGAAAACAAACAATCCGATGAAAGTTTAACTAACCCCGGTCATACCGGCTTTTTGTGAAATATTTCGAATTATTTCTAAGTTCATGCAAGAAAGTGCTTGCTTGGCAAAAGAACTTTGTGTCTCATACGCCAAAACACCCAGAGAGGTACGCAGAGCCAAAGCAAAAGAACCAAGTGTGCATCAGATTGGATGCGGAAACAAATCCGGAATCTTCACTGTGCAAGATCAAAGCAAACAATAAGAGCAAACTGACAAAGGTGCATACCGATATAACATAATAAACTACCGGCATATCATATAAGATACCGGCAGAGTTAAAAGTAGCACAACCAAAAGGATTTAATTGTATTTGATTACATTTCCCACCTGGCATACCGGGGAAATTTTACCACGATTGTTTTATGAGACACCACAGGAACATGATCCGATAAAAAAGGAGCGAAGTCCTCCGAGGCTTACTGCGGGTTGATGGGGGCTTGCACAGGGGGTTCCGGAGCTGCAGGAGCTGGTTCCGGACCACCTGGAGCTGGTTCTTCGTGCTCGGCCTCACCTTCAGCATCGCCCTCTCCGGCTTCTTCTTCTTCCTCCTCTGCATCGGAAAATTCTTCAACGATGTCGACAGGAGGAGGAATAAAAGTGCTGGTGGAGGCGTATTGGGCAATCCGGTAGGCGCGATCGCGGCGCTGGGTGGTTTTCTCCGGGACGGTGTCCGTCGGAGCTTGGTCGCGCATGCTGTGTAGCGCATCCAGGTCCAGGCCCTCGTACCAGGAACACGCGAAGCGAAGTGCAGTATCGGCAGCACGGGCACCAGAATGACGCCATTCGCTTAACCACCGGCTCGGTTCATGGAGGAGGCGTTCAGCAACAAGGTCAATGCTCTCCGGAACAACCTCGCCAGGCCAAAGGCACTTGAAGACAGTGGTGGCGGCATCAGGCAGCAAGCCAAGGGTCTGATCCACCGCGCGCATATGAGTAATCCGGCAAAACAACACGGTAAGATAGTCCTTGGTGGTCCAGGGGAGATCGCCGTCCACCACGTCCTCGACCCGCTGCTTGTTAACAGCAGCTTCGGCGTGGACCTGCGAGTCCGGGAAGAGCCCTGAGCAGAAGTTTAAAAAGATAAGGATAAGGGCGAACCGGTAAGAACAAGCCGGTGGAAACTCGAAAGCTTATAAGCAAGAGAAACAGCAAACTTACTGACAGCCTTGCGGTCGGTATCCTTCACCATTTCCTCGATACCGGTCAGGTAAGCCTGAACGGACTCAAGGTGCTCCTTCTACTCCCGTAGCTGCTTCTGTGCCTCCTCCAGCTCGCGGCGAAGTTGCCCTTCAGTGTCAGCAAGTTGCTTCCAGGCCTCCTCAACCTGGGCATTGCCAGCGCTGATGGCCTCCTTCACGGCCTTTGCTGCTCAGACCCAGCCTGGATCAATTGATCCTTCAGCTTGGCGGTTTCCTCCTGCTGGGCCTGGAGCTCGCGCTTGTGCTTGGCGGCAAGGTCGTCCTGGGCAGCTGCAATCCGAAAAACATTGACTTAGTAAAATAAAAAGTTGTAAGCGGCAAACAAACCGGTCAGCGCGGTTTACCTTTAAGCGCAGCGACTTGGGCGGCAAGGTCCTCGGCAGGGGCTTCCGGCAGCGCAGCTGCACAAAAAGGACTGCTTGTCAGAACTTGATAAAAATGGATACCGGTATAAAAGAAGCCAGGAGTTCAGGCAAACCTTGACACTGGTTGTGCTCAAGCTGGAGGGCGGAGAACGACTCCATGAGGCCATGGTGCTCCCACAGCAGCTCCTCGAAGATCTGCTTGTGGTTGTCCAACACGCTCTGCAAGGGGAAAAAGCAGTGTAAGCTATGCCGGTTTCTTTCAGTTTCGCGCTAAGTACTTCGTGCTTAACCCGAAACTCGGGGACTAGCTATGCCGGTTTTTTGAGTTTCGCGCTAAGTACTGCGTGCTTAACCCGAAACACGAGGACTAGATATGCCGTTTTTTGAGTTTCGCGCTAAGTACTGCGTGCTTAACCCGAAGCTCGGGGAATAGCTATGCCGGTTTTTTTTAGGACAGTTTTCAAGTTTTCTAAGGAAGTTTCGCGCCAAGTACTGCGTGCTTAACCCGAAACTCGGGGACTGAGGATATACCTAAGGGTTCTGAGAGATAAAGTTCTCGGTGTAAAGGAAAAATGCGAGTTCCGGAAAGAAATCTTACCACCACATTGCCATTGGCATCATGCCAGGCATTGTCGAACTCCTTCACTGCAGCTTTTCACCGGCCAAAGTGCTGCGCAGTGGAGCGGGGGCTGCGCGGGTCGGGCTTTGGCTTGCCGTCCTTCCCAACACCAAGCGTGGCGTCAGAAAGATCGGCAAGGTTCCAGCGGTCTACTAGCCGCTGGAGTGCGCCCAGGGAGGCGCCGCCGCGCGTCAGCTCCACAACCCGCCCAAGTTGGGCTGAGGCCTTCTCGCCGGCAACCACGGCGGCGCGGCCGGTATGGAGGACTAGGCTCTGGGCCTGAGGCTGCGCCTGGGAGCTGGACGCAGGCGCGGTCACGGCTTTGACCACCACGGTTAGCTTCTCCGCAGTCACCATCACTGGCGGGTTCTTGTGCGGCGCAGCAGGAGTTTTGCTGATGGCCGCCGGTGTCGGTGTCGCTGCGCGGCTGGCAGGCGGAGGCATGGCTGCGGAAGCCTTGCAGGGGGAGGCAGTAGCTTTCTGTTTCTTCTTGTCATGGACGGGCGGAACCAAAGGTTTCGACCGCCCGACATCTTTTGAGCCGGCACCCATGTGGCTGGCGCCGGTATCTTGTTGGTCTGGAGGGGAGGCGAGTTCCTCCTCCGCGCGGGAGTTGGTCGGTTTTGGGGCCACGCACCCCGAACTTGTGGTTCCTCCCCGGAGGGAGGATGGATATTTGCCGGCACCCGAAGGTACCGGACTCTAAGGAGGAGGGGGAGAAGCTCTCCCGGCATCGGCGGAGGCCTCCGGCCTCATTCCGGTGGCGCTCCTGGTGAGTTCCAGGGCGTCTCTGAGAAAGAAAAAGAAAAGTTAGCCATAAGAAAGGAAAGATACTGGATTCTAATCCAAAAGCAAAAAAAAATGGTTGTTACCCGGAAGAGGTCGGGATCCTGCTCTTCGGCTTCCGCCCAAGAGGCCCAAGGGCGGATTTCTTCACCCGCTTGGTGATACGTCTCAAACGTATCTATAATTTATTATGTTTCATGCTAGTTTTATGACAATACTCACATGTTTTATACACACTTTACATCATTTATATGCAGTTTCCGGCACTAACCTATTAACGAGATGCTAAAGCGCCAGTTCCTGTTTTGTGCTGTTTTTGGTTTCAGAAATCCTACACAGGAAATATTCTCGGAATTGGACGAAATTAACGCCCAGGGTCTTATTTTTCCACGGAGTTTCCAGAAGACCGAAGGAGATACGGAGTGGGGCCACGAGGTGGCCACACCATAGGGCGGCGCGGCCAAGGAGGGGCCCGCGCCGGCCTATGGTGTGGGCCCCTCGAGCGCCCCTGACTCTGCCCTTCCGCCTACTTACACTCTCCGTCGCGAAAACCCTATTACCGAGAGCCACGATACGGAAAAAGTTCCAGAGACGCTTCAGGAGATCGCCTCCGGCACCCTGCCGGAGAGGGGAATCATCACCGGAGGGCTCTACATCACCATGCCCGCCTCCGGATTGATGTGTGAGTAGTTTATCCTTGGACTATGGGTCCATAGCAGTAGCTAGATGGTTGTCTTCTCCTCATTGTGCTATCATGTTAGATCTTGTGAGCTGCCTATCATGATCAAGATCATCTATTTGTAATGCTACATGTTGTGTTTGTTGGGATCCGATGAATATTGAATACTATGTCAAGTTGATTATCAATCTATCATATATGTGCTGCTTATGTTCTTGCATGCTCTCCGTTGCTAGTAGAGGCTCTGGCCAAGTTGATACTTGTGACTCCAAGAGGGAGTATTTATGCTCGATAGTGGGTTCATGCCTCCATTGAATGCAGGACGAGTGACAGAAAGTTCTAAGGTTGTGGATGTGTTGTTGCCACTAGGGATAAAACATCAATGCTTTGTCTAAGGATATTTGTGTTGATTACATTACGCACCATACTTAATGCAATTGTCTGTTGTTTGCAACTTAATACTGGAAGGGGTGCGGATGCTAACCCGAAGGTGGACTTTTTAGGCATAGATGCAGGCTGGATAGCGGTCTATGTACTTTGTCGTAATGCCCTGATTAAATATCATAGTGATCATCATGATATGTATATGCATCTCTATTTGTCAATTGCCCAATTGTAATTTGTTCACCCAACATGCTATTTATCTTATGGGAAAGACACCACTAGTGAACTGTGGACCCCGGTCCATTCTTTTACATCTGAAATACAATCTACTGCAATCTCTGTTCTCTGTTGTTTTCTACAAGCAAACATCATTCTCCACACCATACGTTTAATCCTTTGTTTACAGCAAACCGGTGAGATTGACAACCTCACTGTTAAGTTGGGGCAAAGTGTTTTAATTGTGTTGTGCAGGTTCCACGTTGGCGCCAGAATCCCTGGTGTTGCGCTGCACTACACTCCTCCACCAACAACCTTCACGTGGCCTTCATCTCCTACTGGTTCGATAACCTTGGTTTCTTATTGAGGGAAAACTTGCTGCTGTATGAATCACACCTTCCTCTTGGGTTTCCCAACGGACGTGTGCTTCACGCGTTATCAAGCTCTTTTTCTGGCGCCGTTGCCGGGGAGATCAAGACACGCTGCAAGGGGTGTCTCTCACATCCAATCTCTTTACTTTGTTTATTGTCTTGCTTTACTTTACTTTATTTTCTGTTTTGTTTGCTTTCTCTATATCAAAAACACAAAAAAATTAGTTACTTGCATTTACTCTACTTTATTTAGTTTGCTTTATTTACTATTGCTAAAAATGAGTAATCCTGAAGTTGAAGTTCGTTCTTTTAAGCAACAAGGGGGAGAATATTTTAAAGATGCTTGGTATAGATTTAGTGATGCTCATCATAGGTGCACTAAGAAACACTCCACTATTATCCTACTTAGGAACTTTTATGTTAGTATCTCTAGCTGGAATAGGTATGTTCTTGATACTCTTGCGGGAGGTAATTTCCTAGGCACTCCTGCTTTAGAAGCTAGTTGCATTATTGAGAGTCTAGTTGGAATACCACCTGTTAATGAAGCTAAAATTGAAATCTCTCTTGAGGATGTCATGAAAAAATTGGAAGCCATAGAGAAAAATCTTCCAAGTGTTGAGACTAAATTGGGAATATTACTTGATAACACTGATAAACTTGATAAATCTCTAAGTGGAATTAATGAGAGAATTGCCGTTTTAGAAACTTGTGCTACTCATGATAATCAAACCCATAGGATTGGTGAACTTGAAGAAGCTATGGGAACCTTGGGTTCAACTTTTTCTTCTCTTAAATTTAAGGAGAAAGCTTATGTGGGTAAAGAGCAAAAATTCATGTATGTCTCTAAGGTGCCAAAGCCAAAGAATTATTATAAACCTAAAATTGATAAAACCCTTAGCACCACTATGGCAAATTTAGATAATGGAGCTTCTAAGGTAAACTCTGTAACAAATTGTGTTTTTAAGAAAAATTATGATGTTGATGCTTCATCTCTTGATAATACTTGATTCACACATTCTGCGCCTAGCTGAAAGGCGTTAAAGAAAAGCGCTTATGGGAGACAACCCATTATTTTACTTCTGCACTTTTGTTTTAAATTTGAGTCTTGGAAGTTGTTACTAATGTAGCAACCTCTCCTTATCTTTACTTTATTGCATTGTTGTGCCAAGTAAAGTCTTTGATAGTAAGGTTGATACTAGATTTGGATTGCTACGCAGAAACAGATTTCTTGCTGTCACGAATTTGAGTAGAACTCTCTGTAGGTAACTCCGAAAAATCTGCCAATTTACATGCGTGATCCTCAGATATGTACGCAACTTTCTTTAAGTTTGAGCTTTTTTATCTGAGCCTGTTAAGTGCGACTAAAAAATTCGTCTTTACGGACTGTTCAGTTTTGACAGATTCTGCCTTTTATTTCGCATTGCCTCTTTTGCTATGTTGAATGGATTTCTTTGTTCCATTAAATTTCATTAGCTTTGGGCAATGTCCAGAAGTATTAAGAATGATTATGTCACCTCTGAATATGTGAGTTTTTGATTATGCACTAACCATCTAATGAGTTTGTTTTGAGTTTGGTGTGGAGGAAGTTTTCAAGGATCAAGAGAGGAGGATGATACAATATGATCAAGAAGAGTGAAAAGTCTAAGCTTGGGGATGCCCCCGTGGTTCATCCCTGCATATTTCAAGAAGACCCAAGCATCTAAGCTTGGGGATGCCCAAGGCATCCCCTTCTTCATCGACAACTTATCAGGTCACCTCTAGTGAAACTATATTTTTATTCCGTCACATCTTATGTGCTTTACTTGGAGCGTCTGTTTGTTTTTGTTTTTGTTTTTGTTTGAATAAACTCGGATCCTAGCATTCTTTGTGTGGGAGAAAGACACGCTCCGTTGTTTCATATGAACACTGGTGTTCTTAGCTTTACTTTTAATGTTCATGGCGAAGGTTGAAACTGCTTCGTTGATTGCTATTTGGTTGGAAACAGAAAATTCTTCATGAGGTAATTGGTATATTGTCTTGAATAATTTGATACTTGGCAATTGTTGTGCTCAAATAGATCATGTTTAAGCTCTTGCATCATGTACTTTGCACCTATTAATGAAGAACTACCATAGAGCTTGTTGAAATTTGGTTTGCATGATTGGTCTCTCTAAAGTCTAGATATTTTACGGTGAATTGTTTGAACAACAAGGAAGACAGTGTAGAGTCTTATAATGCTTGCAATATGTTCTTATGTAAGTTTTGCTGTGCCGGTTCATACTTGTGTTTGCTTCAAACAACCTTGCTAGCCAAAGCCTTGTATAGAGAGGGAATACTTCTCGTGCATCCAGAACCTTGAGCCAAAACATATGCCATTTGTGTCCACCATACCTACCTACTATGTGGTATTTCTCTGCCATCCCAAATTAAATTGCTTGAGTGCCACCTTTAAAATTTCATTCCTTGTCTTTGCAATATATAGCTCATGGGAAAATAGCCTTAAAACTATTGTGGTAAAGAATATGTAGCTTATGTATCTTATTTCTTATAAGTTGCTTGTTGAGCGGTAACCATGTTTACGGGGACGCCATCAACTATTACACCTTTGTTGAATATCATGTGAGTTGCTATGCATGTTCGTCTTGTCCGAAGTAAGGGTGATTTATCATGATCAAATGGTTTGAGTATGCATATTGTTAGAGAAGAACATTGGGCCGCTAACTAAAGCCATGAATCATGGTGGAAGTTTCAGTTTGGACACCAATCCTCAATCTCTTATGAGAATATTATCTGTTGTTGAATGCTTATGCATTAAAGAGGAGTCCATTATCTGTTTTCTATGTTGTCCCGGTATGGATGTCCTTAGTTGAGATCTATCAAAAACGAGAAATCAAATGCGATTTATCTCCTTGGACCTTTGTACATGCGGCATAGAGGTACCCCTTTGTGACACTTGGTTAAAACATATGTTATGCAATGATAATCCATGTAAATCCAAGCTAATTAGGACAAGGTGCGAGCACTATTGGTATTCTATGCATGAGGCTTGCAACTTATAGGATGTCTTATGCATAACACATATGAATTATTACTACCGTTGACAAAATTGTTTCTATGTTTTCAAATGAAAAGCTCTAGCACAAAAATAGTAATCCATGCTTCCCTCTGCGAAGGGCCATTCTTTTACTTTATGTTGAGTCAGTTTACCTACTTCTTTCTATCTTAGAAGCAAACACTTGTGTCAACTGTGTGCATTGATTCCTACATACTTGCTTATTTGCATTCATCATATTACTTTGTGTTGACAATTATCCATGAGATATACATGTTTAAGTTGAAAGCAACTACTGAAACTTATATCTTCCTTTGTGTTGCTTCAAAACTTTCTACTAAGAATTTATTGCTTTATGAGTTAACTCCTATGCAAGTCTTATTGATGCTTGTCTTGAAAGTACTATTCATGAAAAGTCTTTGCTATATGATTCAGTTGTTTAATCATTGTCTTTACCATTGCTTTGAGTCACTTCATTCATCTCATATGCTTTAGAATAGTATTGATCAAAATTATGATAGCAGCATGTCACTTCAGAAATTATCCTTGTTATCGTTTACCTACTCGAGGGCGAGTAGGAACTAAGCTTGGGGATGCTTGATACGTCTCAAACGTATCTATAATTTCTTATGTTCCATGCTAGTTTTATGATAATACTCAAATGTTTTATACACACTTTACATCATTTATATGCATTTTCCGGCACTAACCTATTAACGAGATGCCGAAGCGCCAGTTCTCGTTTTGTGCTGTTTTTGGTTTCAGAAACTACACAGGAAATATTCTCGGAATTGGACGAAACGAACGCCCAGGGTCTTATTTTTCCACGGAGCTTCCAGAAGACCGAAGAAGATACGAAGTGGGGGCACGAGGTGGCGACACCACAAGGCGGCGCGGCCAAGGAGGGGCCCGCGCTGCCCTATGGTGTGGGCCCCTTGAGCGCCCCCCGACTCTGCCCTTCCGCCTACTTAAACTCTCCGTCGCGAAAACCCTATTACCGAGAGCCACGATACGGAAAAAGTCCCAGAGACGCCGCCGCCGCCAATCCCATCTCGGGGGATTCAGGAGATCGCCTCCGGCACCCTGCCGGAGAGGGGAATCATCACCGGAGGGATCTACATCACCATTCCCGCCTCCGGATTGATGCGTGAGTAGTTCATCCTTGGACTATGGGTCCATAGCAGTAGCTAGATGGTTGTCTTCTCCTCTTGTGCTATCATGTTTAGATCTTGTGAGCTGCCTATCATGATCAAGATCATCTATTTGTAATGCTACATGTTGTGTTTGTTGGGATCCGATGAATATTGAATACTATGTCAAGTTGATTATCAATCTATCATATATGTGTTGTTTATGTTCTTGCATGCTCTCCGTTGCTAGTAGAGGCTCGGCCAAGTTGATACTTGTGACTCCAAGAGGGAGTATTTATGCTCGATAGTGGGTACATGCCTCCATTGAATGCGGGACAGGTGACATAAAGTTCTAAGGTTGTGGATGTGCTTGTTGCCACTAGGGATAAAACATCAATGCTTTGTCTAAGGATATTTGCGTTGATTACATTACGCACCATACTTAATGCAATTATCTCGTTGTTTGCAACTTAATACTAGAAGGGGTGCGGATGCTAACCCGAAGGTGGACTTTTTAGGCATAGATGCATGCTGGATAGCGGTCTATGTACTTTGTCGTAATGCCCTGATTAAATCTCATAGTAGTCATCATGATATGTATATGCATCTCTATTTGTCAATTGCCCAACTGTAATTTGTTCACCCAACATGTTATTTCTTATTGAAGAGACACCACTAGTGAACTGTGGACCCCGGTCCATTCTTTTACATCTGAAATACAATCTACTGCAAACTCTGTTCTCTGTTATTTTCTACAAGCAAACATCATTCTCCACACCATACGTTTAATCCTTTGTTTACAGCAAGCCGGTGAGATTGACAACCTCACTGTTAAGTTGGGGCAAAGTATTTTGATTGTGTAGTGCAGGTTCCACGTTGGCGCCAGAATCCCTGGTGTTGCGCCGCACTACACTCCTTCACCAACAACCTTCACGTGGCCTTCATCTCCTACTGGTTCGATAACCTTGGTTTCTTACTGAGGGAAAACTTGCTGATGTACGCATTACACCTTCCTCTTGGGGTTCCCAACAGACGTGTGCTTCACGCGTTATCAATGATGTGCTGATATGGTTTCGGCAAAGATGCTGGAAAGTTTTAACAAGGAACCGGAAGGGTTAAACCGGTACGTTTAAGATGGGAACCTAGCATGGTCCGTCGGATAGAATCCGCCGGACTATACCAGCTTCGGGGACTAATGTTGGGGGATGACCCCCGGTATGCCAAAGGCATGGCAAACTAGCCTTGTTTACCGGTTTAAATATATTCCGGATAACGAGGCAAGGTTATGCTTAAGTGAAACTGTACCGGTATCCCAGAAGGGGTATACCGGAACACGCTAAGGACGTACCGGAGAACCGGCAGGGCTACACTGTAGCATGTCGGCACTCTGGTCAAAGATTCTCTCAAGGACTAGAGGACAAGGATGAGCGAAGCAGTTTAGGTTTAAACGAAGCCCTAGCGCCAAAGCAGAAGATGACGTGAAAGCTACCGGAGGATGTCATCGTCCCCTGATTAAAGACATACCGGTGTCATCTGGGGCCAAAGAGGCTTTGTAAAGTAGTTTGTCTAGTCAAAGATGCTATTAGGGTTCCTTCCCTTGTAAGCCACCCTCTCCCCTATATAAAGAGAGGGAGCACACCCCTGCGCGGGATGGATGATCAGATACTCAGTAGACAGAAGGCAAGTTAGCAGTAGAGAGATAGAGCTTGTACTGTGCTTCTTCAACCTCTGGCCAAGGGCAAGTTCATCAATAAAGATACCGGTATTTCATCCGGAATCCACCCTCGTGTTACCAAAACGCTCCCCCGAATCCTCTAGCGCACATTCGGCCCCAACTTAAATCATATGGCATCTGTCTGTTCACCACGACGGGCCATATCAAATGGGGCTAATCACGGAATCGGTATAGGCGTTGGGCCCATAATGCTTAAGCCATGAAGGAGCTCCCATTCCATTCAGGCTGGTCTGGCGGATTCTGGGCCTCCACCAAGCACGGTCCAAATTTCCGACCAAGGTTTCATGCCCACGCTTTTGCAGGCCACACACGCGAGTTATACGGAACAGATCGCACAATAGAAATGGGAACGAAACAGACCAAAGAAAGAAACAAAGCGCCGCGCGCTGCCTGCGTTCAGGCCCTGACATCGCTCGCGTCCGCGCCGCCGAGGCGACATGATGAACCCCCTCTCTTCCTGCCCAACGCCGTGGGTGCTCAGACGTGGCCGTCTCGATCGGCGCTTCACAACCAAGGTGAAAACAAGAGTACAAGACACCTGTAGTCTAGACTGCAGTGCATCAGCCGAACCTGATGAGTATAGCATCTAGGTAATCGAATGTCTTTATAAAACCATCTAAAAGGTTTAGCAGGATACACAATTCGTCCTGCCCGTCGCTCTCTAAGCTTTCAAAATTCCTTCAGCCATTTCCTTATCTCCAAATGTTCCAACAATATTCCAGGACGACCACTTCCGTAAAGCAAAGGCCAATAAAACTTCTCTCCTAGCACGTGTCAGGGGCTTCCATTAAGGACACAGGCTTGAAACTTAACTCAAGATATATCCAAGTCTTGTACTCAAGATGATTAGTCTGTCGCTCTCTAGAATCTCTAGGATTCTTAAAGATACTATATATATGATACAAACACACTAGTACATCTATGTGGTGGGAACCAATTCATAGATGATTGTGATTTTGTTGTCTCTTACAATTTCCTTTAATTTAAATAGAATATGAATTTAAAAATTAACAAATACTTTAAATTAATATATTCTCATTGGCTGTATAAGATTGTATTTCAACATCATAACGATGTACTATCAGATTGGGACACGATAAACTTTCTTGCTTAATATTATGAACAGACACATGCATTTAAAAATTTGCACTCAAACTAGTTAAGATATAGTGGCATGATGAGTTATAAAAAGGTGAAACTATTTTGTATAAATTAGTGATGAAACTGTTTTCCAAGTAAATGAATAGTATTTATTTGATTGCTTGGATGAGTTAAATAAAGATAACAATGGCTGACTACGCTGGTATTTCCGAGATGGGAGAAGGTCTTATCATCTATTTGAGACGCTCTCAGGAAAAGTTTGTGCTACATTTCATTGAGATTTTTGTCATAATATTTAATTTGAATTCTAGAAAAAACTTTTTTCAGGAAGAATGATTACATGAGTCGAAATTCAAATGTTGAACTTGCCAAAATGATTTTTTCATCAAATTTGTTATAATCATGATGTAATATAGGTTGGAGAATTTTCCAAATATACCCAAATAATTATAAAATCATGTTTCCTCATTTGATGTTATTTAAAAAAGGTGAAAATAGTTATAGTGTAGGTCTTGGAAATTATTTTTAATAATACTTTTTATTTTGAAAGAAAATGCCCATATATTAGGAATATGGTTTTTAGGGTTCAAGAAAGATAAAAAAAATTGTTTTTTATGTGACTAAAATAATTAAAATATTTTGGGATCGTCCTCACTTGTCAAAATCAGATTCAAAGTTTGAATCAAGTTTGACTCGAAAACCAATTATAGAGAAGATTCAAATATCAACCAACTTAATCAAGTCAAGTAAGTGAATTAAGAAGCTAATTTCAACTCCCCATCTCCAATACACATAAAGCTTCAAATTGGCCCTCCATTTTTTCTTGGAGAAGTTCAAATTTACAAATTACAAAATATGGGGTGTGACATCTAGACAAGATGAGGCAGATGTCCTTGCACAACGGCTGACTACTTTCTCCTTTATTATTTCATTCCTAGATGAGCAACAATACATACACGCAAATAATAATCTGCGAGACATTCCTCTCTCTTCCTATCTAACTCGTATATGCATATATGTTCGATGCGGTCATCTCGATTGGCGCCTGTCAGTTTCACTTTTTTCGAGCTAGCTACTAATCTCATCGTGATTCTATATTCACTTCCGCTAGCTTTCTTCGCCTGCCCTCGGATGTCGGCCCGTCACCCAACTTTCATGTGAGGGTTTACGATATGGATGAAGGAGTCCTTCAATCCTTTTGATAAGCCAAACCCTCGTGTTTCATGTCCATAGTTTCGGCCACAAAACCTTGTCCCGGTTTCTATTTTTTTAGAGGGGCCACTAAACAAGAACTTTTAGTTGTAAGTCTAGGGATCCAACCCCGTTGCTTACAAACGCCTCTAACCGGTCCTTTTTGTCGTTCAATTTTTTTTCGCCGACCCCTTCCAGCATGCTACGCCACCGCCACTCGCCATCTCCAACAAGTATATGTGCCCCCCATCATTGTGCCTCATCATAAAAACCCTGGTGGACCGAGTGTCCCATTCCCCACTATGACGGGGCCTCGACGACCATGATATCATCCCGTCAGGCCATCAACACTTAGTCCTTGACACGGAAAAAGATAGGCAGGCCGGACTTTCCCTCGAAGAGATAAGGGTGAAGCAAGGACAAATCAAGACACTAAGAAGGAGCTGAGGTGCATGAGAGCATAGGTAAACATGATCATGATGATGGATGTGGGATGGATGAGAAGGCAAAAGTCTGTTGGTGGACCACTCGTGTGGGGTTATTGGCTTTGAGGAGTGCACCATGATCCTAGGAGCTCATGGTGATGTGGGAGGGTCATAGGAGCAATGCCATCAACTTGACTCACTTGACTTGATCGTAATACATGAACACGTTGAACCGAACGAACACTATCTTAAGATGCATGAGGAATTATTTTAAACCATATAATGGATCTTTATTTTGAATAATATGAATCTTTTTTCTCATCAATAATTTTTCAAAGATATTTCGCAAAAAACTTACTGGAAAAAATACGAGTGTTGTGTTTTATACTAAAAGAAACAATACATGTTAGCGGGCCATACCGAACGGAACGAATCGGTCCAGACCTGGGGCCCATGACGCCATTCAGTTCTAAACAGGAGCCCCCTTTCCATTCGGTCTTGTCTAGCAGATCAAGGGCCTCCACCTAGGGTACGGTCCAAATTTGCCCAGCTTCTACCTAGTTTTTGTTTTTTACTCGGTTCCACCTGCAGCTGATCAAAGAACGACGAAAACGCCGCGCGCCACCTCCGTTTCGCCCTCAACAGCCGGCCCCGACGTCGTCCGGGGCGAGATCCCCCACAACCAGACGATACCTCTCTTCCTATCCAACGCCGGCGGCCGTCCGTGTGCGTGGTCGATTCGGCCGTCTCAATCGGCGCCTGACGACCAAGCGCCGGCATTTCGGTTCCACTTTTTCCAGCTCCTGACCTCTCATCGCAATTCAATATTCTCCTCCGGTCGCTTTCTTCGACGTGGATCGGACGTCGGCGCGACGGCGCCTACTTGGCCGTCGGGTTCACGTCATCGACGACGACGGATCCTCTAGTCCCACTGATACGCCAAGCCGGTGTGGTTCACGCCTGTAGTTTAGACTTGAGAGCATCAGCCGATCGAACCGATGATTAGCATCTAAGAGCATCTCCACTCGTCCCCCGACGAGGCCCCCGAGCGACGATTTTCCTATCCGGACGGCGAAATTCGGCCCAGTCGCGACCCCGGTTCCTCGTTTTCGTCCGGATTTGGCCCTTGATCCATCTGGCGAGCCCACGTCATCCCCGGCCCCCCGGGGACCTATCGGGGACTTCGGACGAGTGAAAAGCAGGGAAGGGCCCGATCTGTCGGTGACTCGACACATGAACCCCACCTCCACCCAGGGCCGGGCCGGGGGAAAACGGGGCCCTGTGCGAAATTTTAATATGGGCCCCTATATTTCTAGAAAAAAACTAATCAATAATTATATGGTGCGTATATGCCTTTCATGGATGTTATAAATTAAAAAGGCTAATATCTAGATTCTAAACTTATGGTAAGTTCATCGTAATATCTATTTTAAGAGGAACATGTAGTTTCCAAACCAAGCCAGACCGATGGTCCGACCCAAAATAATCTACAACTAATGATTTTGATACATTTAAACTGTTTGGATTCTAAAAACAGAAAAATAAACTTTTAGATTCTCGAAAGCTTATAGTATGTAAGGCGTTTCATTAAGTACATGTACATAGATAAATATGCCCGTAAAATCAATAAAATAACACTATATATCAAATTTACCTCACCCTCTATAGATTGATGGAAGTTAATATTATTTAATGTGAATCTAAGAAATTAAGATATTTTGAAGTGCAGTTTTGAGATCATGCATCAATCGAAATTAGCAAAAAACTGAAGAAAGTAAAGTACACTACAGCAAGATACAAAATAAGAAACCGAACTTGGAACCTCAAGTAATCCGACAAGCTTCGTCTACGTGGAAACCAACTGGGCTGTAATACCTTTAGTGTCTACTTCCGCATTTACCCTAATATATAAAGAGAAACTCCAAAATTTGGGGCCCCAAAAAGTTTTGGGCCCTGTGCGGCCGCACGGGCCGCACTCCCATGGGCCCGGGCCTGCCTCCACCCCTCGTATCTCTCTCGCCGCCGGCACCACCCCGCCGGCTTGTTGACCAGATTCCGCCGTCCCTCCTTCCCCACCTGCCTATATTCCGCCGTCTTTCGACGACGACCTATCTGGCTGCTCTTCCGCCGGCCTGTTTCCCGACTTTGGCCTGCTCCTCGTCGCTCGCGGCTCGGGTTGCCTCGACCACGCCCGTCAGGTGTTCGTCCATTTGCCTCGCCGGCCATGGACTCGGACGAAGAGGAGCAGATGTTCGTCGAGCTTATGCAAGAAGAGATGGCAGCAGCCGCCCAAGACGACGAGCACATGATGATCCTCGGTTGCTTGGCAAGCATGTACGCCGGACTGGCAGCCGGTCGACGTGGTGGTTCGGCACCGGGTCGCCGGAAGTGCAAGCCGAGACAGCGAATGGAGGGCTACTGCATGTTGTACGCCGACTACTTCGCCGACAATCCATTGCACGGTGAGAGTGTTTTCCGGCGTCGTTTCAGGATGAGCAGAAAGCTATTTCTGGAAATTGTGTATGCCATCCGAGACTTTGATCCCTAATTCAGATGCAAGGCGGATTGCACTGGTTTGGTTATATTTTCGTCACTGCAGAAATGCACAGTGGCTATGAGGATGCTAGCGTATGGAGCTCCCGGTGATACTGCAGATGACTATCTTCGGATGGCGGAGTCCACCGCCCTTGATTGTTTCTACCGGTTCTGCAGGGCCGTCATAGCAGTGTTCGGGGACTATTACTTGAGATCACCCACTTGTCGAAGACACTCGGAGGATCCTTGCAACAAATGAAGCTAGAGGTTTTCCAGGGATGCTTGGAAGCATTGACTGCATGCATTGGCAATGGAAGAACTGTCCGTTTGCGTGGCGTGAAAATGTACAAGGGTCACAAAAAAGGCTGCACTTGTGATACTTGAAGCGAGTGGCTACCCATGATCTCTGGATTTGGCACTCTTTCTTTGGTATGCCTCGGATCCAACAATGACATCAACGTCCTAAACTGCTCCCGGTCTTTTCCAAACTTGTTGAGGGTCATGCTCCCCGGTGGACTATGTGATCAATGGTCGGCACTACAACAAAGGATACTACCTTGCAGACGGTATCTATCCAAAGTGGGCAACATTTGTGAAGACTATCTCGAACCCTAGCACCCCCAAACTTTGCGAGTTTGTGAAGAAACAAGAAGCTTGCCGAAAAGACGTCGAGCGTGCATTTGGTGTCCTCCAGCAGAGATTTGCTGCCGTCCGGTTCCCCGCTATGACTTGGTCCAAAGATCAGATGTGGGAGGTGATGAACTGCTGTGTGTGTCTACACAATATGATTATTGAAAATGAGCGAAAGCATCCGGTTCCTCTAGCTGAGCAAGAAGCACCATATGAGAGAGAGGGTCCTCTTGCACAGCCTAATCACCAGGTGCCTCCATCATGGGCCGCCTTCATTGCTATGCGCCAGGAGATTCGAGACTCTACAATGCATCAGCTGCTGCAAGATGATCTGGTGGAGCACATATGGAGGCTCCGAGGCAACGCCGACGCTGACGCCAACTAGTCTGTCTTAATTTGTTTGAAAAATTGTGAAATTGTGTGCTTCATTTGTTTCAGCACTTGTTAAACATTGTACTGATTATCGCCGAATTTGTTTCAGCAATTTTCGTACTCTTGGTCGCCGAACTTGTTAAATTTTATGTTAAATTTGTTTGAAATATGTCAAATGGTCGAGGTTGGGGGTTTCCTGCCGGGGGGACGGCTGGAACTTCGGCGCTCCGTACGCCAAATCTTTCTCCAATCCGGACGAAAATTTCGCCGGATTTGGGCGTGGGGAGCGCCAACGAGTGGGGATGCTCTAAGCAATCGAAGGTATTTGTATAAGAGCTCTTTGTATAACCATCTAAAAGTTTGGGAGCAAAAACAAAAAGGCGCGGCTAGATACAAAATTCCTCCTGCCCGTCGCTTTATGCATTTTCAGACGCCGACGTGAGGTTGCTTTTCCCAGCCGCTCTCTCTGAAATCTGAAGCAGAACGGAGGTGAACTGCTTTTGTGGCTCAGTGCTAGATGTCCATGTGTAGTGCCTGAGCCAACGACAACAGCGGTCACTGAAATCTATGAAGAATTTTCATGGTATGATTAGTCTGACGCGCTCTAGAAGTCTCAAGGATTTTTAAACATACTATAGATATGATACAAACATACTATTACATCTATGTGGTGGAAACCAATTCGTAGATGATTGTGATTTTGTTGTCTCTTAAAAAAATAAAAAAACTTTAAATTAATATATTCTCATTGGTTTTATAAGATTGTATTTCAACAATGTATAACGATGTACTATGAGATTGGGTCACCATGAGCTTTCATATTTAATATTACGAGCAGAGGCATGCATGAATTTTTTTGCACTCAAACTAATTAATATATAGAGACATGATGAGTTATAAAAAGGTGAAACTATCTTGTATAAATTAGTGATGAAATGTTTTCCCGGATATGTGAATAGTATTGATGTGATTGCTTAGACGTGATTAATGGAAAGAAAAATATAAGAAGTGTACTGGTATTTAGATGTTAGTACATCCTACCATGTATTCGAGACACTCACACAAAAAGGTTTCCATGGCTCTCGCTGGTATTTTTCCAATAACATTTAGTTTGGATTTGAGCAAAACTTGTTTTAGGAAAAAACAAACTGAGTATATGATTTAAAATTCAAATGTTCAACTTGCCAAGGTGATTTGTTTGTCAAATTTGTTATAATCATGATAATATAGCTTGAAGAATTTCCCCAAAAAAATTGCAGATACCAAAATAGTTATAAAAATCATATTTCCACCGTTGATGTTATTTAAAAAAGGGGAAACCACTTTCCTGAAACTTATTTTTCTTCAAAAAGGAAATATTTATAATGTAGGTCTTGGAAATGATTTTTAATAATAATTTTTATTTTGGAAGAAAATACACGCATATTAGGGATATGGTTTTTAGGGTTCAAGAAAGATAAAACTCTTCTTAGAGAAGTTTAGATTTACAAATTAAAAAACGAGATGAGGCGGATGTCCATACACAATGGTTGTCTACTTTCCCCTTTATTAATTCGTTCCTAGATGAGGAACAATCCATACCCGCATAATAATTATTTGTGAGACATTCCTCTCCGTTCCTATCCAACGCCTATGACTACCGTGCATCTGTCTGTGCATGTTCGACGCAGTCATCTCCATCGACGCCTATCGACCTAAGTGAAAATAAGATGAGTCGGTCTTTCAGTTTCACTTTTTCTAGCTACTTATCTCACAAATATTCTATATTCACTTTCGCTCTCTTTCTTCACCCGCCCTCGGACGTCGGCCCGTTACCCAACTTCCATGTCAGGGTTTACATTATGGATGACGGAGTCCTTCAATCCTTTTTACACCTTCAATCCTTTTTACAAGCCAAGCCCGGGTGTTTCACATCCATAGTTTAGACCACAAAAACCTTGTCCCGACTTCTATTTTTTTAGAGGGTCCACTAAACAAGAACTTTGAGTTGTAATTCTAGGGCTCCAGGCTTTGTCCAATCCTTTTTGTTGTGTCAATAAAAAAATTTCACCGACCCCTTCCCGCCCATGATGCCACCGCCACTTGCCATCTCCAACAAGTATATATTCCCCCAGTGTTGTGCCTCATCATGTAAACCTTGGTGGACCGAGTATCCCATTCCCCAGTATGATGGGGCCTCGACCGTGACTGCTTCGGCCATGATGCCATCCCGCCACCACCACTTAGTCCTTGACACGGAAAATGATTGGCATGTGTGACTTTCCATCGAGAAGATGAGGGTGAATCAAGAGGGGTACAAGAAAGAAGCAAGAGTTTCCCCCGGCAGCTCCCCACGGAACTCGCACGGACACAGAACGGGCAGTCCGAGGACCACCCCTGCCGTATCTGGCGCAGAGAGATCGAACAATGGAGACACCAACGAACAGACGAAGAAAGCGCCGGAGCACTACTACGCCGCACCCAGCCTTCCGCCGACTCCTCACCGTCCACACGGCCCAAGAAGATCGGCCAGCACCAGCGAACGTCACCCGCCTTCCGGTCGACGTCGCCACCCACCGTCCAGGGCCGCCGCCCCGGCGTCCAAACTCCGCCCGCCGAACATCCGAGGGAGCCCGGAGGACCACATAGCAAGGGATCCGCGTCCGTGAGCACTCGACGGCCAGCAACAACACCACGAACCTGGAAGTGGCCAGAGCGGCACCTGCAGCTCCATGGCTGCCTGCGGTACCAGATCTGGGGACTTGGTGGGCTCGACCGGGCCCGAGGCCCCTGCCCCGACCCGAGCGTGAGGCGGCCGCCCTGGCCGCGCTGCCCGTCCGGCTCCACTTGCAGGGCGTTGCGCCGCCGCCCGACCGCCCGACGCCGTGGACACCCACCTTCGCGCCGCGCCGCCCGCCTCCATCAGACCTCAGCGGGCCGAGCTCGCGCCGCCCGCCGTAGCAGATGCTTCCGCGGAAGCCGCCGCCGCCCCGAGCACGCACAGCCCACAGAGCCGCCGCGCGCGCCGTGCCGAACGGCCGCGCCGCCGCGCCCCCGCCCGGCGCCGCGCCTCCACGCACCGATGCTGCCCGCGCCGCCATCACCGCGAGGAGGAGAAGGCGCCCGCCGCCGCCGACGCCGACCGAGCTTCACCCGGTGGCGCCTCCTGGCGGCGGCGAGGCAGGGGAGGAGGAGGATGGGGCTGGCGGCGGCGGTAGACTAGGGTTTCGCCCTGGGCGGCGGTAGACTAGCAACGGCCTTCTCAAACGCCTCCGCCTCCAACTCTTCTATCTCCTCTACCTCCTTGGGTTCCACGTCAAGCTCGCTCTGAAGACGGATCCTTTAGTCCCTCTGATACGCCAAGCTCGCTCTGCAGTGAAACAATGGGCTGCTCGATGGCACGCCTCCTCTCCCTCTGTTTCTATTTATATGCACAAGGACTTGAGGTACAAGTCAAGTTTACAAGAATTGTTACACAAGATATATCCCTAACTAATCTTGGTTAGCCGCACGGGAGGATGTCTCCCTAACACGCCCCCGCAGTCTGAACTCGGTGCTTCGCCGATGTGAAGACTGGATCGAAATTCATGAAATAAGGCGAGACGGTAGCCCCTTAGTGAAGATGTCGGCAAGCCGGGAGCTGGAGGGTACATGTAGCACTCGCGAGTCCCAAGAGCCACCTTCTCACGCACAAAATGTATATCAAGTTCAATGTGCTTGGTACGCCGATGCTTGAACCGGGTTGGCCGAGAGATAAACAGCGCTCACGTTATCACAGTAGACAATCGTGGCGCTGTGAAGAGGACGCCGGAGCTCCTGCAGAAGGTTACGGAGCCAACAAGTCTCGGCAACGGCAGTGGCAACGGCACGGTATTCAGCCTCAGCGCTAGAGCGTGACACGGTGGGCTGTCGTCGAGATGACCAAGAGACCAGGTTGTCACCCAAGAACACACAGTACCCTGACGTAGACCGGCGAGTATCTGGACATCCTGCCCAATCAGCATCCGAGTAGGCAATGAGGGAGTGAGAGGTGGAGGAATGAAGAGTGAGACCATGATCAAGAGTCCCTTTGAGGTAGCGAAGGATTCGTTTGACAATGAGGAGGTGAGGTTCACGGGGATCGTGCATGTGAAGACAAACTTGTTGAACAGCGTAGGAGATTTCGGGCCGAGTGAGAGTCATGTATTGAAGAGCGCCGGCGAGACTACGATAGAGAAATGGATCGGCCACAGGAGGACCGGTAGAGGCAGGGAGCTTTGCTTTGGTATCAACGGGTGTGGAGGACGGATGGCAGTCACTCATGCCGGCACGGTGGAGGATGTCTAGGATATATTGGCGTTGAGATAGGTGAAGAGAATGGGGTTGGCGAGTGACAGAGATACCGAGAAAATGATGAAGGGGTCCGAGGTCTTTCATGGCAAACTCGCGGCTGAAAGTGTTGATGATAGAATGGAGAAAGGAAGTGGTGGATGCGGTTAGAACGATGTCATCAACATAGAGAAGGAGGTAAGCGATGTCAGAACCGCGATGGAGAGTGAAAAGAGAGTGATCAGATTTGGATTCAAGAAAACCAATGGAGCGAGCAAACGTAGCAAAGCGTTGAAACCAAGCCCGAGGAGCCTGTTTAAGACCGTAGAGTGATTTGAGAAGACGACAAACATGAGTGGGACGAGAGGGATCGATGAACCCCGAGGGTTGTTGGCTGTAGACTTCTTCGGAAAGATTGCCGTGAAGAAAGGCGTTTTTGACGTCGAGTTGATCGATGGGCCAATTTTGAGACACGGCGAGGGAGAGAACAACACGGATGGTGGCTGGTTTGACAACGGGGCTGAAAGTCTCATCGAAGTCAATGCCAGGTTGTTGTGTGAAACCACGAACGACCCAACGTTCCTTGTGACGAGCAAGAGATCCATCGGAATTGAATTTGTGACGAAAAATCCATTTGCCACCGACGATGTTGGCACCGGGAGGGGAGGGACGAGAGTCCAGGTTTGGTTATGGAGAAGAGCATCATATTCGTCCTGCATGGCTTGGCGCCAGGAAGGATCGCGAAGAGCAACTAGATAATTGTGAGGAATAGGGGAAGATACGGTGGCGGAGAGATTGAGTTTATCGATGGGAGGTGGGAGTTTACCGGTGGTGCTACGAGTGCGATGGATGATGGGTGGTGGTTCCGTAGGGCGGCGAGTGTACACATGGGTGAAGCTGGGCCGCGCCGCTGCCACGGCAGGAGACAGAGCGGCGGCAGGCTGCCGTGGAGGCGAGTCAGGGGAAGAGGCTGCCGCGGCAGGAGAAGAGATGGCGGCAGGCTGGCGTGGGCTCGCGGCAGCAGAATTCTCTGCCGCGGCAGGGGGTGGAGTGGGAGGTGGTGGCGCCGACGTGGGTATGGTGGGAGGGTTTGGTAGGAAGTGGGGGTCTATGGGGTCGATGATGGCAGGCGGTGGAGATGTTTGTGTGGTAGAGGCGTAAGGAAACGTATGTTCATCGAACGTAACATGTCGGGAGATTAGAATGCGTCGGGAGGACACGTCGAGACACCTATAGCCTTTGTGGCGGGATGGATAACCGAGAAAAATACATTTGGTGGCGCGTGGGGCTAGTTTGTTGGGACTAGTGGAGGATACGTTGACATAGCAGAGGCAACCGAACACGCGTAGGTGATCATAGGATGGATGTGTACCGTACAGGGTGAAGTGTGGGGTTTGTCGACGGAGGGCTGCGGTGGGACGAAGGTTGAGAAGATGAGTGGCGGTGTGGAGGGCCTCGGCCCAAAAATTGGGAGGCAGGGAGGCTTGGAAGAGAAGGGTGCGGATAACATCATTGATGGTGCGAATGGCTCGTTCGGCTTTGCCGTTTTGTTGAGAAGTGTAGGGGCATGAGAAGCGAAAAAGGGTTCCATGGGATTGAAAGAAGGAGTTTAGTTTAATGTTATCAAATTCTTTTCCATTGTCGCATTGGATGGTTAGAATAGGGAGGTTGAAGTGGGTGGTGACAAAGGCATGAAAAGTAACAAACGTGGCAAAGACATCGGATTTCTTACGAATAGGAAAACTCCAAAAATAATGAGAGAAATCATCGATAATGACTAGATAGTAGGCAAAACCAGACATGCTAAGGACTGGGGAGGTCCATAGATCACAATGTAAAAGTTCAAACGGTCGAGTAGTAGACGATTGCGACAAAGAAAATGGTAACCTAACATGTTTTCCTAATTGACATGCATGACACGGGGAGGATCCTGTTTTATTCGGCAAGCTGGTGGGTAGAGATGGCGTGGAGCTGTGGCCGGGGTGTCCAAGGCGGCGATGCCGAGGTCGTGGGAGATGGTGGCGAGGAAGGCAGCGGCGTAGGCGGGTGGGTTGACGGTGTAGAGAGGGCACGGGACCGTTACATCGGAGAATCACGATCCCGCTGGGAAGGGCCTTCACAGAAAAACCAAAACGATCAAATTCAATGGTGCAGTGATTATCGATACAGAATTGACGAACAGATATGAGATTTTTGATGATTTGTGGAACGAGGAGTATGTTGTGAAGATAAAGGGGTTTAGTGAGGGTATTAAGAGTTTGGGAACCGACATGGGTGACAGGAAGAGTTGCACCGTTCCCGACGGTGACAAATTGTGATGAGGATGGAAGGAGGGAGTGGAGATTACCGGGATCGGATGCCATGTGAGAGGATGCACCAGTGTCCATGTGCCAATCGCTGCCGGGTAGGCCGCAGGTTGTTGAGGGCAGCGAGGAGAGCCGGGTCGATCCGTCGTTGCTGGTGGGTGGTGGGGACGTAGGAGCCCCGGGCTGTGTACGCTCGTGGTGTCATGCTGGGGCGCGGGCCGAGGAGGCCTGGGGACGGCGGCTGCCATGCCGTCGGTGAGCGCGGCTGCCACGGTGTTGATTGAGGTGGCTGCCACGGGGCCTGCGCGTAGCTGGGCGCGAGTAGGGGCCCCCGTCCGGGGATTGAACCGCCGGGGGTTGTCGCGGCCGCGCCCACGTCCTCGTCCGCTGCCGCGTCCGCGGCCTCCGCCGCGGAAGGTGTTGGTGAAGTAGTTGGTGCCGCGGCCGCCGGCGCGATCGCCCCCGAAGGGAGCAGACGATGAGCGATCGCCAGAAGGAGGGGCGCGGGCGCCCCCATTGTTGGGCAGCACGCTCTGGCCCATGGCCCAGAGTGCGGTGGAGGCGGCGTTGCGTGCGTCGGTACGTCGCTGGGTTTCTTCCAGGATGAGGGCGGAGCGCGTCTGAAGAAACGAAGGGAACGGCACCTGAAAGGGGAGAAACGAACGCAGATGGGCGTAAGTGTCATTAAGGCCTCGGAGGAGCGTCAGAACCAGCGTTTCGTCGCTGATGGGCTGGCCGACGTCAGTGAGGGAGTCGGCGAGGTTCTTGAGCTTGGCGCGGTAGTCGCTGATGGAGAGATCGCCCTGTGGCGTGTTGCGGAAGTCGGCCTCGAGCTGGATGGCGCGGTGCTTCTTGTTGTCGCGGAAGAGATTCTCGATGGCGTCCCAGATGGTGAGCGCGGTGGAGCCGGGACGCATGACGATGCCGAGGAGGTCGGTGTCGATAGAGCCGTAGATCCAGGAGAGCACGGTGTAGTCATCACGGCCCCAAGCAGAGGTGGGAGACGTGTCGGAGGGAGTGGCCTCGCCGGTGACGTGGGCGGTGAGACCGTAGCGGCCGAGGGCGACGAGGAAGAGCTCCCTCCAGCTTGTGTAGTTGCCGTCGGTGAGGCTGAGAGTGATCGGCACGTGGAGCTTGATTGAGGTGGCGTAGGTGGAGGGACTGGTGGTGGTGGGTTCGGTGGGGTTAGGGTTTGGAGTAGGAGTTTGGCCAGCCGGAAGGGAGACGGCGGCGGCGTTGGTGGCGGTGAGGATCTGCTGGTTGATGGAGGCTTCGCGGTCATCTAGGGCTTTGGCACGAGCCTCGAGCTCACGCTCCTTGGCGGCGATCTCTTCGGGAGTCATGGTGGGAGAGGGGAGGGAGGTTGGCGGCTAGGGTTAGGGTTTTTGGAGAGGGAGGGAGAGGGTTTAGGCGGCGGGGAGGATGACCCGCTCTGATACCATGAAACAATGGGCTGCTCGATGGCACGCCTCCTCTCCCTCTGTTTCTATTTATATGCACAAGGACTTGAGGTACAAGTCAAGTTTACAAGAATTGTTACACAAGATATATCCCTAACTAATCTTGGTTAGCCGCACGGGAGGATGTCTCCCTAACATGCAGAAACCTGAAGCGGAACGGAGACTCACTGCTTTTGCGGCTCACTGCCTGCTGTCCATGCTATTTCAGAAGCTGAGCGCGGGGGCAGAAGATGCTATGCTAACTGGCACCAGACAAACAGCGCCGGAAGAAAACGCAGGAGGTCACCAGCAGAATATTTTAGTGCTCCATTGGTATCAGCCGAAGCCCATGATTAGTATCTAAGCAATCGAGGGTCTTTATAAAACCATCTAAAAGTTGGGGAGCAAAAAAGCGTGGCTAGATACTGTTAGATTGATCTCTCCCGAGTGAGCCCAACGGCCTACCGGGCCCCTTTGACCTGCGCGGGGGCGCCCAACCCGTTATGGTTGGTGGGCCCCTGTAACCTGCGCTATATAAAGAGGTGGGGGCCGGGGCACGCAGTACGAGGTTCGTCGCGCCGTCAAGTCACCCCACCGATATTCCCTACCGATCTAGGGTTAGCGCAGTGCTCACGGGAAGCTGTGCCGCCGCCACCGCACCCTCACGCCACTCACGCCGTCGCCATGGACAACGGCTCGAGCTCCTCCTCGAAGGGAGATGGTTTGTCTCTCACTCCCTCTCGATCTCTCTCCGATCTTGCAGTATACATACAGATACAGTCTTACCCGCATTAGATCTACCCTAGATGATCCTATCAAAGTTAACATTGGTATCAGAGCAGTACTAGTGTGTAGATCTAGTGTTTTTATGGGTAGAAATTGTTAACAGCAAACCCTAGTACCCTCCCACCGAACAGAAAAAGAAAAGTGTCACCGGCCAGGGCCTCGGGCCGCCGGCAAAGTAAGCGCCGCCGCAAGGCCGCGCCGTTCCTCTCGATCTAGGTGCGCATCGGCAAGCCGAGGCACCCAGAAGAAGAACTACTCTCTCTCCACCTGCTGCTACTGCGGCTGTGCGAGACGGGGGCAAAGAAAAGTCAAAAGAATCTCACCGTGCTTACCGTGCTGTCGTTCACGGTCGCAGGCAAAGAAAAGGAGCACCACATCTGCATCCCTTGACGGCGGTGCGCCCACTGCTTGTGTGGACGCACTCACCGGCAAGAGGCACAGGGGGGGCGCGGGCTGCTGCCACCACTGGCCGTCGCTGGCTGCCGGCGAGAAGCCGGAGCGAGCGCGCGAGAGAGAGGCTCAGCCTCCCGCCGCCGCGGCGTCTTTCCATAGAGAGCCCCACGGGGGGGGGGGGGGAATGGCTAGGTTAGGGTTTCTGGCCGTTGGCCGTCCCTTTTATATCGGGCGAAAGAAAAGGCCGACCGTCGGATGAGATCCGACAGCCAGCAGCGTGCGGCGTGCGGGTCTCCGCGGCTGGGCCGCGTGGAGGCAGCGTGGGCTGCGTCGGCACCGTCGCGCCCAGGCCGCGGGCGGGCCGCTGGCAGGCCGCCGCGTGGGCGCTGTGGCTCGGCCTCGTCCAGGCCGCGTGGGCTCCGTGGCCAGGCTGCGTTGGCGGGCCGCGTCGAGCAGGCCGCGTGGGCGCCGCGTCGCTGCGTGCCGCTCGGCCGCGTGAGCGCAGCGTCTGCTGCGTGCCGCTCGGTGCGAGTGGGCCGCGTGAGCCGCGGGCCGCGTGGACAGTAACAGTAACAGTCAGTTTTTTACAGTTTTGCACAGTTTTATTAATTACAGAGGCATTTTTAGGCAGTTTTGGGTCATTTTTGGCTAAAATTTTGTCTAGTTTTTTCTGAATAAATAGGACCAACGAAATATTTGTTCATAAATTATAAAGTGAAAGATATGCCTCTGAAAAGTTCAAAGTGTAAAGTTTAAAATTCACAGTTTCCGCTGCAAATAGCAATGATATGTGCATTTATCTCTATTTCTACCCAACGGTGATATAGTTTTATTTGCATTAATAGTTGCATATTTTAATTCGGACCAATGTTGGATTATAATTTGCAATTGTACTGTTCTCACTTCTTTGTGGTTTTCAGGAGGGTTCTACTTGATGAGCTGCATCAAGGATGTTCCCACCCTTAGAGGGGATAACTACACAGAATGGAGGAAGAAGGTGGATTTCGCCTTCGTCCGTGCCGAGGTGGACCGGGTGGTTGACACACCGCAGCCCATCAAGCTTACTCGACCCCGTCAGAGCTGACGGGGATACTGATGATGCATGGGCTAAAAAGAAAAGGGACCATGCTCATGTGGAGATGTCCTACAACCTAGAGAACAGAAAGTGGCAGACTGCCAACAAAAAGTGCATGGCATTTATAAAGAATACAATTGAGAACACCATCGTGGGCTCAATTACAGAGTGTGCTTCCGCTGGGGAGTACCTAGAAAAGATAAAGAGCCAGTTCACTGGTTCTTCAAAGACATATGCAACCCAGCTGTTGAAGCAACTCGGTGACGTAAAAGTATACTCGGAGGTGCACATGGCATCGGGGAGCACATCCTCGGGATGAGCAACCCGGCCGCAAAGCTGAAGCCCATGGATGCTGACCTGGAGCTGAAGCCTGCAGTTCTGGTTCACTTGGTGATGGCTTCATTGCCACAACAGTTTGACAACTTTGTCATCAATTACAACATGAGTCCTGAGAAATGGGACATTGAAATGCCATGTGTGTGCAAGAGGAGGACAGACTCAAGGCACAAAATGGAGGTACCATCAATTATGTGAAGGAAAATAAGAAAAGGCCCTTCACACAAAGCAACAACTGCCAGTGAACAAAGATCAGTGCCTTCACTGTCCAAAGACTGGGCACTACAAGAAAGACTGCCCAGATTGGCTGAAAGAATTAATGGCAAAGAAAGGTAACAATTTAGTTTCCTTTGTAAATGAATCCATGTATACACAGTTTTCGAAATCTACTTGGTGGATTGACTCAGGTGCAACTGTTCATGTTGCAAATTCTTTACAAGGATTCCATTCGACGAGGACTATGAAAAGAGGCGAAGGATGCGTTGAAGTCGCGAATGGAATTCAAGCAGAAGTTGAAGCTGTTGGCGACGTCCTCTTGGAGCTAGGCGATGGCTTGACTATTCCGCTTAGAGATGTCTTATTTGTTCCTTCCATACATAGAAATTTAATAAGTGTATCGCGCTTAGATAAAGACGAGTTATCAATGTTATTTTGGACATGGCAAATGTGCCATATGGTGTAATAATTCTTATGTTGGGGTTGCTATACTCCATGATGAGCTTTATTTATTGTCTTTGCGTGAAAAAGTATTGTACGTAGTGTAAAGTGAATGAACAAATACCCTCGTCGGAAAAAGAAGGAAAGAAAAGAAAAAGAATCTGATGAATCATCGAAATTATGGCACTGTCGCCTAGGCCATATTTCGAGGGGGAGTATAGAAAGACTCGTTAAAAATGATATTCTTCCTCCATTAGAATTCTCAGACATAGAACAGTGCATCGATTGCATTAAAGGAAAATTTGTAAAGCAAATTAAAAAGGGTGCAAATCGAAGCACAACAACACTAGAAATAAGTCACACCGATATATGTGGACCATTTCCGGTGAAAAGTGTGGATGGCTATGATTCGTTCATTACATTCACGGATGATTACTCCCGATATGGTTATATTTATCCAATAAAAGAAAGAACAGAAGCGTTGAATAAATTCAAAATATTCAAAGCTGAAGTTGAAAATCAGCATGATAAAAGAATAAAGATAGTCGAGTCCGATCGTGGAGGGGAGTACTACGGTCGACATACTCCATATGGCCAAGTCCCTGGACCTTTTGCAAGGTTTCTACAGGAGATTGGAATAGTCGCCCAGTACTCGATGTCGGGCGAACCTCAGCAGAATGGGGTAGCTGAAAGGCGCAACCGTACCCTTATGGATATGGTGCGCAGTATGATGAGCTATTCCACCCTACCATTGGGATTGTGGATTGATGCGTTAAAAAAACCGCCATTCACATTCTAAACAGAGTACCAAGCAAATCGGTGCCCAAAACGCCGTATGAGCTATGGACAGGGAGAGTGCCTTCTCTAAACCACCTGAAAGTGTGGGGGAGCCCTCGCTCGAAGCCAAAGTATTCAATCCAAATATAGCAAAGTTAGATACCAAAACAATCACCTGCCATTTTATTGGCTATCCCGAAAAGTCGAAAGGTTATCGTTTCTACCGTCCGCAGAAATATACAAAGTTTGTGGAAACGAGACATGCTGTCTTCTTAGAAGACGAAATGATGAGGGGGGGCATGGTAGCTCGGAAAATTGATCTTGAGGAGAAGAGGGTGCATGCACCTAATCCGATGACTCAGGAGCCATTTTTTGCGGCTACCATGTGCACCTGTACCGACGATCCCTGCGATTGTGGTGCAAGCGCCTGTTGTGACTCCACCCATGACAATGATGAGTGAAAATTCGGAACCTGTCCGTCAGGAGCCGAATGAACCATTTGTTGAGCATGAAAGGGAGCAACAACAACCACCTCCAGAAGCTAAGCCACAAGTTGAGGAACAGAATGCTCGAGAGAATGTGGCCCCTAGAAGGTCTACAAGAGCTAGAAAATCAGCCATTTCGACTGATTACAAAGTTTACAACACAGAAACAGTTCATATGGAAGGTGATCTCACTTCATATGAAGAAGCCATGAGAAGCCCAGATTCATCAAAGTGGGTGGAGGCCATGGAAGACGAAATGAGATCGATGAGTACCAACAATGTTTGGGACTTAGAGAATATTCCTAAAGGAGCCAAAACAGTGGGCTGCAAATGGGTCTACAAAATAAAATATGACTCCAATGGGAATGTCGAAAATTATAAAGCACGACTTGTGGCAAAAGGATTTACACAAAGAGAAGGGATAGATTACAATGAGACATTTTCTTCGGTCTCATGTAAGGATTCCTTCAGAATCATCATGGCACTAGTTGCACATTTTGATTTAGAGTTGCATCAAATGGATGTAAAGATGGCATTTCTAAACGGGGATTTAGAAGAAAATGTCTACATGAAACAACCTAAGGGTTTTATCATGGAAGGCAAGGAAGAAATGGGATGCCGCCTAAAGAAATCCATTTATGGATTAAAGCAAGCCTCCAGACAGTGGTATCTAAAGTTCAATGAGACAATTAAGAGATTTGGATTTAAAGAAAATATTGAGGACAATTGCATTTATGCAAAGTTTAAAAGTGGGAAATATATTTTCCTAATCTTGTATGTGGATGATATTCTGCTCGCCACAGCAGTGATGTTAGTCTATGATGCGCGTAGATGTACACGTCCGTTGGGAACCCCAAGAGGAAGGTATGATGCGCACAGCGGCAAGTTTTCCCTCAGAAAGAAACCAAGGTTTATCGAACCAGGAGGAGCCAAGAAGCACGTTGAAGGTTGATGGCGGCGGGATGTAGTGCGGCGCAACACCAGGGATTCCGGCGCCAACGTGGAACCTGCACAACACAAACAAAGTACTTTGCCCCAACGAAACAGGTGAGGTTGTCAATCTCACCGGCTTGCTGTAACAAAGGATTAACCGTATTGTGTGGAAGATGATTGTTTGCGAGAAAACAATAAAACAAGTATTGCGATAGATTGTATTGCGAGTATAAAAGAATGGACCGGGGTCCACAGTTCACTAGAGGTGTCTCTCCCATAAGATAAAAGCATGTTGGGTGAACAAATTACGATCGGGCAATTGACAAATAGAGAGGGCACCGCAATGCACATACATGGCATGATAAATATAGTGAGATTTAATTGGGCATTACGACAAAGTACATAGACCGCCATCCAACCGCATCTATGCCTAAAAAGTCCACCTTCGAGGTTATCATCCGAACCCCCTCCGGTATTAAGTTGCAAAGCAACAGACAATTGCATTAAGTATGGTGCGTAATGTAATCAATAACTACATCCTTAGACATAGAATCAATGTTTTATCCCTAGTGGCAACAGCACAACACAACCTTAGAACTTTCTGTCCATCGTCCCAGGTATCAATGTAGGCATGAACCCACTATCGAGCATAAATACTCCCTCTTGGAGTTACTAGCATCAACTTGGCCAGAGCCTCTACTAATAACGGAGAGCATGCAAGATCATAAACAACACATAAGTAATAACTTGATAATCACCATAACATAGTATTCTCTATCCATCGGATCCCGACAAACACAACATATAGAATTACAGATAGATGATCTTGATCATGTTAGGCAGCTCACAAGATCCAACAATGAAGCACATAAGGAGAAGACAACCATCTAGCTACCGCTATGGACCCATAGTCCAGGGGTGAACTACTCACTCATCACTCCGGAGGCGACCATGGCGGTGTAGAGTCCTCCGGGAGATGAATCCCCTCTCCGACAGGGTGCCGGAGGAGATCTCCAGAATCCCCCGA
Source organism: Lolium rigidum (assembly GCF_022539505.1). NCBI lineage: Eukaryota > Viridiplantae > Streptophyta > Magnoliopsida > Poales > Poaceae > Lolium > Lolium rigidum. The sequence continues at coordinate 194,288,629 of NC_061512.1, read as the reverse complement.
GATGGGATTGGCGGCGGCGGCGTCTCAGTAAGGTTTTCCGTATCGTGGCTCTCGGTGACCGGGGGTTTCGCGATGGAGGCTATTTGTAGGCGGAAGGGTAGGTCAAGAGGCGGCACGAGGGGCCCACACCATAGGTCGGCTATGGTGGCGGCGCCTCGTGGCCCCACTTCGTCTCCTCTTCGGTCTTCTGGAAGCTTTGTGGCAAAATAGGACCCTGGGCGTTGATTTCGTCCAATTCCGAGAATATTTCCGTACTAGGATTTCTGAAACCAAAAACGAGCGGAAAACGAAGAATCGGCTCTTCGGCATCTTGTTAATAGGTTAGTTCCAGAAAATGCGTAAATACGACATATAATGTGTATAAAACATGTAGATATCATCAATAATGTGGCATAGAACATAAGAAATTATCGATACGTTGGAGACGTATCAGCATCCCCAAGCTTAGTTCTGCTCGTCCCGAGCAGGTAAAACGATAACAAAGATAATTTCTGAAGTGACATGCCATCATAATCTTGATCATACTATTTGTAAGCATATGTAATGAATGCAGCGATCAAAACAATGGTAATGACATGAGTAAACAAGTGAATCATAAAGCAAAGACTTTTCATGAATAGTACTTCAAGACAAGCATCAATAAGTCTTGCATAAGAGTTAACTCATAAAGCAATAAATCAAAGTAAAGGTATTGAAGCAACACAAAGGAAGATTAAGTTTCAGCGGTTGCTTTCAACTTATAACATGTATATCTCATGGATAATTGTCAACATAGAGTAATATAACAAGTGCAATATGCAAGTATGTAGGAATCAATGCATAGTTCACACAAGTGTTTGCTTCTTGGGGTGGAGAGAGATAGGTGAACTGACTCAACATAAAAGTAAAAGAAAGGTCCTTCAAAGAGGAAAGCATCGATTGCTATATTTGTGCTAGAGCTTTTATTTTGAAAACATGAAACAATTTTGTCAACGGTAGTAATAAAGCATATGAGTTATGTAAATTATATCTTACAAGTTGCAAGCCTCATGCATAGTATACTAATAGTGCCCGCACCTTGTCCTACTTAGCTTGGACTACCGGATCGTCGCAATGCACATGTTTTAACCAAGTGTCACAATGGGGTACCTTCATGCCGCCTGTACAAGGGTCTAAGGAGAAAGTTCGCACTGGATTTCTCGCTTTTGATCATTCTTCAACTTAGAAACCCATACCGGGACAACATGAACAACAGATAATGGACTCCTCTTTAATGCATAAGCATGTAGCAACAATTATTATTCTCACATGAGATTGAGGATATGTGTCCAAAACTCGAAACTTCCACCATGATTCATGGCTTTAGTTAGCGGCCCAATGTTCTTCTCTAACAATATGCATGCTCTAACCATTAAGGTGGTAGATCTCCCTTACTTCAGACAAGACGAACATGCATAACAACTCACATGATATTCAACAAAGAGTAGTTGATGGCGTCCCCAGGAACATGGTTATCGCACAACAAGCAACTTAATAAGAGATAAAGTGCATAAGTACATATTCAATACCACAATAGTTTTTAAGGCTATTTTGTCCCATGAGCTATATATTGCAAAGGCGAATGATGGAATTTTAAAGGTAGCACTCAAGCAATTTACTTTGGAATGGCGGAGAAATACCATGTAGTAGGTAGGTATGGTGGACACAAATGGCATAGTGGTTGGCTCAAGGATTTTGGATGCATGAGAAGTATTCCCTCTCGATACAAGGTTTAGGCTAGCAAGGTTTATTTGAAACAAACACAAGGATGAACCGGTGCAGCAAAACTCACATAAAAGACATATTGTAAACATTATAAGACTCTACACCGTCTTCCTTGTTGTTCAAAACTCGATACTAGATATTATCTAGACTCTAGAGAAACCAAATATGCAAACCAAATTAGCAAGCTCTAAGTATTTCTTCATTAATGGGTGAAAAGTATATGATGCAAGAGCTTAAACATGAGCACAACAATTGCCAAGTATCACATTATCCAAAATATCATAGCAATTACTACATGTAGCATTTTCCAATTCCAACCATATAACAATTTAACGAAGAAGAAACTTTGCCTTGAATATTATGAGTAAAGCCTAAGGACATATTTGTCCATATGCAACAACGGAGCGTGTCTCTCTCCCACAAAGTGAATGCTAGGATCCAACTTTATTCAAACAAAAACAAAAACGAAAACAAACCGACGCTCCAAGCAAAGTGCATGAGATGTGACGGAATAAAAATATAGTTTCGTGGGGGAACCTCGATGATGTTGTCGATGAAGAAGGGGATGCCTTGGGCATCCCCAAGCTTAGACGCTTGAGTCTTCTTAGAATATGCAGGGGTGAACCACCGGGGCATCCCCAAGCTTAGAGCTTTCACTCCTCTTGATCATAGTATATCATACTCCTCTCTTGATCCTTGAAAACTTCCTTCACACCAAACTTCAAGCAAACTCATTAGAGAGTTAGTGCACAATAAAAGTTTACATGTTCAGAGGTGACACAACCATTCTTTACACTTCTGGACATTGCATAAAGCTACTGGACATTAATGGATCAAAGAAATTCATCCAACATATCAAAAGAGGCAATGTGAAATAAAAGGCAGAATCTGTCAAAACAGAATAGTTCGTAAAGACGAATTTTAAAATAGCACCAGACTCGCTCAAATGGAAAAACTCAAAACTAATGAAAGTTGCGTACATATCTGAGGATCACTCACGTAAATTGGAATAATTTTCTGAGTTACCTAAAGAGAATTAGGCCCAGATTTGTGACAGCAAAGAAATCTGTTTCTGCGCAGTAATCCAAATCTAGTATGAACCTTACTATAGAGACTTTACTTGGCACAAAAACATGATAAGGAGAAGTTGCTACAGTAGTAAACAACTTCCAAGACTCAAATATAAAACAAAGTACTGTAGTAAAAAAAAATGGGTTGTCTCCCATAAGCGCTTTTCTTTAACGCCTTTCAGCCTAGGCGCGAAAGTGTATATCAAGTAACATCAAGAGATGAAGCATCAACATCATAATTTGCTCTAATAATAGAATCATAAGGTAACTTCATTCTTTTTCTAGGGAAGTGTTCCATACCTTTCTTGAGAGGAAATTGATATTTAATATTACCTTCCTTCATATCAATAGTAGCACCAACGGTTCGAAGAAAAGGTCTTCCCAATATAATGGGACAAGATGCATTGCATTCAATATCCAAGACAACAAAATCAACGGGGACAAGGTTATTGTTAACCATAATATGAACATTATCAACTCTCCCCAAAGGTTTCTTTTTAGCATTATCAGCGAGATTAATATCCAAATAACAATTCTTTAATGGTGGCAAGTCAAGCATATCATAGACTTTCTTAGGCATATATAACAGAAATACTTGCACCAAGATCACATAAAGCATTACAATCAAAATCATTGACCCTCATCTTAATGATGGGCTCCCAACCATCTTCTAACTTTCTAGGAATAGAAGTTTCACGTTTTAGTTTCTCTTCTCTAGCTTTTATGAGAGCATTTGTAATATGTTTTGTGAAAGCCAAATTTATAGCACTAGCATTAGGACTTTTAGCAAGTTTTTGCAAGAACTTTATAACTTCAGAGATGTGGCAATCATCAAAATCTAAATCATTATGAGCTACAGCAATGGGATCATCATCCCCAAGGTTGGAAAAAATTTCAGCAGCTTTATCACAGGCAGTTTCAGCAGTTTTAGTAATTTCAGGCAGTTTTGCACGCTTCGCACTAGGAGTAGAAACATTGTCAACACCAATTATTTTACCATTGATAGTAGGAGGTGCAGCAACATGTGAGGAATCAACATTACTAGTGGTGGTAATAGTCCAAACTTTAGCTACATTATTCTCTTTAGCTAGTTTTTCATTTTCTTCTCTATCCCACCTAGCACGCAGTTCAGCCATTAATCTTATATTCTCATTAATTCTAACTTGGATGGCATTTGCTGTAGTAGTAATCTTATTATCAATGTCATTATTAGGCATAACTTTCAATTTTAAAAGATCGACATCAGAGGCAAGTCTATCAACTCTAGAAGCAAGAATATCAATTTTATCAAGCTTTTCCTCAACGTATTTGTTAAAAGCAGTTTGTGTACTAATAAATTCTTTAAGCATGGCTTCAAGACCAGGGGGTACACTCCTATTATTGTTGTAAGAATTCCCATAAGAATTACCATAACCATTACCATTAGCAGAAGGATATGGCCTATAGTTATTACTAGAATTGTTCCGATAAGCATTGTTGTTGAAATTATTATTTTTAATGAAGTTTACATCAACATGTTCTTCTTGGGCAACCAATGAAGCTAAAGGAACATTATTTGGATCAACATTAGATTTACCATTCACAAGCATAGACATAATCACATCAATTTTATCACTCAAGGAAGAGGTTTCTTCGACAGAATTTACCTTCTTACCTTGTGGAGCTCTTTCCGTGTGCCATTCAGAGTAATTTATCATCATATCATCAATAAGCTTTGTAGCCGCCCCCAATGTGATGGACATAAAGGTACCTCCAGCAGCTGAATCCAATAAATTCCGCGAAGAAAAATTTAGTCCTCGCATAGAAGGTTTGGATGATCATCCAAGTAGTCAGCCCATGGGTTGGGCAATTCTTTACCAAAGATTTCATTCTCTCCCATGCTTGAGCAACATGTTCATTATCTAATTGCTTAAAATTCATTATGCTACTTCTCAAAGATATAATTTTAGCGGGAGGATAATATCTACCAATAAAAGCATCCTTGCATTTAGTCCATGAATCAATACTATTCTTAGGCAAAGATAGCAACCAATCTTTAGCTCTTCCTCTTAATGAGAAAGGAAACAATTTCAATTTAATAATATCACCATCTACATTCTTGTACTTTCGCATTTCACATAGTTCAACAAAATTATTAAGATGGGCAAGCAGCATCATCGTAACTAATACCAGAAAATTGATCTCTCATGACAAGATTTAGTAAAGCAGGTTTAATTTCAAAGAATTCTGCTGTAGTAGCAGGTGGAGCAATAGGTGTGCATAGGAAATCATTATTATTAGTGGTTGTGAAGTCACACAACTTAGTGTTTTCAGGGGTACCCATTTTAGCAGTAGTAAATAAAGCAAACTAGATAAAGTAAATGCAAGTAACTAATTTTTTTTGTGTTTTTAATATAGAGAGCAAGACAGTAAATAAAGTAAAACTAGCAACTAATTTTTTTGTGTTTTATTTAGGTGCAGCAAACAAAGTAGTAAATAAAATAAAGCAAGACAAAAACAAAGTAAAGAGATTGAGAAGTGGAGACTCCCCTTGCAGCGTGTCTTGATCTCCCGGCAACGGCGCCGTAAAAAGTGCTTGATGCGCGTAGATGTACACGTCCGTTGGGAACCCCAAGAGGAAGGTATGATGCGCACAGCGGCAAGTTTTCCTCGTAAAGAAACCAAGGTTTATCGAACCAGGAGGAGCCAAGAAGCACGTTGAAGGTTGATGGCGGCGGGATGTAGTGCGGCGCAACACCAGGGATTCCGGCGCCAACGTGGAACCCGCACAACACAAACAAAGTACTTTGCCCCAACGAAACAGTGAGGTTGTCAATCTCACCGGCTTGCTGTAACAAAGGATTAACCGTATTGTGTGGAAGATGATTGTTTGCAAGAAAACAAGTAAAACAAGTATTGGAGTAGATTGTATTGCAAGTATAAAAGAATGGACCGGGGTCCACAGTTCACTAGAGGTGTCTCTCCCATAAGATAAAAGCATGTTGGGTGAACAAATTACAGATCAGGCAATTGACAAATAGAGAGGGCACCGCAATGCACATACATGGCATGATAAATATAGTGAGATTTAATTGGGCATTACGACAAAGTACATAGACCGCCATCCAACCGCATCTATGCCTAAAAAGTCCACCTTCAGGTTATCATCCGAACCCCTCCGGTATTAAGTTGCAAAGCAACATGACAATTGCATTAAGTATGGTGCGTAATGTAATCAATAACTACATCCTTAGACATAGAATCAATGTTTTATCCCTAGTGGCAACAAGCACAACACAATCTTAGAACTTTTCGTCACTCGTCCCGAGTATCAATGTAGGCATGAACCCACTATCGAGCATAAATACTCCCTCTTGGAGTTACTAGCATCAACTTGGCCAGAGCCTCTACTAATAACGGAGAGCATGCAAGATCATAAACAACACATAAGTAATAACTTGATAATCACCATAACATAGTATTCTCTATCCATCGGATCCCGACAAACACAACATATAGAATTACAGATAGATGATCTTGATCATGTTAGGCAGCTCACAAGATCCAACAATGAAGCACATAAGGAGAAGACAACCATCTAGCTACTGCTATGGACCCACAGTCCAGGGGTGAACTACTCACTCATCACTCCGGAGGCGACCATGGCGGTGTAGAGTCCTCCGGGAGATGAATCCCCTCTCGGCAGGGTGCCGGAGGAGATCTCCAGAATCCCCCGAGATGGGATTGGCGGCGGCGGCGTCTCAGTAAGGTTTTCCGTATCGTGGCTCTCGGTACTGGGGGTTTCGCGATGGAGGCTATTTGTAGGCGGAAGGGTAGGTCAAGAGGCGGCACGAGGGGCCCACACCATAGGTCGGCTATGGTGGCGGCGCCTCGTGGCCCCACTTCGTCTCCTCTTCGGTCTTCTGGAAGCTTTGTGGCAAAATAGGACCCTGGGCGTTGATTTCGTCCAATTCCGAGAATATTTCCGTACTAGGATTTACGAAACCAAAAACAGCGAAAAACAAGAATCGGCTCTTCGGCATCTTGTTAATAGGTTAGTTCCGTAAAATGCGTAAATACGACATATAATGTGTATAAAACATGTAGATATCATCAATAATGTGGCATAGAACATAAGAAATTATCGATACGTTGGAGACGTATCGCATCCCCAAGCTTAGTTTCGCTCGTCCCGAGCAGGTAAAACGATAACAAAGATAATTTCTGAAGTGACATGCCATCATAATCTTGATCATACTATTTGTAAGCATATGTAATGAATGCAGCGATCAAAACAATGGTAATGACATGAGTAAACAAGTGAATCATAAAGCAAAGACTTTTCATGAATAGTACTTCAAGACAAGCATCAATAAGTCTTGCATAAGAGTTAACTCATAAAGCAATAAATCAAAGTAAAGGTATTGAAGCAACACAAAGGAAGATTAAGTTTCAGCGGTTGCTTTCAACTTATAACATGTATATCTCATGGATAATTGTCAACATAGAGTAATATAACAAGTGCAATATGCAAGTATGTAGGAATCAATGCATAGTTCACACAAGTGTTTGCTTCTTGGGGTGGAGAGAGATAGGTGAACTGACTCAACATAAAAGTAAAAGAAAGGTCCTTCAAAGAGGAAAGCATCGATTGCTATATTTGTGCTAGAGCTTTTATTTTGAAAACATGAAACAATTTTGTCAACGGTAGTAATAAAGCATATGAGTTATGTAAATTATATCTTACAAGTTGCAAGCCTCATGCATAGTATACTAATAGTGCCCGCACCTTGTCCTACTTAGCTTGGACTACCGGATCGTCGCAATGCACATGTTTTAACCAAGTGTCACAATGGGGTACCTTCATGCCGCTCGTACAAGGGTCTAAGGAGAAAGTTCGCACTGGATTTCTCGCTTTTGATCATTCTTCAACTTAGAAACCCATACCGGGACAACATGAACAACAGATAATGGACTCCTCTTTAATGCATAAGCATGTAGCAACAATTATTATTCTCACATGAGATTGAGGATATGTGTCCAAAACTGAAACTTCCACCATGATTCATGGCTTTAGTTAGCGGCCCAATGTTCTTCTCTAACAATATGCATGCTCTAACCATTAAGGTGGTAGATCTCCCTTACTTCAGACAAGACGAACATGCATAACAACTCACATGATATTCAACAAAGAGTAGTTGATGGCGTCCCCTGGAACATGGTTATCGCACAACAAGCAACTTAATAAGAGATAAAGTGCATAAGTACATATTCAATACCACAATAGTTTTTAAGGCTATTTTGTCCCATGAGCTATATATTGCAAAGGCGAATGATGGAATTTTAAAGGTAGCACTCAAGCAATTTACTTTGGAATGGCGGAGAAATACCATGTAGTAGGTAGGTATGGTGGACACAAATGGCATAGTGGTTGGCTCAAGGATTTTGGATGCATGAGAAGTATTCCCTCTCGATACAAGGTTTAGGCTAGCAAGGTTTATTTGAAACAAACACAAGGATGAACCGGTGCAGCAAAACTCACATAAAAGACATATTGTAAACATTATAAGACTCTACACCGTCTTCCTTGTTGTTCAAAACTCGATACTAGATATTATCTAGACTCTAGAGAAACCAAATATGCAAACCAAATTAGCAAGCTCTAAGTATTTCTTCATTAATGGGTGAAAAGTATATGATGCAAGAGCTTAAACATGAGCACAACAATTGCCAAGTATCACATTATCCAAAATATCATAGCAATTACTACATGTAGCATTTTCCAATTCCAACCATATAACAATTTAACGAAGAAGAAACTTTGCCTTGAATATTATGAGTAAAGCCTAAGGACATATTTGTCCATATGCAACAACGGAGCGTGTCTCTCTCCCACAAAGTGAATGCTAGGATCCAACTTTATTCAAACAAAAACAAAAACGAAAACAAACCGACGCTCCAAGCAAAGTGCATGAGATGTGACGGAATAAAAATATAGTTTCAGGGGGGGAACCTGATGATGTTGTCGATGAAGAAGGGGATGCCTTGGGCATCCCCAAGCTTAGACGCTTGAGTCTTCTTAGAATATGCAGGGGTGAACCACCGGGGCATCCCCAAGCTTAGAGCTTTCACTCCTCTTGATCATAGTATATCATACTCCTCTCTTTAGGAATATTTTTAGGAATATTCTCTAAGTCCCAAACATTGTTGGTACTCATCGATCTCATTTCGTCTTCCATGGCCTCCACCCACTTTGATGAATCTGGGCTTCTCATGGCTTCTTCATATGAAGTGAGATCACCTTCCATATGAACTGTTTCTGTGTTGTAAACTTTGTAATCAGTCGAAATGGCTGATTTTCTAGCTCTTGTAGACCTTCTAGGGGCCACATTCTCTCGAGCATTCTGTTCCTCAACTTGTGGCTTAGCTTCTGGAGGTGGTTGTTGTTGCTCCCTTTCATGCTCAACAAATGGTTCATTCGGCTCCTGACGGACAGGTTCCGAATTTTCACTCATCATTGTCATGGGTGGAGTCACAACAGGCGCTTGCACCACAATCGCAGGGATCGTCGGTACAGGTGCACATGGTAGCCGCAAAAAATGGCTCCTGAGTCATCGGATAGGTAAGACTTTCCCTTAAACCCATGCCTTTCTTTAGCGGATCTGCAAGCATATCTTTTGTCCTTATATGCTCGAGACTTATTGTTTGATCCTGGACCTTGTGTTTCACAACATAATACTTAACCTCAATCGGTTTCGTAGCATTACTCGACTTGTTGTTGTGAGCATAAAATACTGCAGGCTCATTGTCGCAGTACATGTTTAGTGGTTTGTCAATACAATCTACCACTTTCAAGTCGGGTATAAATTTCTTTAACCATAATGCCTGCCCTGTGGCTTCATAACATGCTATAAATTCTGCATACATCGTGGATGATGCAACTATCGTCTGTTTGGAGCTTCTCCACGAAATAGCTCCCCCTGCGAGGGTGAATACATATCCAGATGTGGATTTTCTATCATCTTTATCCCCCCGCAAAATCCGCATCCGAATACCCTCTTATTTCTAGGGAATCGGATCTTCCGTATGTTAGCATGTAATTCTTTGTGCCTTTCACATAACGCAATGCCTTCTTTACCATTTTTCCGTGTTCAAAACCTGGATTTTCTTGATATCTATCGAGTACTCCGGTGATAAAAGCTAAGTCAGGGCGAGTGCACACTTGTGCATACTGTAGGCTTCCAATAGCCGAAGCATATGGAACCGCTTTCATTTGGTCGAGCTCGTATTGATTTTGGGGACTTTGATGTTTCCCAAAACTGTCGCCCTTGACTATAGGGGCAGGTGTGGCACTGCACTTATGCATATTATACTTACTTAGAATCTTTTCTAAATAAGCCTTTTGCGATAGTCCTAATACTCCATTGTTTCTATCTCGGTGAATTTCTATGCCCAAAACATATGACGCTTCACCAAGATCTTTCATATCAAAATTTGAGGACAAGAACTTCTTTGTCTCTTGCGGTGAGACTGATACGTCTCCAACGTATCGATAATTTCTTATGTTCTATGCTACATTATTGATGATATCTACATGTTTTATACACATTATATGTCGTATTTACGCATTTTCTGGAACTAACCTATTAACAAGATGCCGAAGAGCCGATTCTTGTTTTCTGCTGTTTTTGGTTTCAGAAATCCTAGTAAGGAAATATTCTCGGAATTGGACGAAATCAACGCCCAGGGTCCTATTTTGCCACGAAGCTTCCAGAAGACCGAAGAGGAGACGAAGTGGGGCCACGAGGCGCCGCCACCATAGGGCGGCGCGGCCCAAAAACAGTAATCCAAATCTAGTATGAACCTTACTATAGAGACTTTACTTGGCACAAAAACATGATAAGGAGAAGTTGCTACAGTAGTAAACAACTTCCAAGACTCAAATATAAAACAAAGTACTGTAGTAAAAAAAAACATGGGTTGTCTCCCATAAGCGCTTTTCTTTAACGCCTTTCAGCTAGGCGCAGAAAGTGTATATCAAGTAACATCAAGAGATGAAGCATCAACATCATAATTTGCTCTAATAATAGAATCATAAGGTAACTTCATTCTTTTTCTAGGGAAGTGTTCCATACCTTTCTTGAGAGGAAATTGATATTTAATATTACCTTCCTTCATATCAATAGTAGCACCAACGGTTCGAAGAAAAGGTCTTCCCAATATAATGGGACAAGATGCATTGCATTCAATATCCAAGACAACAAAATCAACGGGGACAAGGTTATTGTTAACCATAATATGAACATTATCAACTCTCCCCAAAGGTTTCTTTTTAGCATTATCAGCGAGATTAATATCCAAATAACAATTCTTTAATGGTGGCAAGTCAAGCATATCATAGACTTTCTTAGGCATAACAGAAATACTTGCACCAAGATCACATAAAGCATTACAATCAAAATCATTGACCCTCATCTTAATGATGGGCTCCCAACCATCTTCTAACTTTCTAGGAATAGAAGTTTCACGTTTTAGTTTCTCTTCTCTAGCTTTTATGAGAGCATTTGTAATATGTTTTGTGAAAGCCAAATTTATAGCACTAGCATTAGGACTTTTAGCAAGTTTTTGCAAGAACTTTATAACTTCAGAGATGTGGCAATCATCAAAATCTAAATCATTATGAGCTACAGCAATGGGATCATCATCCCCAAGGTTGGAAAAAATTTCAGCAGCTTTATCACGAAGCGGTTTCAGCAGCTTTAGTAATTTCAGGCAGTTTTGCACGCTTCGCACTAGGAGTAGAAACATTGTCAACACCAATTATTTTACCATTGATAGTAGGAGGTGCAGCAACATGTGAGGAATCAACATTACTAGTGGTGGTAATAGTCCAAACTTTAGCTACATTATTCTCTTTAGCTAGTTTTTCATTTTCTTCTCTATCCCACCTAGCACGCAGTTCAGCCATTAATCTTATATTCTCATTAATTCTAACTTGGATGGCATTTGCTGTAGTAGTAATCTTATTATCAATGTCATTATTAGGCATAACTTTCAATTTTAAAAGATCGACATCAGAGGCAAGTCTATCAACTCTAGAAGCAAGAATATCAATTTTATCAAGCTTTTCCTCAACAGATTTGTTAAAAGCAGTTTGTGTACTAATAAATTCTTTAAGCATGGCTTCAAGACCAGGGGGTACACTCCTATTATTGTTGTAAGAATTCCCATAAGAATTACCATAACCATTACCATTAGCGAAGGATATGGCCTATAGTTATTACTAGAATTGTTCCGATAAGCATTGTTGTTGAAATTATTATTTTTAATGAAGTTTACATCAACATGTTCTTCTTGGGCAACCAATGAAGCTAAAGGAACATTATTTGGATCAACATTAGATTTACCATTCACAAGCATAGACATAATCACATCAATTTTATCACTCAAGGAAGAGGTTTCTTCGACGGAATTTACCTTCTTACCTTGTGGAGCTCTTTCCGTGTGCCATTCAGAGTAATTTATCATCATATCATCAATAAGCTTTGTAGCCGCCCCCAATGTGATGGACATAAAGGTACCTCCAGCAGCTGAATCCAATAAATTCCGCGAAGAAAAATTTAGTCCTGCATAGAAGGTTTGGATGATCATCCAAGTAGTCAGCCCATGGGTTGGGCAATTCTTTACCAAAGATTTCATTCTCTCCCATGCTTGAGCAACATGTTCATTATCTAATTGCTTAAAATTCATTATGCTACTTCTCAAAGATATAATTTTAGCGGGAGGATAATATCTACCAATAAGCATCCTTGCATTTAGTCCATGAATCAATACTATTCTTAGGCAAAGATAGCAACCAATCTTTAGCTCTTCCTCTTAATGAGAAAGGAAACAATTTCAATTTAATAATATCACCATCTACATTCTTGTACTTTCGCATTTCACATAGTTCAACAAAATTATTAAGATGGGCAGCAGCATCATCAGAACTAATACCAGAAAATTGATCTCTCATGACAAGATTTAGTAAAGCAGGTTTAATTTCAAAGAATTCTGCTGTAGTAGCGAGGTGGAGCAATAGGTGTGCATAGGAAATCATTATTATTAGTGGTTGTGAAGTCACACAACTTAGTGTTTTCAGGGGTACCCATTTTAGCGAGTAGTAAATAAAGCAAACTAGATAAAGTAAATGCAAGTAACTAATTTTTTTTGTGTTTTTAATATAGAGAGCAAGACAGTAAATAAAGTAAAACTAGCAACTAATTTTTTTGTGTTTTATTTAGGTGCAGCAAACAAAGTAGTAAATAAAATAAAGCAAGACAAAAACAAAGTAAAGAGATTGAGAAGTGGAGACTCCCCTTGCAGCGTGTCTTGATCTCCCCGGCAACGGCGCCGGAAAAAGTGCTTGATGCGCGTAGATGTACACGTCCGTTGGGAACCCCAAGAGGAAGGTATGATGCGCACAGCGGCAAGTTTTCCCTCGGAAAGAAACCAAGGTTTATCGAACCAGGAGGAGCCAAGAAGCACGTTGAAGGTTGATGGCGGCGGGATGTAGTGCGGCGCAACACCAGGGATTCCGGCGCCAACGTGGAACCTGCACAACACAAACAAAGTACTTTGCCCCAACGAAACAGTGAGGTTGTCAATCTCACCGGCTTGCTGTAACAAAGGATTAACCGTATTGTGTGGAAGATGATTGTTTGCAGAAAACAGTAAAACAAGTATTGGAGTAGATTGTATTGCAGTATAAAAGAATGGACCGGGGTCCACAGTTCACTAGAGGTGTCTCTCCCATAAGATAAAAGCATGTTGGGTGAACAAATTACAGTCAGGCAATTGACAAATAGAGAGGGCACCGCAATGCACATACATGGCATGATAAATATAGTGAGATTTAATTGGGCATTACGACAAAGTACATAGACCGCCATCCAACTGCATCTATGCCTAAAAAGTCCACCTTCGAAGTTATCATCCGAACCCCCTCCGGTATTAAGTTGCAAAGCAACGAGACAATTGCATTAAGTATGGTGCGTAATGTAATCAATAACTACATCCTTAGACATAGAATCAATGTTTTATCCCTAGTGGCAACAAGCACAACACAATCTTAGAACTTTTCATCATCTGTCCCAGGTATCAATGTAGGCATGAACCCACTATCGAGCATAAATACTCCCTCTTGGAGTTACTAGCATCAACTTGGCCGAGCCTCTACTAATAACGGAGAGCATGCAAGATCATAAACAACACATAAGTAATAACTTGATAATCACCATAACATAGTATTCTCTATCCATCGGATCCCGACAAACACAACATATAGAATTACGGATAGATGATCTTGATCATGTTAGGCAGCTCACAAGATCCAACAATGAAGCACATAAGGAGAAGACAACCATCTAGCTACTGCTATGGACCCACAGATCCGAGGGTGAACTACTCACTCATCACTCCGGAGGCGACCATGGCGGTGTAGAGTCCTCCGGGAGATGAATCCCCTCTCGGCAGGGTGCCGGAGGAGATCTCCAGAATCCCCCGAGATGGGATTGGCGGCGGCGGCGTCTCAGTAAGGTTTTCCGTATCGTGGCTCTCGGTACTGGGGGTTTCGCGACGGAGGCTATTTGTAGGCGGAAGGGTAGGTCAAGAGGCGGCACGAGGGGCCCACACCATAGGTCGGCGCGGCCAGGGCCTGGGCCGCGCCGCCCTATGGTGGCGGCGCCTCGTGGCCGCACTTCGTCTCCTCTTCGGTCTTCTGGAAGCTTCGTGGCAAAATAGGACCCTGGGCGTTGATTTCGTCCAATTCCGAGAATATTTCCTTACTAGGATTTCTGAAACCAAAAACAGCAGAAAACAGCAACTGGCTCTTCGGCATCTTGTTAATAGGTTAGTTCCAGAAAATGCGTAAATACGACATATAATGTGTATAAAACATGTAGATATCATCAATAATGTGGCATAGAACATAAGAAATTATCGATACGTTGGAGACGTATCAGTCTACTGCAAGAGACAAAGAAGTTCTTGTCCTCAAATTTTGATATGAAAGATCTTGGTGAAGCGTCATATGTTTTGGGCATAGAAATTCACCGAGATAGAAACAATGGAGTATTAGGACTATCGCAAAAGGCTTATTTAGAAAAGATTCTAAGTAAGTATAATATGCATAAGTGCAGTGCCACACCTGCCCCTATAGTCAAGGGCGACAGCTTTGGGAAACATCAAAGTCCCCAAAATCAATACGAGCTCGACCAAATGAAAGCGGTTCCATATGCTTCGGCTATTGGAAGCCTACAGTATGCACAAGTGTGCACTCGCCCTGACTTAGCTTTTATCACCGGAGTACTCGATAGATATCAAGAAAATCCAGGTTTTGAACACAGAAAAATGGTAAAGAAGGCATTGCGTTATGTGAAAGGCACAAAGAATTACATGCTAACATACAGAAGATCTGATTCCCTAGAAATAAGAGGGTATTCAGATGCAGATTTTGCGGGGGATAAAGATGATAGAAAATCCACATCTGGATATGTATTCACCCTCGCAGGGGAGCTATTTCGTGGAGAAGCTCCAAACAGACGATAGTTGCATCATCCACGATGTATGCAGAATTTATAGCATGTTATGAAGCCACAGGGCAGGCATTATGGTTAAAGAAATTTATACCCGACTTGAAAGTGGTAGATTGTATTGACAAACCACTAAACATGTACTGCGACAATGAGCCTGCAGTATTTTATGCTCACAACAACAAGTCGAGTAATGCTACGAAACCGATTGAGGTTAAGTATTATGTTGTGAAACACAAGGTCCAGGATCAAACAATAAGTCTCGAGCATATAAGGACAAAAGATATGCTTGCAGATCCGCTAAAGAAAGGCATGGGTTTAAGGGAAAGTCTTACCTATCCTGGATCATAATAGGCCCAAAAGTAAAAGAATTTGTTTCAAAACAGAGAAGTGTATTGTGGCTGTCTGATTCTATCGGCAATAGAGCTGTGACGATAAAACATGCCCTATAGACTGATCCAAAATGAAACAAATAAAGCGAAAGTATAAAGTTAAAAGTAAAGTTGAGATCAAGGGGTAGAATGTTAGATTGATCTCTCCCGAGTGGGCCCAACGGCCCACCGGGCCCCTTTGACCTGCGCCCTGATCGGGGGCGCCCAACCCGTTATGGTTGGTGGGCCCCTGTGACCTGCGCTATATAAAGAGGTGGGGGCCGGGGCACGCAGTACGAGGTTCGTCGCGCCGCCAGTCACCCCACCGATATTCCCTACCGATCTAGGGTTAGCGCAGTGCTCACGGGAAGCTCTGCCGCCGCCACCGCACGCTCACGCCACTCGCGCCGTCGCCATGGACAACGGCTCGAGCTCCTCCTCGAAGGGAGAAGGTTTGTCTCTCACTCCCTCTCGATCTCTCTCCGATCTTGCTGTATACATACAGATACAGTCTTACCCGCATTAGATCTACCCTAGATGATCCTATCAAAGTTAACAGATACAACATTCCTCCTTCCTGCCCGTCGCTCTCTGCATTTTCAGTCTGAAGCAGAACGGAGAGGAGCCGCTTTTGAGGCTCAGTGCCAGATGTCCATGTTATTTTCAGAACTTTCTGGTACTTCGATGCTTTGCGCTCACCATCCAACTCCTGCTGTAGTGCCTGAGCCAACGACAACAGCGGCCACTGAAATCTATACTCCGTGTTCGTGCTCGCTCGGCTGGTGCTTCTGGAGCTCTGAGAAGACGCTATGCTAAAACTGGCACCACAGACAAACAGCGCCAGAATTAAAATCGCAGGAGGTCACCAACAGAATATTTTAGTGCTCCCTTGGGAGGAAGATCACTATCGAGAGGTGTTCAAATCGCTATGCGAATCATGGCCGAATTAAGTGGGCTGGAATCAATGTCTGGGGCCGGCCTGAATGGACGTCTCTCTGAATCTGTTTCTATCGTATGATGAGTATACTTTTTTTTTTTCCCTGCGAGGATATGACACGACCGTGTGAATGATGCGGAAATGATGAATGACTCCTAGAATCTTCTCTTTCCTTTTTATAGTGTTGACGGTGCTCATGGGAGTCTCCTGATCAACCCTATTTTTAGCAGTAGGTATACATTAAGTGTTGATGCAAGTCATGCAGAAATTTTGCTTGTTAATTGCCATAATCTCCGGAGGAACCATGGTAGTAGTTCGAGTCTTCGATGTCTGCCTTTTTTTGGGCAAATATAGAGCGGAAGGTGTTGACTTCGCATCAAGCTTAGTTCGGCACGGAAGGAAAGTTGAATTGAATTTCGTGGACTGACCCTTACTGGTTTACTTGAACAGAAGCTGGAAATTTCAGCAGTCTCGAGCTAACAAATCTCTCTCTAGAACGACATGCCGTCTATTTCTCAGTGGACTCTCATCCCGTGTGAATTTTTTTCCACAATATTCTGTTTTTCAATGGTTGAATCCTTATTCTTCTACATTTCTACACGTCCAATCAAAAATTTCTTGCTCGCTTTCAGCGATCCCTTTCTAATCCCAAATGGCGAAATTTGTCCTTTTTCACTCTAAGCATGACAGCAATTTCTTTTTCATAAAAAGCAATTTTCTACACATCTTGCCGACTATCATCACAACTTTCTACACCCGTATACATGGGAATACAGACAAGACAAAGGCCGGTGCAGATCAAGAGCCACTAACTAGCTAAAGGGTTCGATGATCGATCACCCAAAAGGCCTCCATTACAGGGATGATCCACGAAACAAGTCAAGCACCGTGTTATTGGTGAAACTGTTATATAAACCCTGCTAATAAGGGCTCCTTTGATTCAAAGGATTTGCATAGGAATTATGTAGGATTTGGTTCCTATGGGAAAATTTCCTATACATGTTGTTTGATTCATAGGAACATGTCCTATAGGAAAATTTCCTATAGAAATCTTGTAGTGTAATTCCTATAGGGAAAAAGCATTAGCTCATACCTCATGAAAAAATTCGTTTGCTACAATCAAACACACTTCATCTTCCTATAGGATTCAAGTAGAACATGTCATTCCAATCCTATACCTTTCCTATTCCTATGCTTTTCCTATCCTTTAAATCAAAGGAGCCCTAATATTTTTTTCGATATAGAGCATATATTAATATCACGTAGATATCAATTACACCCAGCCTCTGCAACAATCATGCCCTAATAGCATAAAAGATGCACACAACCAAAAAAGATAGAAGAATTACAAAAAAGAAAAGCCCGAGATCGAAAACTCTAAACAGCAACTCTGACACCACCAATATAACACCAGAAGATCAACTTCTCCATAAGCGACGCCTCCAAAAAAAAAACAATGCACAAACGCTGTCACCCTCAAGAAAGTCCTCTCTCTCTCAAAACAATGCCTTCAACAAGAACATTGTCAATCACAACCAGTTAAGACCAGACCTTGGATTTTCACCCTGAAAGATAGAACTATGAACTTCTCCTGTGCAGTCGCCCCCACATACAAGTCGATGTTCGAAGTCACGAAGCTCCAAGCCAATTCCAGTTCACCACCAAGATACGACCACCGTTGCTCTTCCACCGACCTCGACTTTCATGACCTTCTCCGCCAGCACCATGGAAAGAAAACTCCATGATATTAACAACCAACAGATCTTCGAAGCGCTCCCTCTGAAACCAAACGGTCAGATAAAAAACATGGGTGCGCACGATCGAAAGCACCCAATCCAGCAATCTTCAGACATTGATCGCACAATGATTTTCGCCGGCGGGGCCTTCCGGAACATGACAATCCAGCCAACCCGGCAGGAAGAAGCATCAGATCAATCTTCACTTGACGCGAGAGGAATCCTAGGACAGCCACCATTATTCATGCCAAGACGAGAAAAATAACGAGACACGCAAAGACGATGTCTCCGACAAGGTAACGACGTCAAGCGACGCCGCCATCATCCATCAAGACCGAGGTCGAGGTGAGGTTCTCACCGGCTGCCCCGTCAATCCAAGCTCATCCCTGTCAGAATCCGCACTGCCGGAGATCAGTGTTGGATCCCAAGATCCACCACACTCAATCCCATCTTGGCCGTCCTCCTCCGGAGGAGAAAGGCGCCACAACCATGCCCGGGGCCGCCGCCCCGACGCCCAGAAGATGCAGCAGCGCAGCGGGCCGTCGTCGCCGTCGAAGAGGAGGTCAAGACCTCGCCACCGCGAGCAGGTCCAGCCGACATCACGCCAAGCATCTCAGCAGATACAGAGGTGTGGAGGGCGCCGCCTCTCACCCCTGTCCACTCCCAACGGGCCCCCCACCGCCGCCGCCACGCCGAGCAGCCTTTGGCCAGCGACGCCTTTGGCGGCGGAGGGAGGAGAAGACGGAGAAGAGAGCGTTGGAGGGTCACGTGCGTCCAGTTCCCTGGGCGGCGCGACGCCGCCCCCGCCAAGGCCACGAGGGTGGGAGGGTCGCGTGCGTGGGTGGGTTATACTGTATCTAAAAAACCATGCTAATAATAGGAGCTCACACGGATTACCACTCATAATTTCAATCTACGTCATTGTTTATCTGGACCATCCATTCTCTCCCTTCAATTTTCCTCCGGTGCCTGCCAACATGGTAGCGGTTTCTTCTCCCCATTTTCGTCCGTCGTGAAATAAAATATGGACGTATATATATGTGGTTTTAGGTCAAGACGATTCTATAGGCGTGATGATCGAGACGAATGGAGTCACGATGCCTTGGTGGGACCCCATGGCGCAGCCTGGATGTTGCGCAGTGCCGTGGGGCCCACCAGACGCCTTGTTGACCTTCTCTGGTAATTTTTCATGCCCATATCCTTCTCGTCCATAAAAATGTATGTGGCAAAAATTGACGTCCGTAAGGGTCCGACAACTTAATAATACGCAAAACAACGTTTTTCTGTTTAAAAACAAATTTAAAAAGACTTTGTTAAAAGCTCCAAATCAATGTAAAACATGGTTGGAACCTCGTATATGATGCAATTATGAAGGATTATCACATAATAAACTTCAAAGTTCATCGATTTTTTTTTACATGTATCATAGGCTACATGTTCTTTCACCTGAGCCCATGGTTCTGGCGATTTGGCGGGAAGACTTTCTCAAGTGCTTGAAAAATTGCGCCAATGGGATCGTCGAGATTTGAAGAGAAGATATATGAAAATCGGTGATGTGCGAAGAGAGTTTCAGCATGTTGCATTTGATGATCTTAATGTATCTAACGTCGCTCGACAAAAGGAGATTGAATTCGAGATGGAAAAGCTTCTTGAAAAGGAAGAAATTCAGTAAGCACAAAGAAGCACAATAAACTGGTTGAAATTTGGAAATAAGAATGCGTCATAATTCCGTAAATTCTGTGAATGCTCAAAGGTAACAGAATAAATAAAAATTTGAAGAATGATCATGGACATTGAATTGAGGGTACTGCTTATTTAAATTCAATGATATTATCTCTTGGGAGTTTTCACGACACATGTATATGATACATTCATCCAGCTTTGTTAGAAATAGCTGTGCGGGAGTACTTCGGCAATGCCTTGCAGATGTCGTACACTTGGAAGGTATACATATAACCAAAAAGTACCAGAAGGCTGGAATGACACGTTGATCGTGTTAATCCGAAAGTTGAAGAGCTCGGAGCTCATTTTCAATACAGACTCATTAGCATGTGCAATATCTTCTCTACCACTTAAGCACGTTCTTGGAGAAGTCATTTCCCCGTGCAAAGTTCTTTTGTCTCTGGTAAAATGATCACAGACAATATTGTAGTGGTCGATGAATGTAAGAAAATAACAAGGGGGAATCTGGATTTTTTTCAGTCAAACTTCAAATGAATAATGCTTATGATCGCTTGAGTGGAATTTTCTAGAGACAATGTTGCTTTGTTTTTTTTTTTTGGCTTGTGGCCTCTGTTAGTTGCTACCCTCACGCAACTTTCATTTTGTAAATTCTTTTGCTTTTATTAATAAAAATAAAAAACACATAGTGGGGAAACCCACTGTATAGCCTCAAAAAAATGTTGCTTCGGCCAGGTTTTCAGTCAGAAGTTGTTTATTTTCAAAAAAATTACAAGGGATCCACTTTTCTCTAATATTTTTATTGATATGTGCAAAAGGTCTATCGAGTTTACTTGCTTATCATGAGGATATCCCTAGCATTAAAGGGGTAAGGGTATGCAGAATGCACCATCAGTTTCACACATCTTTTACTTTCTGATGATTCCCTAATCTTTATGAAGGCCAACATATTTAATGCAACCTAGATCGCTGAGACAAATTCTTGATAACAATTATGCAAACTCGGGCAACTATTTAGTCGAGCAAAGTGTAGTGTTTACTTTAGTCCGAATGTTGATGTTCAACAAAAGGCTGATATTTGCACATAATTGAAAATTATGAGGGAAGCTTTATCAAATAGATCTCCTCCTCGTGGCTATCGACAAGTTCACCAAGTGGTCCGAGATGCAGCCAGTGTGCAACATCACACTCAGTGGCAATAAGCATCATCTGGGGATTGTGTCCCTTTTTGGAGTGCCAAACGATCATCGCTGACGCAGAGAGCTTGTTGTTCACAAGTGGGGCATTCATGTGCTACTACGGAGAGCTGGCCACACGGGTAGCCTCCAATAGAGCGTCTGAGCGGCCCGATGATGTCCAGCCCCCAGACTACAAATGGCCAGGAGAGAGAGGGGGGAGGGGGTGGGTGGGGTGGAGAGCTTGGGTAGGCTAACGAATGGCTCTGACGTGAAATTAGCACGCGTCGAAGGTCTTGGTCTTTCAGCTAATGAGATTATATTACTTTACCATATCAGTCTCAGTTTACTAGTGCTGCATAGTTTCTCAGTTTTTTTTTTACCTAAAACATCAATTAGTTTCGTGCAAGTTGGTCAATGCCACAATGGCGGACAAATTTGATGGTGCATATATAATGGCGGAGTCCGAAATCTAAATTCGACTAAAAAATAACTCAAATATTTGGGTAAATCATATAAAATACATTATCCATTGTGGGGAAGTTTGAGCATATAGTTGTGCATAAGAAGCGCTTTTTTTTTTTTGAAGTTCACAAACTGCCAAAGTGTTGTGACTTTTGCCTCCACTCCTTGCCGGTCTGCTCAAGACTTGATCGTGGATCTTGTGGGCAAGGCACCGTGAGATTTGGTTCCAGCAGGTCAGTCAGGCTGCGTCTACGAGCCACATGGAAAGGATCGCACAACAGAACAATTAGGGTTTGTTTGATTCGCGGGATTTTCAGAACGCATGGACGAACGAAACGGACCCAAGAAGAAAGAAGGAACAAAACGCCGCGCCCCGCCGCCCCGCCCAGGCGAGATCGCGCGCCCACACGATTACACGACTACCGCCGCCGCCCCGAGACGTTGTGGTATGCGTGCTCGCAGCTCGCCGCGGCCGTCTCGGCCTTTCCGTTCTCTCTCTCGAAATAGGCTTTCGCCCCGCTTTATAAATAAAGCCGCATCTGCCGAACCGATACAAGGTGGTGAGGAGAACCTCTTACAAAGCAGATCAAAGATAAAACAAAAAAGAACACAGAAAACCTAAACTTGCCACCAGAGCCAGATGCACGAAACCAAGTCGAGTTGGGACTCCACAACGACGCCCCCAAGAGAGTAACGACGCAACGCGCCGCCGCCGTCGAGACCACGAGGTCTAAGGTTTTCACCCGGAGCCATACCACGGGGCGGATACCCACAACGACGCCCCCAAGAGGGTAACGACACCCGCAGGCATCGCCGCCGTTGGCGCCGAGGCGCTGAGTTTTCACCCGGAAGCATCCGCACACCGCACCCGAAACTAAGCCGCCACTGTCTCCAAGTCAGGCTTCCGAAACAAGATCTGGGAGTTGCCAAAGCCGAAGCGCCGCCAACACCAGGATCCCCCGTCGTCTGCTCCTCGCCATCCCCATGACCGAAGAGAGAGACCACCACCATCGCCACGTTGCCCGCCGTAGAGCCACCCGCGCAGTCCACCTTCTGAGGCCGCCGCCCCAGCATCCCCACGAACTCGAGCCCATTGCTTGATCAGCACATCGCAACACGAAACGGGCAGGGTATGACGGCACCATAGCATGTAACCGTCAAAGCAAGTGGCAACCTAGGGGAGGGGATCCACCCACGGCCACCAGAGGAGCACGCCGTCCGGACGCAGTAGCATGGCCAAGGAGGCCTAGATCAGGCCCGGCCGCCTGCCAGGCCACGATTAAGCCCCTTAGCCAGGCCGCCGCGCTGCTGCGCCTAGGCTGCCGCCACCATCCAGCTGCAGCTTCATGTCAAACCTACCCAAGCCACCACCGAGCCGCCATGTGCTAGCCATAAGCCATGAACGGCGTCGCCGCAACCTCACTCCTCGCAAGACGCCCCGGCCGAGACCGCACACCACCGCAAAGAAGCACCCCTGCCACGACGCCCGGGGACATAGCCGCGCCGTTACTGACGCCACCACGCCGCCGGTCAAGCCGGTCAATTTGTCGGCATCTCCAAACTCGCCACCGGTCAGCAGCCCGAGCAACACCTCCACCTTCTCGGACGTAGGAGGAACCTCGCGAGCCGCGCTGCCAAGGGCCGCCGGAACCAGGCCCAGCTGGCCCAGATCCGGAACCAGCAATGGTGCAGCATGGGAGGAGCTCCGCCGGCTTGGCCACATCCGGACCCTCCTGGTCCAGGACGAGGCCCGTCCGGCCCAGATCGGGGCCCGCCTGGCCCTAACCTGAGCGGCGCCGCCACCAGCAACTCCCCTCCGCCGCACGCCGCGTCCGCCCACCCCTCCGCCACGAGCCGCCGTCGACCTGCCGTCCCGCCGCCGCTGGACCGAGCTCGAAGAGCCCCTAGGAGCACCGCCGCCGTCCGCCACTGCCCCGCGCAGAGCCGCAACGCGAGCGGGTAAGGGAGGTCCCACCGCCGCCGGCACCGCGCGGGCTTTGCCCGGCGGCCCTCTCCGGCGGCGGCGGAGGAGGAGGGAGGAGGGGGTGTGGAGGCGAGGCGGGCTAGGTTTCGCCCGGTCGTCGCCCGCGGGGGACGACCCGAGCGAAACGTTTCCTGTCGCCACACAATTTGAACTTGATCTGGCCTTTCCGTTCCACCTTTCGCAGCTCCTGACCTCATCGAAGCTCCATATTCTGTCCCGGTCGCTTTCTCCGGCAGGCCTCGGACGTCGGCGTGGCGCCCAATGACGCGTTTGGTTGCCTGCATCAGATTCCTGCATCACTGGCGGAGCAGGAAGGAGTCCCCTGCGCGTTACAGACGGGCCATGGGCAATAAAATCTACGTTGTTTGGTGGCTTGCGTAGAGTATTTTCGGTCCCGTGAAGATTTGGGCTCTGCCCGTTTGGTAGGTCGGTTTTCAGGCCTTGTAGCAGCCCAGAATGGCGCCCCTGTGTTTGGTTCCAACCCATAATCTGCTTCTACTTACCTCTTACCTTCGGTGGTGAGGTTACCCGAGATAAACAGCGCAAGGAAGAACAGAATCACAATCCAAGCAAACTTAGCACTGATCATAGTTTAAATACGGTCATAGTTCACGACACAGAACGATCATAATTCACGACACACCATAAACGATCATAATTTAACAGACGACAGGAACAACAACTAGACACAGACATGGTAGCAGCGAGGCAGAACCAGGTAAGCTTCAGACATGACTTTCGAAGACGACACAGCTGGTGGTATCGCTATGGTAACCGCACCTAGTCATCACCTCAGTGCAGGTGTAGTCGAAGATGACCACATTGTACTCGAAGGAGGACACCCTCTTGAAGATGAGGAACTAGCCTACCTGCAGCTGATGAGCTATGGCGAAGGCCGCCATGTCGATGTATACGTCATCGCCTTCTCTCGCCGTAGTCATCCTCCAGTTGCAGCCAGTGTTGGTCTACATGATGATGTTCGAAAGGATTTCTCCGAACCACCTGACGAAATCTTGAGGGATTCGGAGCCGGCTGAAGGTGGACTTGAAGACGATGCGCAGGAACTAGTCCGGCAACTACGTCCGGCAGTGCTTAAGCGTCCTTCGCTTGTTGGAGCATCCCTGCTCTGGGGTCTCAAGTGACCCAAGCTTGAACTTCTCAGTCTACCATAAGAACACATGTCATTAGAGATGTGCCTGCTCACAAGTATATAGATGAAACCGAACATTAAAAACATGTGATGTCTCATACATTGGATCACACGACAGCTCAAGGGACTGCCCTCAAACTAAGTCTAGTGTGCAAGAAATCACACACAGACGACTAAGTTTGAGGGCATCACCTTGCCTTCCAGTGTGCCATAGTTGAATCATTGGCCAATGCACTAGACAAACCAAAATGAGGCCTCATATGTAGGATCACACGGCAGGCAAAGGGACTGTCCCCAAACTAAATCTAGTGTGCCAGTAATATGGCACACATGACTAAGTTTGAGGGCAGCACCCTGCCTTCCGTTGTGCCATAGTTGAATCATTGGCCAATGCACTAGACAAACAAAATAAGGCCTCATAAATTGGATCACACTGGCAAAGGAACTGTCCGCAAACTAAGTCCAGTGTGCAAAAAACATGGCACACACGACTAAGTTTGAGGGCACCACCGTGCCTTCCGTTGTGCCATAGTTAAATCATTGGCCATTGCAAAACTGAAAAAGTACAAACATGCAAAGCAAGGTAGCATATGCCTCATACAATGAGCACATATGGAGAAGATGTTTGATCAGAACCAATGGCATGGTGATGTTCAGTCATGCCATAGGCTCTGATCAATCATCTCATCACACTATGATACCCGGTTACAATCATCGGCATACTTCAATCAGAAACAACACAATCTAGAACAAACTAGCGTGACTCATTCCGCACAGCTATCTGAACATGCTAAACCCTAGCACAAAAACCCTTCCCCTTTGCATGCACAGGAAAATCTGGCAGTTTCAGCAAGCCACAGTCCGATCTAGGAAGGATCTACCGCAATCCGACATTAGAGTAATAGATCTAAGCAAATCCACACCGTGAAAAGCAAGAACTGGACAAAACAACAACAAATGGGGACGAACACCTTGCAAACATCAATCCGAACGCTATCCTAATGGAAACCCTAGCAGATCTAATGTACATGTCGTCGCAAATGACCGAGATTGCCATGTTCTGGCACAACGAGTACAAAGGTGAGATGGAGAGGTCATTACTGCCATTGTTCTGAGGACGAGCTCGAGGTCGCAGGCGCGAGATGCCGATGGAGACTGCGAAGTAGGTTGCGGACGATGTCGCGGTGCTGCTCGCCGATGTTTCCTACTCCGGTACCGGTGCTCCTCCGTGCGGCGGTGCGGCGGATTGGTCGGCGGGAGGGGAACCGCCGAGTGATGTGACAGTTTGGGGAAGGTCGCGAGTGAGAGGAAGGAGAGGGAGCGGTGAGCCTAATTATGACGCGTGTTCTCGACGGGACGCGGCATTTCCGCCTCCCTTCTCCATGCGTGCAGGCTTCTGGTCGCTACAGGCCTGACCTATGCCATTTCGGACGTTCCTCCAGGATTTGTCCTATGGTGCTTTAAAATC
Source organism: Lolium rigidum (assembly GCF_022539505.1). NCBI lineage: Eukaryota > Viridiplantae > Streptophyta > Magnoliopsida > Poales > Poaceae > Lolium > Lolium rigidum. Next base: position 194,262,299 of record NC_061512.1, on the reverse strand, counting down.
CGGTATGCAAAAACACAGTGAGCTGCAGGCATCCAAACGGACCGAAATTTGTTGGGCCATTGCAGCCAAGGTCCATCCAGACTACCAAACGCACCCCAAGTTGACGACGACAGATCCTTTAATCCCTCTGATACGCCAAGCCGGCTGTAGTTTATATTTCATCATAGTATCAGCCGGAAAAGAGCATCCAAGCAATCGAGCTTCTTTATCAAACCACCGTCTAACTATGTCGGGGGCAGCAAAAAGGCGTGGCGAGAGATGCAAGCTTCATCCTGCCCGTCGCTCTCTGGATTTTCAGACGCCGACGTACCTTTCCCGGCCTGAAGAAACCTGAAGCGGAATGGAGACGAACTGCTTTTGCGGCTCACGTACTGCTACTCCATATCTTAAAGTTCCTAGTAGATGTCCATGCTATATTTCGTGCATCCTCACCGTCCAACTCGGATAGTAGCACCGGAACCAACCGACGACAGCAAGCCGCTGGAATCTAGGCTCCATTTTCGTGCTCGGACTGCTGCTGAGACGACCGTAGCTGAGCGTGGGGGCAGAAGACGCTATGCTGAAACTCGCACTAGAGACAAACGGCGCCGGAAAGAAATCGCATGAGGTCACCAGCAGAATATTTTAGTGCTCCGTTGGGAAGATCGCAATCGGGAGGTGTTCAAATCGCTATGCGAATCATGGCCGAATTAAGTGGCGCGGGATCAAGGCCTGGGGCCGGCGTGAATGGACGTCTCTCTGAATATGTTTTTGTAACCGCATCTCTCTGAATCTGTAGATATCGTATGAGCATATATTTTTCTGAAGATATGATGCAGAAACGATCAAAGCCTCCCAGGATCTTATTCTTCTTCTTTTCTATTGTTGACGGGTGCTCCTGGGAGTCTCCTGATCAAACCTATTTTTAGAAGTAGGTATACATTTAGACATTTAGTGTTGATGTAAGTCATGGAGCAATTTCGCTTGTTAATCACGCAAATTTCCGGAAGAACAGTGGCAGTTCGACCCTGCGATGCTTGTAATATGTTTGGCAAATGTAGAGCGGAGGGTGTTGACTTTGAATCAAACTTAGTTCGGCAAGGAAGGAAAGTTGAACTGAATTTCGTGGACAGCGCCAAAAGTGTAAACTGACCCTTGGTGGTTTAATTGGACAGACCGGAAATATTCAGCAGTCTGAATCTGACAGATCCTTCCCTCTCTCTAGAGTCTAGAACGACATGTCAATTTTTCAGTGGACTCCAGTCCCGTGTGATCTTTTTCCACAATATTTCCATTATTTACAGTTGATACCTTTCTCCATATCTTGCATGTCGAACCAAAATTATCCTGGTCACTTTCAGCTGTCTGTTTCTAATCCCAGATGGCGGAATTCGTCTTTTTTTTTCCCACTCCATGACGGCAACTCCTTATCTTTATTTTCTCCCGTCCCGTGTGAATATTTTCCACAATATTTCCTTTATTTAACAGTTGATACCTTTCTCCGTTTCCTGCACGTCCAATCAAAAATTTCCTGGTCGCTTTCAGCGGTCTCCTCCTAATCCCGAATGGCGAAATTTGTCCTTTTCAATCCAGCAATTCATTTTTCTTCCACTGAAAGCGATTTTCTACTGCTCTTGCCAACATTTCAAGGGAAGGAGATCGGCTACCGATCTGTCGCCAAGCCAAGAGCAAAGGTAGATTCAGTCGTGAGCGACGCCTAACATCACAACTTTATACGCCCAAAAGAATACAGACGAGCTAAAGGCCGGTCCAGATCAAGAGCCACTAACTGAAACAGAGTGCAACGCACACAAAGGCTTCGATCGATTCAGCCTCCATTAGTTCGAGCGATGATCCATGAAACAAGTAAAGCGCCGTATTACTGGTGCATGAAACTGCCAAATCGGCCCTGCCGTGTCACTGGTTGCTCTAGAACTCCAAAGTTGCAAGCCACCAATATAGCACGTTGTCGTTTCACGGGCAAAGGTGGAACTCGAAGGTGACTCGGAGGCCACCTCCACTATGTTAAGTTTCCTCTGGTGGCCGTTTCAACAACACACAGACTGTGTGTCTTTTTTTTTTTTTTTTTGAACAGCAAAAGACGCTAGAGGCGTCAAATTTTTATTCAGCTCAGTTGCAGAGTACAGCATGAATTACAAAGTCCTGCCAGACTGAATTTTGTAAGATGGAGATAGCAGGGCATGTAGCATGAGCTGAACAAACACAACTAAAAATAGGCTGCCTTAGGTCCTGCCTAAGCACCTGATGAGCACAATTGTGGGCAACACCGTTTAGATCTCTTCTAATGTGAAAAACCTGAGCGTGCAACCTGGATGTAGTGTTGAAGAAATCAGCAAGGATGTGCCTGGAGTCCCAATGCAGAAGAGCATGATTAATTGTTTTACTGGCTGCAATTTTCGCAAGTGACAGATTGTCTGTAAGGAAAGTTGGTCTGTGTATCCGTAGCAGATCCGCTAATCTTGCAGCAAGTAACAGCGCCTTAGCTTCAGCCTGTAGAACTGATGTTGTAACAGAAGTGGAGGCTTGAACCATGACGCAAAATTCCTGATTGCCTGCCTTGTACTGAAGGAATACTCCAATACCCGTCTCGAAACCTGGAAAATTTGGAACCTTGTTGCACTTCCAAGAGGCATCAGCAAACACCTTTGCACCTGTAACAAGAAGATCAGATCGAAGAGTGATTCCCTGTTCCGGTGTGTCTTTTATATTGCTACCCCCATTTAAAAAAGAACGCATATAAATTTTGCCAAAGTCAAATGACTTAGGTTTCTCCAAGCTTATATAAAAAATTATCAATATCTACAATGCAAAATTAATATCATTACATACTGACAGAGATTTGGTGCACATGAACACCAGTGATCCCTTTTCAGAAACATAATTAAAAAATCATATTTCTAAGTTTCAACAAAATCTGAAAATAAATCATGATGTAGTAAGTATTATATCTCACAAACGTGTAAATTTTCAACTGGAAATGTGTATTTTGGGCTGCACAAAAATAACAAATATGTGGATCTGAGTCTAGTGATTCAAATCTTCAAAAAAAATCAGACTTTGTCATTTTTGTGTAGGTCAGAAAACAAAACATTTGTAATTGAGATTCTATACGTTAATGGAATACATCATTAGCCATTTTAAGAATTTTGTCACATAATTTTTTGAAATATATAAATATAATTTTCAGTTTTTTAATACAATGAGAGCGCTGCTGCCCATGATCCAAAAGAACTTTTCGATATACATCATGCAATATACTTTCATATCATGTCAGCAAGGTCTTGTAAATGTTAATAGCTTATTTTATAAGTTTGGTCGAATTTTACACATTTTGAATTTGCAAAAAATTATACACCTTTTTTTAGTGGAGGTAGTAATACAGAAAGTTGTTTACAAGACTCGACATCTAGCGAGCCAAGATCAGGCTCCGCTCCACTCCACTGCTCGATCTATTTAAGCAAAGCCGGGCGACAAGGCTGAAGGACAGTAAAGCCACGCCTACCTAATCTCACCTCCTTCTGTACCATAAAGAAAAGAACCTTATATTTTTACCCACCCTTATCTAAAAAGAAAAAGAAGTGTCTCTATTTAGAGATTTATCTACTTAGATGAATAAATCATACTCCATCTATATTATTGATGAATATGTATCATAATCCATCTCGAGTAATTTGTTTCAATACCTATTTGGTATAATTTTTTCTGTGCCAGGAACCAGATTTGAACCACAGTGTAGAAAGGGATGCAACTCACAATGTATTGATTGGGTGCATATGACGTTACATATATAGGCCACGTCCTCGACTATACAAGGAAGGAGGCGGGCCCAATAATAAATACAAAGATATGTATCGCTATACATAACTACAGAAGATACACATCCGGATATACAAGGATATGTATCTCAACACCCCCCCGCAGTCGAAGCGTCGCGTGGTCGAACGCATAGACTGGACCGGAACTCCTCAAAAGATGCCGTAGGGAGACCCTTGGTCATAATATCCGCAAATTGTTGGGAGGTGGGCACATGAAGTACTCGAATGTGCCCAAGGGCCACCTGTTCCCGAACAAAGTGGATGTCCAGCTCAATATGCTTGGTGCGGCGATGGTGGACCGGGTTGGCGGAGAGGTAGACGGCGGAGACGTTGTCGCAATAGACCACGGTGGCTTTGGCAACAGGACATGAGAGCTCAACGAGGAGTTGCCGCAGCCGGGAGACCTCGGCAAGCTGCGTTAGCAACAGCCCGGTACTCCGCTTCAGCCGCTGGAGCGAGAGACCGTGGGTTGTCGCTTAGACGACCAGGAGATGAGCGAAGGTCCGAAGTAGACGCAGTAGCCAGACGTGGAGCGACGCGTGTCAGGGCAGCCTGCCCAATCGGCGTCCGAGTAGGCGACGATGTCCGTGGCGGTTGAGGCGTGGAGAGAGAGGCCGAAGTCCATGGTGCCACGAATGTAGCGGAGGATCCGCTTGACCGCAGCCCAATGAGGATCCCGCGGAGCGTGCATGTGAAGGCACACCTGCTGGACAGCATACTGTAGCTCGGGGCGGGTCAAGGTGAGCTACTGCAGGGCACCGACGATGGAGCGATAAAATGACGCGTCCGTGGCCAACGAACCATCCGTGGCGGAGAGCTTGGATTTTGTGTCGACAGGCGTGGCCACGGGTTTGCAATTAAGCATACCGGCGCGGTCCAGGAGCTCGTGGGCGTACTTGCGCTGATGAAGGAAGAAGCCGTCGGTGCGACGTACGACCTCGATGCCGAGGAAGTAGTGCAGGGGCCCCAAGTCCTTGAGGGCAAACTCAGCGCGAAGACGCTCGGTGATCTGTCGCAGGAGGTTCGTGGAGCTGGCCGTTAAGATGATGTCGTCGACGTAGAGCAGCAGGTACGCGGTGGTGGCGCCATTGTTGTACACAAACAGCGAGGCATCAGAGCGGGTGGAGCGGAAGCCGAGTTGGTGAAGAAACGTTGCGATGCGCTGGTACCAGGCGCGTGGGGCCTGCTTGAGCCCGTATAACGAGCGCGAGAGCAGGCACACATGGTCGGGGTGGGCGCTGTCGATGAAGCCTGTGGGCTGCTGGCAGAAGACCTGCTCCTCGAGATGGCCGTGAAGGAAGGCGTTGGAGACGTCCATCTGGTGCACGGGCCACGCACGGGAGACCGCGAGCTGAAGGACTGTGCGGATCGTCCCGGGCTTGACAACCGGGGCGAAGGTGTCGGTGAAGTCGACGCCGGCACGCTGGCGAAAGCCACGAACCACCCACCACGCCTTGTGACGGTGGAGAGTACCGTCCGGATGGAACTTGTGCTTGAAGACCCACTTCCCGGTGATGATGTTGGCGTGAGGGGGTCGGGGAACAAGCGTCCATGTCTGGTTCCGCTGCAGGGCGTCGAACTCGTCCTGCATGGCCGCAAGCCACTGCGGGTCGCGGAGAGCAGCCCGGGCAGAGGCGGGCAGGGGCGATGGCGTGGATGGTGAAGGCGCGGAAGTCGACGCGGTGCAGTCGTACTCATCCGAGGGGTACCGCGTGCTCGGGACGCGAATCCCTGCACGGGCGCGCGTGAGGGGCCCCGTGGCCGGCGGCGGAGGAGGCGGAGGCGGAGCCGGAGACGAGGCGTCGCCCAGCAAAGACGGCGCGGCGCCCGAGCTGAGGCTCGAGGGCGACGCAAGCGGCGTCGAGGTGGATGAACCCGGCGAAGGCGCGTCGCCCGGCGAAGACGGCGCGGCGCCAGAGCTAAGGCTCGAGGGCGACGCAGGCAGCATCGAGGCAGGTGTCGGCGTGGGGTCACCCGAGACATGGCTCGAGGGTGACCCAGAGGGTGGCGAGGCAGCGCCCGAGCCAGAGCTCAAGGGCGCGGCGGAGGACGACGAGGCAGTGCCCGAGTCCGAGCTCGAGGGCACTGTAGCCGGCGGAGCTGCCGGGGCAGGGGGTCGACGCCGGGGACCATCAGTAGGCGAAGGAGGAGTGGCGACCACCTGTCTCTGTGCAAAAGGAAAGCAATGCTCATCAAAGTACACGTGCCGGGAGGTGAAGACGCGGTGAGAAACCGGATCATAGCAGCGGTAGCCTTTGGTGTTAGCCGGTAACCGAGGAAAACACATGGAACGGAACGAGGGGCGAGTTTATGAGGAGTGGTGGCGGCGATACTAGGATAACAACGACAACCGAAAATCCGAAGACCGTCGTAGGATGGAGGGGAGCCGTAAAGGAGGTGATGAGGTGCATAGTTCCAGCGGGGACGACACGGACGAAGGTTGACAAGTAGGGTGGCGGTGGCTAAGGCATCAGGCCAAAAGGTGGGGGGAACATGGCTGTGGAATAGGAGTGTGCGGATGCAGTCGTTGAGGGTGCGGAGGATACGCTCGGCGCGACCGTTCTGTTGGGACGTGTATGGACAGGTTAGACGGAAAATAGTGCCGTGAGAGGAGAGTAGGGTGCGGACGGCGACATTGTCAAACTCTTTTCCGTTGTCAGTTTGTAGGGTGTGGATGGGGCGACCGAACTGGGTGGAAACATAGGCGTAGAAGGCTGTGAGAGTGGTGGCGACATCAGACTTTTTACGGAGGGGAAACGTCCACACAAAATGAGAAAAATCATCAAGAATAACTAGGTAATAAAGAAGACCAGAATTACTTGGGGTAGGAGAGGTCCATACATCACTATGAATTAACTCAAAAGGAAAAGACGCAATTGTGGAAGACTGACTAAATGGAAGACGAACGTGTTTACTGATACGCGTAGATGCACACGTCCGTTGGGAACCCCAAGTGGAAGGTATGATGCGTATAGAAGCAAGTTTCCCTCAGTATGAAACCAAGGTTTAATCGAACCAGTAGGAGCCAAGAAGCACGTTGAAGGTTGATGGTGGCGAAATGTGATGCGGCGCAACAACAGGGATTCCGGCGCCAACGTGGAACCTGCACAACACAACCCAAGTACTTTGCCCCAACGAAACAGTGAGGTTGTCAATCTCACCGGCTTGTTGTAACAAAGGATTAACCGTATTGTGTGGAAGATGATTGTTTGCAAGAAAACAAGTAAAACAAGTATTGCGATGAGATTGTATGCGATGTAAAGAATAGGACCGGGGTCCACAGTTCACTAGAGGTGTCTCTCCCATAAGATAAAAGCATGTTGGGTGAACAAATTACAGTCGGGCAATTGACAAATAGAGAAGGGCATAACAATGCATATACATGATATGATAAATATAGTGAGATTTAATCCGGGCATTACGACAAAGTAAATAGACCGCCATCCAAGCTGCATCTATGCCTAAAAAGTCCACCTTCAGAGTTATCATCCGAACCCCATTCAGTATTAAGTTGCAAAGCAACGAGACAATTGCATTAAGTATGGTGCGTAATGTAATCGACAACTACATCCTTAGACATAGAATCAATGTTTTATCCCTAGTGGCAACAGCACATCACAACCTTAGAACTTTCTGTCACTGTCCCAGGTGTCAATGAAGGCATGAACCCACTATCGAGCATAAATACTCCCTCTTGGAGTTAAAAGTAAAAACTTGGCCAGAGCCTCTACTAATAACGAAGATCATGCAAGATCATAAACAACACATAAACAATAGATTGATAATCACCATAACATAGCATTCTCTATTCATCGGATCCCGACAAACACAACATATAGTATTACAGATAGATGATCTTGATCATGTTAGGCAGCTCACAAGATCCAACAATGAAGCACAATTAGGAGAAGACGACCATCTAGCTACTGCTATGGACCCATAGTCCGAGGGTGAACTACTCACTCATCACTCCGGAGGCGATCATGGCGATGAAGAGTCCTCCGGGAGATGAATCCCTCTCCGGCGGGGTGCCGGAGGCGATCTCCTGAATCCCCCGAGATGGGATTCGCGGCGGCGGCGTCTCCGGAAGGTTTTCCGTATCGTGGCTCTCGGATGCGGGGGTTTCGCGACGGAGGCTATTTGTAGGCGAAAGGGCAGGTCAGAGGCGGCACGAGGGGCCCGGGGACAGGCCGGCGCGGCCAGGGCCTGGGCCGCGCCGCCCTGTCATCTAGCCACCTCGTGGCCCCACTTCGACTCCCCTTCGGTCTTCTGGAAGCTTCGTGCAAAAATAGGACCCTGGGCGGTGATTTCGTCCAATTCCGAGAATATTTCCGTACTAGGATTTCTGAAACCAAAAACAGCAGAAACAACGAATCGGCTCTTCGGCATCTTGTTAATAGGTTAGTTCCGGAAAATGCGTAAATACGACATATAATGTGCATAAAACATGTAGGTATCATCAATAAAGTAGCATGGAACATAAGAAATTATCGATACGTTGGAGACGTATCGGCATCCCCAAGCTTAGTTCTCGCTCGTCCCGAGCGAGTAAAACGATAACAAAGATAATTTCTGAAGTGACATGCCATCATAATCTTGATCATACTATTTGTAAACATATGTAATGAATGCAGCGATCAAAACAATGGTAATGACACGAGTAAACAAGTGAATCATAAAGCAAAGACTTTTCACGAATAGTACTTCAAGACAAGCATCAATAAGTCTTGCATAAGAGTTAACTCATAAAGCAATAAATCAAAGTAAAGGTGTTGAAGCAACACAAAGGAAGATTAAGTTTCAGCGGTTGCTTTCAACTTATAACATGTATATCTCATGGATATTGTCAACATAAAGTAATATAACAAGTGCAATATGCAAGTATGTAGGAATCAATGCACAGTTCACACAAGTGTTTGCTTCTTAAGGTGGAGGGAGATAGGTAAACCGACTCAATAATAAAAGTAAAAGAATGGTCCTTCAAAGAGGAAAGCATCGATTGCTGTATTTGTGCTAGAGCTTTTATTTTGAAAACATGAAACAATTTTGTCAACGGTAGTAATAAAGCATATGAGTTATGTAAATTATATCTTACAAGTTGCAAGCCTCATGCATAGTATACTAATAGTGCCCGCACCTTGTCTAGCTTGGACTACCGGACCTTTGCAATGCCATGTTTCAACCAAGTGTCACAAAGGGGTACCTCCATGCCGCCTGTACAAAGGTCTAAGGAGAAAGCTCGCATTTTGGATTTCTCGCTTTTGATTATTCTCAACTTAGACATCCATACCGGGACAACATGGACAACAAATAATGGACTCCTCTTTAATGCATAAGCATGTAGCAACAATTATTATTCTCATATGAGATTCGAGGATATATGTCCAAAACTGAAACTTCAACCATGATTCATGGCTTTAGTTAGCGGCCCAATGTTCTTCTCTAACAATTTGCATGCTCCAATCATTAAGGTGATAGATCCTTCGGACAAGACGGACATGCATAGCAACTCACATGATATTCAACAAAGAATAGTTGATGGCGTTCCCTGAAGCATGGTTATCGCACAACAAGCAACTTAATAAAAGATAAAGTGCATAAGTACATATTCAATACTACGATAGTTTTTAAGGCTATTTTGTCCCATGAGCTATATATTGCAAAGGTGAATGATGGAATTTTAAAGGTAGCACTCAAGCAATTTACTTTGGAATGGCGGAGAAATACCATGTAGTAGGTAGGTATGGTGGACACAAATGGCATAGTAGTTGGCTCAAGGATTTTGGATGCATGAGAAGCATTCCCTCTCGATACAAGGTTTAGGCTAGCAAGGTTATTTGAAGCAAACTCAAGGATGAACCGGTGCAGCAAAACTCACATAAAAGACATATTGTAAATATTATAAGACTCTACACCATCTTCCTTGTTGTTCAAAACTCAATACTAGATATTATCTAGACCTTAGAGAGACCAAATATGCAAATCAAATTTTAGCAAGCTCTATGTATTTCTTCATTAATGGGTGCAAAGCATATGATGCAAGAGCTTAAACATGAGCACAACAATTGCCAAGTATCACATTATCCAAGACATTTTAGAATTACTACATGTAGCATTTTCCAATTCCAACCATATAACAATTTAACGAAGGAGAAACTTCGCCTTGAACATTATGAGTAAAGCCTAAGGACATATTTGTCCATATGCAACAGCGGAGCGTGTCTCTCTCCCACAAAGTGAATGCTAGGATCCATTTTATTCAAACAAAAACAAAAACAAAAACAAACCGACGCTCCAAGTAAAGAACACAAGATGTGACTGAATAAAAATATAGTTTCGGGGAGGAACCCGATGATGTTGTCGATGAAGAAGGGGATGCCTTGGGCATCCCCAAGCTTAGACGCTTGAGTCTTCTTAAAATATGCAGGGGTGAACCACGGGGCATCCCCAAGCTTAGAGCTTTCACTCCTCTTGATCATAGTATATCATACTCCTCTCTTGACCCTTGAAAACTTCCTTCACACCAAACTTCAAGCAAACTCATTAGAGGGTTAGTGCACAATTAATAATTCACACATTCAGAGGTGACACAATCATTCTTTACACTTCTGGATATTGCATAAAGCTACTGGACATTAGTGGATCAAAAAAATTCATCCAACATAACAAATATGGCAATGCGAAATAAAAGGCAGAATCTGTCAAAAACAGAACAGTTCGTAAAGACGAATTTTAAAATGGCACCAGACTCGCTCAAATAGAAAAACTCAAAACTAATGAAAGTTGCGTACATATCTGAGGATCACGCTCGTAAATTGGCAGATTTTTTCGAATTTTCTACAGAGACTTGTGCCCAGATTCGTGACAGACAGCAATGCTGTTTCTGCGCAGGGATCCCAAATATAACATCAACTTTAACATAGAAACTTTACTTGGCACAAAAACATGATCAGGAGAGGTTGCTACAGTAGTAAACAACTTCCAAGACTCTAATATAAAACAAAGTACTGTAGTAAAGACATGGGTTGTCTCCCATAAGCGCTTTTCTTTAACGCCTTTCAGCTAGGCGCAGAAAGTGCAAATCAAGTATTATCAAGAGATGAAACATCTTCAGCGGGGTTTGGAGTTTTCTCAACCAAGCATAGTATATTGGATACATAAGTTTCAGTGTCTCCCTTTTCATTAGTCTTGGGCTTGCTATTTTCATCGAACAAATTCTCAGGAACAAGCCAAGCATTGTTATTTTCTAGTGCATCATTCATAGCTAGGAGTTTACATGGTATTGGTGCTTTGATCTCCCCACCATCATCAATATTATTAGTGTACCTTATTCTATCCATGTCCATTTTTTCAAGGAGACCAACAAAATTAGTATGAGAACCTAGCATATT
>NC_061512.1:194156657-194250993 GCF_022539505.1 Lolium rigidum | reverse complement strand
TCGACGTGGTAGTCCCGGGCGGCAACGACTCGTCGAAGACCTTGATGCTCATGTCCCTGTCAAGTAAGTAGGAGAACACGAGGATGAAGCCAGCTGAGAGCGGCGGTGGCGCGCGAACTTCTCCCGGTCGATGTTGAGGTACATCTTGCGCGCTTGTCATGAATCGCGGGCCGGCGATCCCACCGGCGCATGGCCGCACGAATGCTCCCGTCTGCGATACTGCATCGCGGCGCTGCGGCGCTGCCGCCAGACGTGCCCCGGCGAAGGAGTCCTGCGGCCCTCCGCGGATGCCGCTGCGGGCCGCCCTTGAGGACGTGGACGAACTCGAACAGACGTCCGCCCCACGCCCATCTCCGACGATGAAGACGACGGGCGCGGGAGGCGACTAGGCGACTGCTCAGCTATGTCGATGCGACGACCACGACCACGACCACGGCCGCGGCCGCGCAGGCGGTCGGCCTCCGCCTCTACCCGACATGGCGGCGAGTCTTGTTGAGAGATGGTGGCGGCTAGGGTTTGGGAGAGAGGCGCTAGGGTTTGTGTGTGAGAGGGACGATGAGAGGCGCCCTTTTATAGGCCTGGAGGGAGGCGGAGGAGCGTGCGCGCTACTAACGCCGGCACGGCGAGCTAGGCGCGACGGACGCGCCGCTCGCGCGCCTCTGGAACCGACACCGCTGCTGCCGCGGCGTCCAATAACTTCCGTCGCGAGGTAGGCGACGGTTAGAAGCATCTCCAGCCGCGTCCCCTAAAGCGTCCCCAAAGGCGATTTGGGGCGCCGCTGACAAAAAAGCGTTCTAGCGGCGTCCCCCAAAGCCCTTTTGTCTGTCGGCGCGCTCCGATAGCGGTGTCCGGGCGCCCCGAGCTCGTCCCCGTCCCATGTGGGACGCACCGGGACGCCGGACACAACGAAGCTAGGCGGGGAGTAGCGGGGCCGACCCGCCGGCCGGTAGCAATTAATTTAAACCTAACCGTCGTCCTACCGCGACGGAAGTTATTGGCGCGCAGCTGACGGCAGTGCTTCCCGCAGGGGCGCAGCGATCGCTGCCCCGTCGCGCCTAGCTCGCGTGCCTGGCGCAATGATCGCGCCACCGCCCTCCGCCTCCTCCGGCCTATAAAAAGGGCGCTCTCATCGTCCCTCTCACACACAAATCCTAGCGCCTCCTCCCAAACCCTAGCCGCCACCATCTCTCAACAAGACTCGCCGCCATGTCCGGTAGAGGCGGAGGCCGACCCTGCGGCCGCGGCCGTGGGTCGTGGTCGTGGCCGTGGCCGCGGCATAGCTGAACGGTCGCCGCCGCTCCCGCGCCGTCGTCTTCATCGCTCGGAGATGGACGTGGAGCCGACGTCCCGTTCGAGTTCGCTCCACGTCCCAGGGCGGTACCCGCGCGGCATCCAGTAGGCTGCCGGACTCCTTCGCCGAGCACGCCGGCGGCGTACGCCCCGCGCACGATGCATCTGCAGGAGCATTCGGTGCTGGCTACCGCTGGTGGATCGTCGACGCGATCTACGACGCGCGCGGCAAGATGTACCTCAACATCGGCTGGGAGAAGTTCGCGCGCCACCACCGCCTCCAAGCCGGCTTCATCCTCGTGTTCTCCTACTTAGAACCAACAAGGGCACCATCCTCCCGCTGGATTTTCCAGTTTAGGTGACTGGGTGTGCCCTGGAGTGTTGTTTCTTAGCAGCGAACACAGGAAACCGCCGATGCACGGCCTAGTTAGGGTTTAGTTTTTTTGCAATATTTTATATTTGTGTCCACCATGGTTCAAACTATGTATTAGTTTGTGGAAAACCATGTTCCAAACTATGTCTTCGTGTAAACCACGTTCCCAATTATGTATTAGTTTGTGGAAATTGAAATAAAAATGGCAAGAAAAACTATTTTAAATGTTTGGGGGCGGTGTTTGGGGGCGCGGTCGGGGAGCGACGTCCCCAAACGCGGCACGAACAAAACACGTCCCCCAAACGCTCAATCCGGCGCGGTTTGGGGGACGGTTTGGGGGACGCGGCTGGAGATGCTCTTAGGTTTAAATTAATTGTGCCGCTGACGGGTCGGCCCCGCCACTCCCCGCCTCGCTGTTACGCAGGTCCGGCGGCCCCGGTGCGTCCCCGTGGGACGGGGACGGGCTCGGGCGCCGGACACCGTATCGGAGCGCGCCGGACAAAAAAGGGCTTTGGGGACGCGGCTGGAACGCTTTTTTTGTCCGGCGCGCCCCAAATCGCTTTGGGGGACGCTTTGGGGGACGCGACTGGAGATGCTCTTATCGCCGATTGATTTATGTGGCTCAGAGTTGTACTTGCACTTGTTCTGAGACAGTTCAATCTTCTTGTACAGTAGTATATATGTCTGATGCGAAACAAAAATAAACTTGTCCCGTGCATGGGATATCTTGTACATGCATCCACCCTATATTTTTGCTCTTTTCCTTTGAAATTAGCACATGAAGAAATCTTTTGCACGCATAGTTTCACACCCTACACTCTGTTTACCTAATTATCTACTCTTTTTTTCATTTTGAAGATCAAATTTGAAAGGGTCATATATGTCAGAATACTTATTAAAATAACAATTCGTTTTAAATCGGACGTTTAGTTCAAAATCTACATATGTTCCAAATTCGTTGGTTGACAGAATATCCAAAAAAAACTTACATAGCGTATTTCTCTTTTTGTATGTCATTCTTCCACGAGTTTATCGAGCGTCGTTTGAATACACATTTGGTGGTGTTCACCTTGAAATGCGAAAACGATATTTGGACATAGGTGTTTGCGCATTTTGCAAGATGTAAAGGTTGGGAAGTTGATGTCAACAAATAGAACCATGGCTCTGGAGAGAAGTTAGTCTTTCGTTGTCATGAGCTTATGACCTCGTTCTCGAAGATCCGAAGAGCAACATCATTCTTATCGAATATTCGGATGTATCTATTTAGAAAATATATCTAGATATATTATAATTTGCAACAATAATTATGAAATGGAGGGGCGAGCACAAATCAAATCAACAGTTTCTTTTGTGTCCAAGACTCTGAACGTACTCATTCTTCCCTTCCGAGAGTCATATTGGCGCTAAAATAAGCAAATTGACACACTAAAAATGTGTCTTGATACATGTGAGTCAGCACAAGTATTATGTATAGTAGAGAGAGTACTCAAATATTCTAATTGCGTCTCCTTTGACTCCTTGGGCCGGAGTCGTGTGACATGCTGCACGTATATTATTCAAGCATTCAAGACTTATTTCCGCATCTTCAGAGACGTGATTCGCGAAGGCAAATGCGATATCGTTCTCTTAATTTTATACATGTACTCCGTTGGGAGTATCACCGTTGTCACAATTGTAGGAACCTGCCCCACTCTTACGCGATAGGCCGCCGGCATGCTTACCCCAGCAAAACGGACATGCAAAGACTTCCGAGCGCATGTCGTACGGTACGTGGGCATTAGTTTGGACCATGGCTCCCTCCATGATTAGCCGATCCGGCATTACTCGTGGCATCACAGGCTGAGAGCAAAGAGCCAACCGAGGTTTGTTTGGCATTTAACCACCAGTCGGCTGCTGTCCTCCTCGGCCCGGCTGGATTGCTCTGCTGGTTCAGTCATAGTTCATCGGACGTACTTGCCGTTTTGTTTGTTGGTTTCGGGCGTTGCGCTTAGGCGCCGTTCGTGAGTGCTGACACTACACTACGAGTTTGGGTTTTTTCTTTACATCATGTGATCATTTTGCCTTTTGTTTCTTGCGACGGGATATGGTGGTTAGGGGCGTCACATCTCTTTCACACGCGTGGCTGGTGCTCTAAGATGTGGTTAAGATCCGCTTACACACGATTGATTCGTGTGGCTCAGGCCGGGTTGTACTACTTGGTTCATAAGAGTTCAGTTTTGGTGGAGCTATTTCTGATTATGTCAAGTCCAGCGTGACACGAACAGCCGAGAGCCACCTTCTCCCGAACAAAATGAATATCGAGCTCAATGTGTTTGGTGCGGCGATGATGAACTGGATTAGCCGACAAGTAAACAGTGCTGACATTGTCACAATATACGATAGTGGTTGTGTCAATGGGACGATGTAGCTCCTGCAATAGTTGTCGTACCCAGCAGGATTCCGCGACCGCCGTGGCAACAGCGTGGTATTCGGCCTCAGCACTAGAACGAGAGACCGTTGTCTGGCGGCGAGACGACCAGCTTATTAAATTATCTCCAAGATACATGCAAAACCCCGACGTAGAGCGTCTAGTATCCGGACACCCGGCCCAATCAGCATCGGAGTAGGCAACAAGGGAATGAGAGGTGGAACGGTGCAAAGTGAGACCATGGTGGAGAGTGCCCTTAAGGTAGCGAAGAATACGTTTGATTAGAGAGAGATGAGGTTCACGAGGGTCATGTATGTGTAGACAGACTTGTTGGACGGCATAGGAGATGTCAGGACGGGTGAGAGTGGCATACTGAAGAGCTCCAGCAAGGCTACGATAGAGAGACGGGTCCGAAACAGAGGGGCCGGCTGTGCAGGATAGTTTGGCTTTGGTGTCGATAGGTGTGGTAACGGGGTGACAATCGCTCATGCCTGCACGAGAAAGAATATCCAGAATATATTGGTGTTGAGAGAGGTGGATGCTGGTGGGGGAATGAGTGACTGAAATACCGAGAAAATGATGAAGTGGACCAAGGTCCTTCATGGCGAATTCACGGCTGAGAGCAGAGGTGACATGGGTGAGAAGAGATGTGGTGGATGCGGTGAGAATTATGTCATCAACATATAGGAGAAGGTATGCAGTGTCAGAGCCCCGACGAAGGATGAATAGAGAGGCATCAGATTTGGATTCAACAAACCCGACGGTACGAGCAAACGAAGAGAAGCGTTGAAACCAAGCACGAGGGGCTTGTTTAAGGCCATAGAGGGATTTGAGAAGACGATAGACATGGGTAGGATGTTGAGGATCGATAAATCCAGAGGGTTGTGATGCGCGTAAATGTACACGTCCGTTGGGAACCCCAATAGGAAGGTATGATGCGCACAGTGGCAAGTTTTCCCTCAGAAAGAAACCAAGGTTTAATCGAACCAGGAGAAGCCAAGAAGCACGTTGAAGGTTGATGGTCGCGAAATGTGATGCGGCGCAACACCGAGGATTCCGGCGCCAACGTGGAACCTGCACAACACAACCAAAGTACTTTGCCCCAACGAAACAAAGTGAGGTTGTCAATCTCACCGGCTTGCCGTAACAAAGGATTAACCGTATTGTGTGGAAGATGATTGTTTGCAAGAAAACAAGTAAAGAACAATTGCGCAGATTTGTATTGCATATGTAAAGAATAGGACCGGGGTCCACAGCTCACTAGAGGTGTCTCTCCCATAAGATAAAAGCATGTTGGGTGAACAAATTACAGTCGGGCAATTGACAAATAGAGAAGGGCATAACAATGCATATACATGATATGATAAATATAGTGAGATTTAATTGGGCATTACGACAAAGTACATAGACCGCCATCCAACCGCATCTATGCCTAAAAAGTCCACCTTCAGAGTTATCATCCGAACCCCATTCAGCATTAAGTTGCTAAGCAACGTGACAATTGCATTAAGTATGGTGCGTAATGTAATCGACAACTACATCCTTAGACATAGCATCAATGTTTTATCCCTAGTGGCAACAAGCACACCACAACCTTAGAACTTTCTCGTCACGATCCCGTGTGTCAATGAAGGCATGAACCCACTATCGAGCATAAATACCCCTCTTGGAGTTAAGAGCAAAAACTTGGCCAGAGCCTCTACTAATAACGGAGAGCATGCAAGATCATAAACAACACATAAACAATAGATTGATAATCACCATAACATAGTATTCTCTATCCATCGGATCCCGACAAACACAACATATAGAATTATAGATAGATGATCTTGATCATGTTAGGCAGCTCACAAGATCCAACAATGAAGCACAACAAGGAGAAGACGACCATCTAGCTACTGCTATGGACCCATGGTCCAGGGGTGAACTACTCACTCATCACTCCGGAGGCGATCATGGCGATGAAGAGTCCTCCGGGAGATGAATCCCTCTCCGGCAGGGTGCCGGAGGCGATCTCCCGAATCCCCCGAGATGGGATCGGCGGCGGCGGCGTCTCCGGAAGGTTTTCCGTATCGTGGCTCTTCGCATCGGGGGTTTCGCGACGGAGGCTTTAAGTAGGCGGAAGGGCAACGTGGGGGGGCCACACGAGGGCCCCACACCACAGGACGGCGCGGCCAAGGCCTGGGCCGCGCCGCCCTATGGTGTCGGCGCCTCGTGGCCCCACTTCCTTAGCTCTTCGGTCTTCTGGAAGCTCCGTGCAAAAATAGGACCCTGGGCGAAGATTTCGTCCAATTCCGAGAATATTTCCTTACTAGGATTTCGAAACCAAAAACAGAGCAAAACAAAGAACCGGCTCTTCGGCATCTTGTTAATAGGTTAGTTCCATAAAATGCATAAATATGACATATAAGTGTGCATAAAACATGTAGGTATCATCAATAATAGTAGCATGGAACATAAGAAATTATCGATACGTCTGGAGACGTATCAGCATCCCCAAGTTTAGTTCGCTCGTCCCGAGCAGGTAAAACGATAACAAAGATAATTTCTGAAGTGACATGCCATCATAATCTTGATCATACTATTTGTAAACATATGTAATGAATGCAGCGATCAAAACAATGGTAATGACATGAGTAAACAAGTGAATCATATAGCAAAGACTTTTCATGAATAGTACTTCAAGACAAGCATCAATAAGTCTTGCATAAGAGTTAACTCATAAAGCAATAAATCAAAGTAAAGGTATTGAAGCAACACAAAGGAAGATTAAGTTTCAGCGGTTGCTTTCAACTTATAACATGTATATCTCATGGATAATTGTCAACATAGAGTAATATAACAAGTGCAATATGCAAGTATGTAGGAATCAATGCACAGCTCACACAAGTGTTTGCTTCTTAAGGTGGAAGGAGATAGGTGAACCGACTCAACAATAAAAGTAAAAGAATGGTCCTTCAAAGAGGAAAGCATCGATTGCTATATTTGTGCTAGAGCTTTTATTTTGAAAACATGAAACAATTTTGTCAACGGTAGTAATAAAGCATATGAGTTATGTAAATTATATCTTACAAGTTGCAAGCCTCATGCATAGTATACTAATAGTGCCCGCACCTTGTCCTACTTAGCTTGGACTACCGGATCTTTGCAATGCACATGTTTCAACCAAGTGTCACAAAGGGGTACCTCCATGCCGCCTGTACAAAGGTCTAAGGAGAATGCCCGCATTTTGGATTTCTCGCTTTTGATTATTCTCAACTTAGACATCCATACCGGGACAACATGGACAACAGATAATGGACTCCTCTTTAATGCATAAGCATGTAGCAACAATTATTATTCTCATATGAGATTGAGGATATATGTCCAAACCGAAACTTCCACCATGATTCATGGCTTTAGTTAGCGGCCCAATGTTCTTCTCTAACAATATTGCATGCTCCAACCACTAAAGTGGTAGATCTCTTACTGCACAAGACTGGACATGCATAGCAACTCACATGATATTCAACAAAGAATAGTTGATGGCGTCCCCAGAAGCATGGTTATCGCACAACAAGCAACTTAATAAGAGATAAAGTGCATAAGTACATATTCAATACTACGATAGTTTTTAAGGCTATTTTGTCCCATGAGCTATATATTGTAAAGGTGAATGATGGAATTTTAAAGGTAGCACTCAAGCAATTTACTTTGGAATGGCGGAGAAATACCATGCAGTAGGTAGGTATGGTGGACACAAATGGCATAGTAGTTGGCTCAAGGATTTTGGATGCATGAGAAGTATTCCTCTCGATACAAGGTTTAGGCTAGCAAGGTTATTTGAAGCAAACACAAGGATGAACCGGTGCAGCAAAACTCACATAAAAGACATATTGTAAACATTATAAGACTCTACACCGTCTTCCTTGTTGTTCAAAACTCAATACTAGATATTATCTAGACTCTTAGAGAAACCAAATATGCAAACCAAATTTTAGCAAGCTCTATGTATTTCTTCATTAATGGGTGCAAAGTATATGATGCAAGAGCTTAAACATGAGCACAACAATTGCCAAGTATCAAATTATCCAAGACATTTTAGAATTACTACATGTAGCATTTTCCAATTCCAACCATATAACAATTTAACGAAGAAGAAACTTCGCCTTGAATATTATGAGTAAAGCCTAAGGACATATTTGTCCATATGCAACAGCGGAGCGTGTCTCTCTCCCACAAAGTGAATGCTAGGATCCATTTTATTCAAACAAAAACAAAAACAAAAACAAACCGACGCTCCAAGCAAAGAACACAAGATGTGACTGAATAAAAATATAGTTTCAGTGGGAGGAACCCGATGATGTTGTCGATGAAGAAGGGGATGCCTTGGGCATCCCCAAGCTTAGACGCTTGAGTCTTCTTAAAATATGCAGGGGTGAACCACCGGGGCATCCCCAAGCTTAGAGCTTTCACTCCTCTTGATCATAGTATATCATTCTCCTCTCTTGACCCTTGAAAACTTCCTTCACACCAAACTTCAAGCAAACTCATTAGAGGGTTAGTGCACAATTAATAATTCACATGTTCAGAGGTGACACAATCATTCTTAACACTTCTGGACATTGCATAAAGCTACTGGACATTAATGGATCAAAGAAATTCATCCAACATAGCAAAAGAGGCAATGCGAAATAAAAGGCAGAATCTGTCAAAACAGAACAGTCCGTAAAGATGAATTTTAATAGTGGCACCAGACTTGCTCAAATGGAAAATGCTCAAAACTGAATGAAAGTTGCGTACATATCTGAGGATCACGCTCGTAAATTGGCATAATTTTCTCGAGTTTTCTACAGAGACTTAGTGCCCAGATTCGTGACAGACAAAGAAATCTGTTTCTGCGCAGCAATCCCAAATCTAGCATCAACTTTGACTATCAGAAGACTTTACTTGGCACAACAAAACAAAACTAAGATAAGGAGAGGTTGCTACAGTAGTAAACAACTTCCAAGACTCAACATATAAAACAAAAATGCTGTAGTAAAAACATGGGTTGTCTCCCATAAGCGCTTTTCTTAACGCCTTCGCCTAGGCGCGTAAAGTGTAACTCAAGTAACATCGAGAGTAGAAGCATCAACATCATAACTTGTTCTAATAATAGAATCAAAAGGCAACTTCATTCTCTTTCTAGGGAAGTGTTCCATACCTTTCTTGAGAGGAAATTGATATTTAATATTACCTTCCTTCATATCAATAATAGCACCAACGGTTCGAAGAAAAGGTCTTCCCAACACAATAGGACAAGATGCATTGCATTCAATATCCAAGACAACAAAATCAACGGGGACAAGGTTATTGTTAACCGTAATATGCACATTATCAATCCTCCCCAAAGGTTTCTTTTTAACATTATCAGCAAGATTAACATCCAAATAACAATTCTTCAATGGTGGCAAGTCAAGCATATCATAAATCTTTTTAGGCATAACAGAAATACTTGCACCAAGATCACATAAAGCATTACATTCAAAGTCATTGAATTTCATTTTAATGATGGGCTCCCAACCATCTTCTAGCTTTCTAGGAATAGAAGTTTCAAGTTTTAGTTTCTCTTCTCTAGCTTTTATGAGAGCATTTGTAATATGTTTTGTAAAGGCTAAATTTATAGCACTAGCATTAGGACTTTTAGCAAGTTTTTGTAAGAACTTTATAACTTCAGAGATGTGGCAATCATCAAAGTCTAAATCATTATGAGCTACAAGCAATGGGATCATTGTTCCCAAGGTTGGAAAAAATTTCAGCAGCTTTATCACAAGCAGCTTCAGCAGCTTTAGCAATTTCGTGCAGTTTTGTACGCTTTGCACTAGGAGTAGAAACATTGCCAACACCAATTATTTTACCATTGATAGTAGGAGGTGCAGCAACATGTGAATCATTATCATTACTAGTGGTGGTAATAGTCCAAACTTTAGCTACATTATTCTCTTTAGCTAGTTTTTCATTTTCTTCTCTATCCCACCTAGCACGCAATTCAGCCATTAATCTTATATTCTCATTAATTCTAACTTGGATGGCATTTGCTGTAGTAGTAATCTTATTATCAATATCATTATTAGGCATAACTTTCAATTTTAAAAGATTAACATCGTAGGCAAGTCTATCAACTCTAGAAGCAATAGTATCAATTTTATCGAGCTTTTCCTCAACAGTATTTGTTAAAAGCAGCTTGTGTACTAATAAATTCTTTAAGCATAGCTTCAAGACCAGAGGGTACACTCCTATTATTGTTGTAAGAATTCCCATAAGAATTACCATACCCATTACCATTAGCAGAAGGATATGGCCTATAGTTATTACCAGAGTTGTTCCTATAAGCATTGTTGTTGAAATTATTATTTTTCATGAAATTCACATCAACATTTTCTTCTTGAGCAACCAATGAAGCTAAAGGAACATTATTTAGATCAACATTAGATCTACCATTCACAAGCATAGACATAATCACATCAATCTTATCACTCAAGGAAGAGGTTTCTTCAACAGAATTTACCTTCTTACCTTGTGGAGCTCTTTCCGTGTGCCACTCGGAGTAATTTATCATCATATCATCAAGAAGTTTTGTAGCCGCCCCCAATAGTGATAGACATAAAGGTACCTCCAGCAGCTGAATCCAATAAATTCCGCGAAGAAAAATTTAGTCCCGCATAGAAGGTTTGGATGATCATCCAAGTAGTCGACTCCATGGGTTGGGCAATTCTTTACCAAAGTTTTCATTCTCTCCCATGCTTGAGCAACATGTTCAGTATCTAATTGCTTAAAATTCATTATGCTACTTCTCAAAGATATAATTTTAGCGGGAGGATAATATCTACCAATAAAAGCATCCTTGCATTTAGTCCATGAATCAATACTATTCTTAGGCAAAGATAGCAACCAATCTTTAGCTCTTCCTCTTAATGAGAAAGGAAACACTTTCAATTTAATAATATCACCATCTACATCTTTATACTTTTGCATTTCACAAAGTTCAACAAAATTATTGAGATGGGTGATGTCTACGGGTGCTTCTATTCTTGTAGACAGTGTTGGGCCTCCAAGAGCAGAGGTTTGTAGAACAGCAGCAAGTTTCCCTTAAGTGGATTACCCAAGGTTTATCGAACTCAGGGAGGAAGAGGTCAAAGATATCCCTCTCATGCAACCCTGCAACCACAAAGCAAGAAGTCTCTTGTGTCCCCAACACACCTAATAGGTGCACTAGTTCGGCGAAGAGATAGTGAAATACAGGTGGTATGAATGAATATGAGCAGTAGTATGGCGCCAGAAAATAGCTCACTGGCGTGCAGTTGATGGTAGTAATATTGTAGGAAGTAAACAAGCAGTAGTAACGCAGCGAGTAACACGAGTAAACAGTAAACAAGCAGCGATAGCGTATTTAGGAACAAGGCCTAGGGATTAGACTTTCACTAGTGGTCACTCTCAACATTGATCACATAACGTAATAGATAAATGCATACTCTACACTCTCTTGTTGGATGATGAACACATTGCGTAGGATTACACGAACCCTCAATGCCGGAGTTAACAAGCTCCACAATTAAATGTTCATATTTAAATAACCTTAGAGTGCGTGAAAGATCGAAACGACTAAACCAAGTACTAACATAGCATGCACACTGTCACCTTCATGCTTATGTAGGAGGAATAGATACACATCAATACTATCATAGCAATAGTTAACTTCGCAATCTACAAGAGATCATGATCATAGCATAAACCAAGTACTAACACGGATGCACACACTGTCACCATTACATCGTGCAGTAGGAATAAAACTACTTTAATAACATCACTAGAGTAGCACATAGATAAATTGTGATACAAAACACATTGCAATCATAAAGAGATATAAATAAGCACTTCATTATGCCATTCATAACAGTGAATAAGTATTCTGTGAAATATAGCCTAAGAGACCCACACGGTGCACACACTCGTCACCTTTACACACGTGGGACAAGGAGTCTCCGGAGATCACATAAGTAAAACTCACTTGACTAGCATAATGACATCTAGATTACAAGCATCATCATATGAATCTCAATCATGTAAGGCAGCTCATGAGATTATTGTATTGAAGTACATAGGAGAGAGATTAACCACATAGCTACCGGTACAGCCCCGAGCCTCGATGGAGAACTACTCCCTCCTCATGGGAGCAGCAGCGGTGATGAAGATGGCGGTGGTGTCGATGGAGGAGCCTTCCGGGGCACTTCCCCGTCCGGCGGCGTGCGGGCCGGAGCAGACTCTGTCCCCCAGATCTTGGCTTCGCGATGGCGGCGGCTCTGGAAGGTTTCGCGTACCGTGGCTTCTTCGTCGGGGTTTTTAGGTTAGGGACCTTATATAGGCGAAAGGGCAGCCTCGGAGGGGGCCTGGTGGGCCCACACACTAAGGCGGCGCGGCCCCCCCTCTGGCCGCGCCAGGGTGTTGTGTGGGGCCCCCAGGGCTTCTCTCTGGCGGCTCTCGGGTGTTCTGGAAGCTTCGTCCAAAAATAGGATGCTAGGCATTGATTTCATCCGATTCCGAGAATATTTCCTTACTAGGATTTCTGGAACCAAAAACAGCAGAAACAGAACCGGCCCTTCGGCATCTCGTCAATAGGTTAGTTCCGGAAAACGCATAAATATGACATAAAGTATGCATAAAACATGTAGATATCATCAATAAAGTAGCATGGAACATAAGAAATTATCGATACGTCGGAGACGTATCAGGGGGCCAGAACGCCGGCCGTGGGCGCGCGCCAGCGTGGCTGCCATGGTGCGAGCTGGAGCTGCTGCTGCTGCTGCTGCGCGGCCCGGGTTGGGAGCCCGGTCCACGGATTGTACATCCAGGGAGAGTTGTTGTCGCGACAGGCTGGCCGAGGGTTTCGTCGGAGACAGGCTGGCCGACGTCGGCGAGGGCATCGGCGAAGGACTTGAGTTTGGAGCAGTAGTCGTGGACGCTCATGTCTCCTTGCGGGGTGTTGCGGAACTCCGCGTCGATTGCGAGAGCGTGGCTTTTCTTGTTGTCGTGGAAGAGGCTGGCCAGCGCGTCCCAGATTTGCCGTGCCGTGGAGCCAGGGGCCATGATGATGCCGAGGAGCTCGGAGGAGATCGAGCCATAGATCCAGGAGAGGACGGTGTAGTCGTCCCGTGCCCAATCATATGTGGGCGACGTGTCCGATGGCGTGGCGCCGGTGGTGCCGAGGACGTGGGCAGTGAGGCCGGTGCGCCCGAGCGCGACGAGGAAGAGTTCCCGCCACTTGGCGTAGTTGGATTCCTGCAGATCAAGAGTGACAGGGACATGGCTTTTGATAGAGGCGACGTAGGAGGAGGGAGTGGGGTTAGGGTTTGGGGTGGGTGCAGTGTTGTCGACGCTTTTGCCCATCTCGGCGAGGCGGCGATCGAGTTCGGCTTGGCGAGCCTGGAGGAGGGACTCACGTTCCTTGAGCTCTTGCTCGAGCTTCTTGAGGTCGTCGGCACACATGGTGATGGTGGCGGCGTGAGAGAGGGAGGAGGGCTAGGGTTTTTGAGGTTTAGGGTTTTAGAGGGAAGAGAGGATCGGCTGGTTGCTCTGATACCATGAAAGTTGGATTGAATCCGGGCTGCGTGAGCGCACTGCCTCGGCCCTCCTCATATATTTATAGATAATTACAAATACACAATACAAGTATAGAATAGGTATTTAGCTAGGTGACTTGGAGTAGACTCCAAGTTGATCAGCCGGTGCCTCCTTATCTAACACAGCGAACCATGGACCATCGGGAGTTTGAGTGCTCGCTACATCTCTCAAACATTTTCGGTTCTTAAACGTGCGCTCGAATTCTCGGTTAAAATAAACTAACGGACGTAAACGGAAGATTCCCTTTTATCCAGCCAATATCCATTAGTTAGGGTAAAACGTAGAATTTACTCTTGTGGTGGTGGCTTCCGTGAAAGATGGGCACCCGAGAGCTGAGACCTCCTCCTCCCTCCCCCCCCCCCCTCCCCCCGGTGTTGCGCCGTTGGCATCACCGTGGACATCTAGGTGAGTGACAAGCGACCATTGGAGGACTGATTGCCATTAGATGCCGAATCGACTAGGGGAAACGATTGTTGAAGGCGCCAAGCTACCAAGATTCCCAGATGCGATAACTCAAAATATCATTCACTGGATGGTATTGTCTCACCGATCTCTTGTCGCCAAAAACGCGGCTAGAAATATCTAAAACAGGAGATAAGTTTGCCAAACAATACCTGCAAATATCTAAAAATTAGGAAGTAAATATGGCAAACATAACCGTCATAGGTCAAAATAGGAGATGAATACAGCAAAAAGTAACTTCATAAACAGCATTCTTGTTTGGCTACCATAATTTGGAACATATCTATAGAATGGGAAAGAATTTATCTTTATGATACTCCCTCGTAGAGCACACACTTTATTAGCATTAATAGGCGATTAACTAGGCGTTGATTTAGTCCGTCCTCAATGGCCATGGATGAGGGAGATCGATGGAAGTGAACAATGGAGGTGGAAGAGGTGATAGAATGTGGGTACTCCATCGTTCAGGAAGGGATTGAACTGACACAATGGTGACCGAATTTTCAAAGAACATTTTGACAAAACAAGCGGCGGGAAAAGAAATCCTCCCTCTCTCCCGATGCGTGAGTGGGTGGGACAAATAAATGTTGGCTTGCTGCTGGGCAGTGCTGATCGTTAGATAGGAAAAGAAAGATGGATTTGGAGCCTCCGGGCACGGTCAGGGCATTGGATCTCACTCCATGAAATTGACATAGTGTGTGATGTGCGCAAAGTAGGTTTGCAGCAAGAATAGTTCTCTAGTTGTTGCAATTTGGTTTGTCACGTCACATTTAATTTTCTATCTCCAGTTACTTAAATCGGACTCATTTTATATTATTTTATGAGAGATCTTATACAAAATTAGTATTGCTAGGTCCGCCTCAAAAAGTTGTTTGGTAATTTTGCAAAGTTGATGACACACATGTCGCTGCTTGTTTTTACAAAATCGGGCAGATTTTAAAATGTTTAACTCGAGACGACAATGCTAGAAGTACGCTTGTGTGTGGACGGAGCGAGCAGTCAATAACTAATATAATAAGTATTAAAAATCATACACTCTAGGTACTTGTCTACTAGTTAGTGTGACACCTGTCCACATAACATGCGGAGACAAAAAGGATCTAGGCATGCAGCACCCTGGTCCACCGGAAGATACACCTTCCTTCGCAAGCAATTCTAGCACTTCCGAAGGAAGTCCCGGATCACGCAATTGGCGCCACAAGTCGACGGGGAAATGCAATCTGCGTGCTCCCGCGCATTGACTCTCGTCGGATCGGATCGCCGGGTGAAATTCCGCCATAGCCTTTCCTTCCCATATCCGCACGGACGCGGCATAGAAAGGAGCGGACCGCGTAGCCGGGCACGCAATGGAGGCGAGCGCCATTATTACGAGACGAGAATCTCCGGTGATTGGAAGGAAAGAGAATCAGGCATATATTAAGGAGTAAAATACATGGCAGGTACTCGAACTTGCCGGCAGGGTTCAATTAGATCACCGTACTTAGAGAATACGCATTTACGGTCATCAAAGACGACATAGTGGCTCATAGACGGTCACTGGTGGAGATGGTGCAATGTATTTGCTGACGTGGCGAGCTGCATGCCCCATCTGTCAGTCCACGTGGGATTCCACTAGAGTATCATTTCTTGCAAAGAAGCCCTAAACACTTTTTGGGGAAGTGATAAACAGCCCGTCTCCGTCCCCAACCTCTCCTGCAGCCCAAATCCGCCGCGCCGTCCTCCACTAGCTCCTAATCCGCCGCACCGTCCCTGCATCTCCCGCTGAGCGCCGCCCTCCACTAGCTCCTAATCCGCCGCGCTCCGGCCCCCTTTCTCTGCCCTTCCCTGTGCCTCTGCCTGCCATTGCCACGTTACTCACCGCAGCACCGCCAGGAAGTCCATGGCAGCCTCAGCCCCCTGTTCCAACAGCGGCCCGCCGTTCTCCACCACGAAGGAATCGACGAGACGAGGTCCTTGCAGCCGTCCCCGACCTCGTCTCCCTCGGCTCCGGTGTGGCGCCACCGGACGATGTCCCTCTCCTCCGCGTCCTGGCCCTCTCGGCCTGCATCCTTCCCACCTCGAGTCTCCTCTAATGCTTCAGAATCCCTCCCCAAATGCTCGCGTCTCCTAGGACAGCTCCTCACCGTCGACCGTATCTCGCTGTCGTCGTGTGTGAGCGTGCCGTCGATGGTGTGCTTCCATGGCCTAATATCCCACTCTGACAAGTTCGTGGTGAGCTCTTGCTACTCCCATCTCGTTCTCCCTTGCCATGTTATGTCCCTGGTCGAGGGGCTGTCAGTCCCCGTCGCTGTGAGATCGTCCAGCCGCTCCTGGACTCCCCGGCACCCTGCGCGCGCGCTGCTTCTCATGTGCGCTTCCGCGTTGTCGCCACCGTGTTGTAGGTCGCCGGCGTATTGTCGTCGGGGAGAGATTTTGCCTTTCCTGACGAATGGCAGTCACAAGCACAAGCACACGCACCTACAATAAGAATGCTAGCTAGCCGGATCGATTGATTTGGAGCTAATACTAGTCCTCACGGAAAACACACATCAATCGACAGATTAGCTGCTTGGGTACAACTCCGCCGCCGCGTTTTAGCACGTCGGCGCCTGGTCTGCTCTGTTGGGTCTCCTCTGCTTAGGGATAGAGCAGGAGAAATGAGACACGCATCAGAAGATTGAGGGGGCTTTCTGCAAATAAAATTATTTGGACCAGTCAAAGTATTACCACATCGACTGACAAATGGGGTCGGCAGTTTGCCACATCATCAAATACATTGTGTCATCTCCACCAGTGACCGTCTATGAGCCACAAAGTCGTCTTTAATGACCGTAAATACGTATTCTCTGAGTACAGTGACCTAATTGAACTCCGCTGACAAGTTCGAGTACCCACCGTGTATTTTACTCTATATTAAGACCTTCATAAAGGACGGTGCTAATGCTGCTTCCTCGGCTGAGCCAGGAATAGCAACTGTATCGACGAAACACCCAAACAAGGACGCGTCAATTTCATAATGGAGTGGTACTTCAATATTCTGGTGATATGATATGATCTTCAGAAAAACAAGAAATCTGACATTAAAAATATCAATTTTCAAGTAATTATTAGTACTACCTCTGACCAAAAACAAAGTGTCCTATTTTTAGACAGAGAGTAATTAAAATGAATTTCTGTAAATTGAAATATTTTGATTCGGTGAGGCTAAAGACGAGGCCGTCCACTATGCTGAACTTTTTAGCTGTGGGCAAAACCAGTTTTCTATCAGATATTTAGGCATTTCGATACATTATCAAAGACTAACCAATACTTAATGAAAACATGTTGAAGAGAGGTTACCAAACAGATTAAGTACTCCCTCGGTCTCATAAAAACATGTGTAAGATTTATTTAAATTTAATTGTATCTAGACATTAAATAGCATCTAAATATATTCAAATTTTGATAAATCTCACACATGTTTCATGAGATGGAGCGAGTAGTTGGAAAGAAAAACTACTATCTCTCGGTGAAAGATTAGTTCTTATTAATTCGGTAGTAAGTGATATGGTGTTGTATATGACTTTGTTCTTCCATCTACCTAAAGAACTTTTGCATCGGTTGGAATATTTCGATCAAGATTCGTTTGGCAAGGCGACAATGAGAAAAAAAAATGACTGACTAAGTGAAATGTAGTTTGCCATCGTAAAGATCAAGAAGGACTTGTATCCTTGATTTTGAAGTCAAGAACAAAGCTCTTTTAGATAAATGGTTGTTTAAACTTCTCGCTAAAGATGGGGTGTGACAGACTCTTCAAAAAAAGTACATAGGCACACATGCATTGTCTTAAATTTATTGAGAGTTGGGGACTCGCAATATTCTAGGTTGACCTAATAGCACAAAGGAATATTTCTTCCTATATAATTTGTTCATAATTAAGGATGACTCGAAAATTAGGTTTTAGGAGGATAAGTGGTTCAATAACGCTACACTCAGAGAACAATATCCAGCTCTATACAACATTGTTTGTCACAAGAATGGTACAATTGCTTAAGTATTGAAGTCCTCCCTAGCAAATGTGATGTTTACAAGAGATCTAGTTGGTCATAAGCTGGCATCATGGAATATTTTGCTGCATCGTTTGACTTTGGTCAAGTTGTCTCAAGGGACTGACGAAGTGGTAAATTCTCGGTGTACTCCATGTATAGAGCATTAATCTATACCTAATAATAAAGGAGCTAAGGTTTCTGCCAAAATTTTCGTCCAACTTTTCGTTGGACCGTTTTGCCCTTCCACCAAATCGCATAATACAACAAACTGCCATGGTACCTGTTCGGGTGTTCTGTTTCGCGCTAGCCTTTGCTATCCATCACGCCGCAGGGCCATACCTATGTAAAACAATGGGCCGCAAGCCATATTCGCCCCGTCCAATCCAAATGCCCTGTCCAATTGCTGCATTAGCTCTGACATGCCAAAATTTGTGTTTAATAGTCCCACCTCGCTCCATCGTAACAAAATCGGCTGATTTATATAGGTCAACTCTCCTGAAATCAACAAGCCGCCTCACTAAGATTGGATTGGATTCAGAACGAATTAAGGCAATAACCGAGCGCGGAAGCAAAGGACGGCGAGAGATGGAAAAGAACAAATAAGAAAACTGAGTGGAGCACGAGCGGAGCGATGAACTGCGGTCTCGAGCAAGAAGGCTTGAAGGGGGAAGGCGGCGCTCGGCTGGGCGGAGACAGGCTCGACCGGTGAACGGCGACGTTGCGTGATGCAGAGAAGGACAACGGTGTGGTGGTGGCCGGCCGGAAGGGGAGAAGGCCAGCGCTCGGGTTGACAAGGAAGAGGATTGGAGGAAGGAGCGGACGAGTGTGGGACTTGATCGCGTTTAATAATTGGAGGCAGGGGGTGTGTTTGTTAAACTGACATGGGGTGCGATGGTGGGTGGTCTGACACTCTGATTTGGGCCGAAGGAGGTGGTGGCCGCTTGAGTACTTGCACGTCGTTCCTTCCTTATCATTTATTGTTTCTTGGCGCCAGCTTATTTATCAGTTCTCTATTTTTTAACTGCTTTCAAAATAAAAAATTGTAACAAATTTAAAAACTAAACAAAAATAAAAAATCCGTTAAATTCTATTTCCAAAAAAAATGAAATTCGAAAAAAATCAAAATTTGAACAATATTCAAAATCCAAAAAAAATTGAACGTTTTCACAACATTTTTCAAATCTAAATAGTGTTTAGCATGGACATTTTGAAAATCTAAAAAAAATAAAAATTGAATTTTCCATAAAACTATACTTTTAAAAAAGCTCAACATTTTAAACAAAATCAAAAACGAAAAAACCGGAAGAAACGAATGAAACAAAAACCCGGCCAAACTTTACAAAATCGGACCACAACAGAGAAAAAACCGTATGCGAAAAAAACAAAAGCGCTAACTGGGCCCAACCCAAGCGCTCGCGACGGTGCGCGGCGCGGCGTATAGATTTTTAACTCTCGGATCTGTCCCGTTGAAGGCCATTTGGTTTGACAAAACATTTTCTATTTGTTAAAAACAAAAAAAAAAGGATGGATTTTTTAAATACAAATAAAAAGCAGGGGATAATATTGGCAACAAAGCATGAAAAGGCCGATAGTAGAGGAGATGGTGGCGGCGTGGCGAGCGATGGCCGGGACGATGAAGCCGAGGAAGAGAGGAATCACGCGACCTGCGGCACATCAGGAGGAACTGGCCGGTATCGCGAAGCTCAAGCTAGCGCCATGGAGCGATGAGGTGGCGGCGGGAGGAAGAATATCGTGAGAGAGAGGGAGGACGGCCTTGCGCGCGAGTCGAGAGGTATAACACACGGATATAAACATATGAAAATACATAACCTTTGATTTAATATGACACCGTAGCAACGCACGGGCTTTGTGCTAGTAAAGCTAAAACATGTAACATATAATTTTGGAAAAAAGAAGATTCTTTTAAAATCTACGGTTTTCGTAAGGGAGTAATACTCACCAAAGATAACCTTATAAAACACAATTAACACACAGTATAGAGTTTGTATTATGTAACCATGGCCAGACAATTAATCATTTATTCTTCATGTGGAAGATTTGCTATATCTATATGGTTGGCCATCGAAGTAGGTTCTAACATATATTCTTCACCTAGCATTGCTAATATTTTTAGCAATTGGCTAAATGGTGTGGATCATAGGTTTATAAAGTACTTATTATGGTGGGAGCATTTGCCTCTCGTGCAGGTTATCGGTCAGCGCACAACTTTGCTGGTTTCACAATCATTTCTACAACGTGTGGAGAATCACAACCTGCTTATGAAGGTTCCTACATGGTTGAAACGACGGGGGATATCTTTATCGATCATAGATGGTAACGTTATTTTCGGATCGATCCTCAATGGCCTTAGGCGCATATACATCTTCTATGATGATTACTTTTTTTTTATTCGCATGTATTAGAGTGGTAGTGCCTATTCTAGTTATGCAGAGATCATGTTTAATGCTTAAACCCTTAAAAGTGTTAAATCGCTTTTTTATGGAAAAAGGATTTGAGCGAGTGATAATTCCTTGTATACGTGTCGCATCATTCGATCAATGACTACATGCTGCCGTTGGAACGACAGAGGTGCAAGGAATTGAATCGCTTCCATATGTTGGCACATCCGATGGAGCTGGACTCCATTAATAAGAGCAGCTAAGGAAAGATGAGGGAGGCATCTGTCTAATCAAATGGCTGCCGAATTTGCGACCGCACGGCCCGGCTCTTTCGAATCACCCCACCGGCGGTGGCAATCTATTTGGTGCGGGGGCGCCGTCGACGGAGTCGGTTTCTGCCCCGTGCGAGCCTAGCAAAAGCATCTGTGTTGTCGCCCAAGGAAAGAATCGCACGGTGGGAAAGGATCTTTGGCAAGGAAAGTTCAATTTACAGGTAAGGAAAGGTAGACGACGATGGAGGTAAACAAAATGCAGGCCGTCTGTTGCTGGTTCGGCCGAGTCAGCCTCCACATCGACCAACCCAGCAAAAAAAAAAAATCATCTAGCGGACCGGTATATTTTGGATCCTAAAAATGACCGCACGCGTTTGTTTGCATCTAGTTGGGGACGTGGAAATGGTCGTCGGGCCACCATTGTCTGTTTGAGTCTCGTCGTTCCCCAAGCGGCCTGACGCATTCTAACCGGGCAGGTTGGCCATCTTTTCTAACCAAGTTGATAAGTTCTAGCACCAATTTAAGACATATTTAGGCCATTCAAACCACGGCATCAGTTCCACCAAACACAGCTAATGTAGTTCATTACACAGTGGACATAGTACATTATGAAATTAAACAAAAGTGGCACAAGAGAGTCAAGAGCAGGAAAGGGTATAAGAAGACCATAGTGTGCACGATGGACGGGTGATCATGCGTCATGTTGGCAGATCTCGGCTCACTTCTTCTCAAATCACGTGCGCTGGTCGGCATCCATGTTGGTCAAGTCAGCGAGCATGATCCTATTGTATGGGCATCAAGCCAAAATCGGAGGCCAATGTCTGGGAACTTAACGAGCTCACCGAAGAAGCCTACAGAGTCGGAAGAGCATTGGCGACAACCTCTCTTTCTTCGCGAGGAGCATGGACTCAGCCATGGTGGCAGACGACAGCCTCACATGCGCGTTGGCGATCGCTTGCATATGACAGGCAAGCGTGGTGGCGGTCACTTTGATGGCACTGCCATGGCCCGCCCTGCCTAAAAACATTTTTCCTTCTACCAGTGATTATTCAGTAGTAATACATAATTAGTTATGTCCAACCCAACTGTTATGTACTCGTCGTGTCGAAAGCGACCGCCGCGGGGGCGGTTTCGTCGACGGCAGGTTCCTCAGTTTGCAAGGCGGAGACGACCTCCATGGCTAGGTAGGGTTTGTGCCTCCGCCTGAATATGACTTTTGGAAGTGGTGGGAGTGGAAGTTGCTTATGTGCCACTGGCAGGCGAACCATGTAGGAAGCATTATCCGTGTCGACGCATTTCGACCTCTAATTTGGGTCGCGTTTACGTCCCCAAAGTTAGACCGTACATTTTGCGTCGGGCCACTCGGTTAGGGTGCATACCTATTTTTTATCTACGCTGATTCGCTATGTTTACATCGGGCCCCTTGGGCGCTGTCATTGGAGATGCCCAAAGGCCATCTCCAACGCGGCGACCCATGTCCCGCCCGCGCGTCCAGATGGATCGTGTTGGACAAAATCGCGTCCCAACGCCGCGACGCATCCCAAAAGCGGATGGCCGCCGTGTCCGGGACGATCCAACCCTGGCCCAAATTTGGACTAGGTTTGCGTGGATGTGAATGGCACGTGGCGTCCTCCCGCGTCCGCCTGCTCGCATCCCAGGCCCACCTGTCGGTGCCCGCGTCCTACTAAATGTGGAGTGGGAGGCGGACTGTCCCTATTCAGTCTGTACTCACACCCCACTCCCCACGCACGCTAGCTCGAGCTTCCGCGCCGCCATGGCCCCGAAGCGCGAGTTCGAGCCTAGCGCGAATGATCACAAGGCCGGCAACAGCCGACAAGATGCGCGAGTGGATCTACGCCACCGTCGTGATGGCGCAGATCTTCTGGGAGGCTGGTGTACCAATGTTGTAGGGCGACGTGCACCTCCACTACGGCTGGACCTGAGCCCAGATCGGGTTCCGGTGCCGCCGATCCCGGCCATTGGCTGCGCCCGCCTGGTGGAGATCCAGCGGCGGCGCGCAACTGACGACGGATCTTTGGGAGGACCCCACCTATAGCGACAAGAGTTCATACTGGGACCTGTGGTTCGGGGTGGAGCACGCTGCACGTCGGCGCACCTGCTTCACCTTGTGGATGGGGAGACCTCGCGCGCAGCCGCGCTCGGTGGTGAGGAGGGCAGGCAGCCGCTCACGGTGGCGAGGAGGGCGCGGCCATCCAAATGACCATAACCGCGTCTAATTTAGGTCGCCGTGTTGAAGATCGACATAAGACACTAAGAAAAGAATAGCACGAAAGGAAGGATCTTTGAGAATGAAAGTTTAATTTACAGCCTTACATGTAAGGGAAGGAAATGCTGCCGGAGGGTAACAAAAGCATACCATCTGTTGCCGTTTAGTCCGATTCATCCTCCACATTGACCAACCTAGCTATAGCTAACCCCTACCTGGCCACGCCCGGTCGCACGCGAAACAGACCCCCCACCCGTCCGTCCCCCCAACTCTCGGCCGCCGATAAAACCCCGAGCGCCGCCCGTCCGATCGTTTGGGTCTCCGTCACGTCGAGTTTTTGGTGCGAGCTCCCGTTCGCACCTGCCTAGCCAGCCACGCGGCCGGGTCTTCCTCCAGAAGCCGCAGCGTCCCCGCGTCGTCCCGTCGCCGTCGCACCGCGGCTGCCCCGTCCAAATCGCTCCGCCCCTTTCCCTCCCCCTCCTCCCTAGAAAGTTTACTCCTCCTTCCTCGTATCGTCCCTCTCGTCTCCACTGCCCGATCGGTCGGTACGACGGGCCGCTGCCGCGTTGTTTTCCTCGCCTGCTGGCCGCCCGCGACCGCGCCGTGCAAAGGACGGCACAGGATCAGCCGTAGCTGCTCCTACCTAGGCTGCTATGCTGGCTTGGAAGCCCAACTAGCAGCGGCCATGGACGTCGTCGGGGAAGGAGCGCGCGCCGCCGCGGCGGGCGCCGGGTTCATGCAGTCGGTCGTGGGCTTCTCCGCCGCCTCCACGCCCCTCCTCTTCTGGCTCCTCACCGTCGCGCTCGTCGCCGCCATCCACGTCGCCTCCGCATACATGTCCCCCTCCTCCTCCTCCTCCTCCTCCCCAAGGTAATCAATCAATCACGCGCCTCGAATTCCCGTGCGCTTCGCGTTCTCAATTCCCGATCGCTCGGTGATTCTCCTGGTTTTTTTTTCGTGTCAGCAGCGACGATGAAAGGAGAACGACGGAGACGACGAGGCCGCGCCGCCGCCGCGGCTTCGCGGCCGGCGAGCTGGAGGAGGAGCCGGACAGGCACGACGACAGGGTCCTGCAGATGATGCGCAGCTTCAGCTTCGTGCATGCCAGCGAGGAGGACTTCGTCGACGGCATGGCCGCGTACGGACGCGCTTTCGACGACGCGCCGGCGCACCCCGAGCCGGTGGTGCCGCGGGCCGCGCCGCCGCCGGAACCGGCGGCTCCGGACTCGCCGCCTGCCCTCAGCTTCAGCTTTCGGAATCAGGTGCCGGAGATTCCGGGAGTGGCTCCCGTGGTTGTTTCGAGAGCGGTGCCGGTTCAAGTGGAACAGCCCAAGGAGAAGGAATCGCCAGTTCCGTTTGTTACGGTGGCCAAGCACGAGCGCGAAGCAGAGGAAACAGAGGTTCTGATGGAAGACGAAGATGAGCGAAGCAGAGAGGCTATGGAGACCGAGCCGAAGATCGTTCCGGTCACGCACAACTACCGCTTCCTCACGGAGCGGGACTTCCGCGGCTTCGTCAGGGAGCCGGAGACCATGACGGTGCGCGTGCAGGAGTCCTTCGCGCCGCCGCCGCCGCCACCGGCAGCCGCGGTAGCGCAGCACGAGGAGCGACGAGTGGTCGACGGCGCGTCCCGCCGCGGCGGCAGCTTCGTCACGACGAGCGACTTCCAGCTCCAGCCGGCGATCAAGCCCGAGGAGCGAAGGGTGGTCGACGGGGCCTCGCGGCGCGGTGGCTTCGTAACAGAGAGCGACATCCAGCTCCAGCCGGCGATCAAGCCCGTCGCGCGCGACACCGTGGTGGCGTCGCCGAGGAAGAGGGCGCCGTCGCGGAGGCGCAGGCCGGCGAGGTCCCCGTCCGTGTTGTCCAGGGGCAGCGCCGTGAGCGGCGGGAGGACGTCCGGGTTCTCCGGCTTCGGCGGCGGCGACTCTGACTCTGACTCGAGCGCCAGCGACGACGGGTACTCGGTGCGGGACCTCGTCGTCGACTCGGACAGCGACTGGTTCGTCTCGGAGAAGGACTTCCCCGCGGCGGCGGCGGCGGCGCACGACGCCGCCATCCTCCGGAGCTACAGGGCCAAGGTGCTCGGGGCCATGGAGTCGGTGGCGGAGGCGGACGCGCTGGAGCGGTCGTTCCGGGAGTCGGCGCCCGCGGTGTCGCCGGCGTCGCTCGCCCACGCCTCGCCGGACAGCGTCAAGTGTCCTGCGGACATGTGGTCCCGGAGCCCTTCGCCGGACGCCGAGTACAGAGAGGAGGAGGAGAAGCTTGCTCGAGTAGCCGCGGAGGAGGACAAGGGGAGCTGCATCGACATGAGCAGCGACGACGACGACGAGGACTGGGACGAGCGCTCCTCGGGCAGCAGGAAGATGGTCGCGGCGGCGCCCGTGTACGACGCTGATTCCGCTGCGGAGGACGGCTTGGAGCATTCAGAGAAGGAAATCATCACCATTAATGATCATTCATACGAGGCCGTTTCTTCTGATGCTAAGAGCAGTCCAGAGGCAGCCACTGACAGAGAATTGGTTGTTTCGTCTCATCAAGGACTCCATGATACTAGGAGGAGCCCAGCGCCATCAGAGAGGGAACTTGATCATTCATCTGAGCTTGTTCCTGTCGATAGGGAAGAATCGGGCAGTACAGATGATCACTCAGAGGCATCGGTTTCTGACGGCAAGAGAAGCCGACAGCAGTCGGAGCATGCATTTGTCGGGACAGAAGGTCACTCACATGAACTTGTATCTAATAATGCCTGGAAAGAAATTGCCGGTGGAGAAGAAGAAGCAGGTGAAGTTGCATATGATTTTAAGAGAAGCCCACAGCATTCGGAGCATGGATTTGTCGGCACAGAAGGTCACTCACATGAACTTATATCTGATGTCTGGAAAGGAATCGCCGGAGGAGAAGAAGAAGCAGGTGAAGTTTCCTATGATTTTAAGAGAAGCCCACAGCATTCGGGGCATGAACTTGTCGGTACAGAAGGTCATTCACATGAACTCATATCTGATGCCTGGAAACGAATCGCCGGCGGAGAAGAAGAAGCAGGTGAAGTTGCTTATGATTTTATTAAGAGAAGACCTGGGCCTTCAGAGAAAGAGTTCGTGAGCAGAAATGCTCATTCAGGCGAATTCGATTCCGATGATCGGAAAGCAATTGTCCACACAAATCATCAGTCATATGCAGTAGGTTCTGACGATCATAGCATCCCAGAGCATTCAGAGCAAGAGTTCAGAGAAAATGAACAGGCCTGTGCAGATGATTATCCTGGCAAATCCCCTCGGCACGTCCACTTTTCAGTTACAGAGAAGGCCAAGTCGCTGGACGAGGACGACGATCTGGAAGACAAGCGCAAGGACTTGACAGAGGAGGAGGAGGACGAGTTGGAGTCGCTGTGGGAGCACCAGGACCTGATAGAGCAGCTCAAGCTGGAGCTGAAGAAGGTTCGGTCAGTCGGGCTGCCGACCATCCTGGAGGAGTCGGAGTCGCCAAAGGCGCCCATGGAGGACCTCAAGCCATGGAGGATCGACGCCAAGTTCTTGCGCGAGGACCCGATGGATGAGCTCAACAAGTTCTTCAAGAGTTACAGGGAGAGGATGAGGAAGTTTGACATACTCTGCTACCAGAAGATGTACGCTATAGGTATGTCTGATTTCGCTATACTGTTTATTTAAAGTCATCTTTGATTCTAGTATTTTACGCCAATTTCACAGATTTTCTGAAAAGAAAATTTAGGCTACTTTAGGTATTTGATGGTCTAGCGTTCAATTGGTTGATCACAAACACAGGTAGTTTTCGCCATAAAAGTGATTCTTTCTTAGAAAAAAATCGCGGGTAGTAAATGTTTATTGTGTTCTTCAATACATACTATTAATAGAATTAACCTATTAATAAAGCACAGATATTTCACCCATGAGTTTAGGGCAATATAATAATAAATATTATGTTCCTAGACATCCTTTTTGTGACGAACAATCAATGTAATCTTAACAAACATAAGATTTCAATTTTGAACCAAAATGCTAGGATTGAAATCTATTGAAATTGATCAGCAGAAGGAATATTTTTCAAATTTTTGATTCAAAATTAAGCAATACTGAAAACTTGAATATTGGATAGTTCAATTTTGAAGAGGCCGT
This sequence comes from Lolium rigidum, assembly GCF_022539505.1. Taxonomy (NCBI): domain Eukaryota; kingdom Viridiplantae; phylum Streptophyta; class Magnoliopsida; order Poales; family Poaceae; genus Lolium; species Lolium rigidum. The sequence continues at coordinate 194,223,787 of NC_061512.1, read as the reverse complement.
ATATAGTTATATTTAGGTATGAAACTATTCAGTTGTTATTTCAATCTTGGTTGGATGTGAACTTATTCTTTTTAAGGGAGTGATTAGTAAGAAATGCAGGGAAGTAACAGCCGCAGGGAATTATCTGCATAGAGTTATATATGCAACGCGTATTCAAAGCATTATATTCCTTCTCTTCAAAGCTATTGTAACGGTCAGATATGAATTTGGACCAAAAGTATCTCCATCATTTAATGACCCAGATTCAATATTATCTTTCCTTGAGAGAGATAACATGGTGCACTGTAAAGGGTTAAATATGTTCCTGAATTGGCTGTTCAACCTGGGACGAACGATGAACTGCATGTCTTTAGGATTGATAAAGGACTGCTAAAACGCTATTCACACTGCCTGCAACTTTTGTATCAACCAAGCCTTGCATCTACCTTTATAAAGCTGTTTAACGACTGATGCAGCTCTGTCTTGCTTTAACTAGCGTATCTGGCCCAGCTGAACATGCCCCAAGAAATGGATTAATTACCTTTTATCTTCCTTTGACGTACTGAATTTCACTGCAGATTTTCTTCAGCTCAGAGGTCCCCAACAAACAGCAAACTCTGTAAAGACCATCTCACCGACGGTGGCATCCATCCTGTCACACAATTTCCGATCATCTCGCCGGAGATCACCCGAGGACTCGTCGGAGCGGTTACTCAAGGAGCTCCGGTACGACTTGGAGACGGTCTATGTCGGGCAGATGTGCCTGTCATGGGAGTTCCTCCGGTGGCAGTACGAGCAAGCCCGCGACCTGCCGGAATCCGACCCTTACCACAGCCACCAGTACAACCAGGTGGCCGGGGAGTTCCAACAGTTTCAGGTGGTGGTGCAGAGGTTTGTGGAGGACGAGTCGTTCAAGGGCCCTAGGCTGCCGAACTACATCAACAACCGATGCGTCCTTCGCAGCCTCTTGCAAGTGCCAGTGATAAAAGGTTAGTGCCAAGATTCATGAACTTGGAAAGCCGACTAGGCCATGTTTATTTGTTTGCTGCTGTGTCTGAACTTGTTAGTCCTAATGTGAACTTTGGGTTGCAGAGGATAGCCTGAAGGATAGAATGGAGGACCAGCGCAAGGGGAACTTCGTCATAACGAGCGAGGAGCTGGAGTACGTCATGGAGGAGTCGATGCACATCTTGTGGGAGTTCATCAAGGCGGACAGAGCTGAGACACCGGCTACGTCGGTCCTGAAGGGCTTGTCGAGCCCCCACGTCGAGCTCCAGGACCCCTTGGACCATGATCTTATGATGCACATCCATGCCACGTTACAGAAGGTAAGGCTTACTTTACACAGTATTACCCGGCAAGGAGATGAATTGCTACAGTACCATCAAACTACCAGTAGTACTAGTTACATACATGAGCTGTGGCACTCAGTGTTGGAACTTGTGACGATGCAGAAAGAGAAGCGGCTGAAGGATCTGCTGAGGACGGGGAACTGCCTGGTGAAGAAGTTCAAGAAGCCCAAGGAGGACCGGTCGAACCAGAACCTCTTCTTCTCGCAGGTGGACATGCGGCTGGTGGCGCGGGTGCTGCGGATGCCGAGGATCACCAGCGAGCAGCTGCAGTGGTGCAGGGCGAAGCTGGACAAGATCATACTGGTAGAGAATAGGAGGATCCACAGGGAGGCTGCGTTTTTGTTGTTCCCCTGCTGAGAGTACATAACGTACATACACATATATCTGATTTTCTTCTTTTTCTCTCCATATAAAAGCAATCTTCACCATGTAATCCACGGCTTGTAGGTAATTCTTTCTCAGCAATCTACAGAAGTCGATAGTTATTGTAACTCGATAAACATGGCATAAACCACAGAGCATATGTATATAATTCTACTTACAGCCCCTAGAGGTAGCTGGAAAATAGTACAGTGCAATGAAGCCAAACAGATTGCCACTTCTGAAACCCAACTGTTCCTGCTTCTGTCGCCACATGCACGGCACGAGGCATGCTTGCCACTTCGATGGCATGGCTAGCTACTGATGCAGCGGTAACAGTTGTGTACTGAAAGAAAGCAGCAGAAGTAAGGTGTGCGCATACACGGCAGCTTTGGCCGGAGTGTGCCGCTTCTGGCAACAACAACAAAGAGTATTAATCGTAGTCTGTCACCTCTGGCCTCTGGGTGAACAGTTCTTGTGCTCTTTCGTTTGCCACATGAGGCATGTAATGGCGGCCTACCAACACAAGTAGTACTAAGCTAGGATCACTACCAGAAACAGAGCACTTTCATAACTCAGGAACTGGCCAGCTGATAAAGATGCAACCACTGCTGATAGTAGATCACGCTGGGTCTAACATCTGTACTGAACCTCTATATTGTGGTGGTTTCCTTACCACAAACCGGTGTGGGGTGGGTTGGGGAGCCCCTTTCATAAATTAAGTACGGACGAAAACATCTTTAGATTTTCTACTTTTCCGCCGAAATTTGACTGTTTCGTGTGAGGCAGCCCAATACAGGTAGGCACCACACAATTCAGTATCGTGACAATGATGGATCTGGGTGAGGAAGAGGCCACCACCAAGAGCTCCTAATGGCCGCAGCCCGAGCTAGCCCGAGCTTGTGGGCCGAGGCTCCATTATCGGCCGGCAGATGCAACAGCTTCACTATGTTGACTTGAAAACCTCCTTCTTCATTGGCATGATGAAAACCTCCGGCATCTTGCTAAATTTGCACGCATTGTGCGTAGGACTGCATCCTGCATGATAGATATTTATTGTACATACATCTTTACGGAAAATACTGAAGCATGTTCATTTGTTTCTGCGACAGTTATGCTGCCCAATGAGTTTGTTTTCTTACCCGGAACCACCCCATGAAACTCCACATCGTTGTGTTTGAGCTGAGTTTCCAACAGGTTCATCTTCTTCAAAGTTTTCATGTACATGATGTTCAAGCTAGCTCTACCATTCATAAGGCACTTGAAGAAATCGTATCCATCAATCATGGGGTTAAGTACCAAGGCATCGTGCTCCTTAGGGATCAGCTCCGGGTGATCTTTATGGGTCCAAGAGATGGGTTTTTCCGACCACTTCACGTACGGGGGTACTTGTGGTAGTGTGGCGGTTAAAGTCCGGAGAGCGGATTTTTCTTAGCTTTTGCCGTGGGCCTTCCAAGGAAAGTGTGATAAGTGGCCACGTTTTCTTGTCAAAGGGATTCTTGAATTTTCCTGCGGAGTTCCCCTTGGGTTCCTGTGGAGATTCATCATCATCCATGTCACTCGTTTCCTTAGCCTCTTCCTTCTGTTTGCTCCCTTTTTCACGCGGACGATTTTTCCGGATGCGCTTGTAGCCAGCCTTCAGATTCGCCTTGAGGTCATCGACGAACTTGCAGTTGTAGTTGGTGTGCGTTAACTTGCCATTGGCATCAAGATGAGCCAGACAAGGCATATCCCTTGTGGTGACCCTGCATACCATTGCATGTTGTAGTATGCCAGTCGTTGACATAACATGTGCGAAGTACCAATCCGCAAATATTACATCCCTCGGAGTAGTACAACAGAAGCATAATATTAGAAGTCATATATGCACATCATATTGGAGCTCCTCTGGGGTCCATAGAGGATAAATCCGAGGTTCTAGGTGAACCCTACTTAACTTATACAATATAGGTCTAAGAAGGCTTAACATCATTCTACTCGAGCAGCTAAATACACAAAAAAAATTAAACCAATAAATTATGCACTTTTGTAACTATTAATAGGTTAGTCCCAATAAATATAATAAAATTGCAATATAATAAGGATTTTAGTGCAATAAACTACAAGGTTCATGTATGCATTTTACATGCATCACTATCACATAGTCGCTTGCCTTCATTAGCATAAGTTGTTGGTGCACATATGTAATATCCTAGTATTTGGGGTTACAAAAATATAGGAAACAGATGTGTGCATTGCATTCATGCATAGAAAATCCGGGGAATTTTCGCGCTTTAAAGTAAAACAGTCACAGTAACTGAACTTTCACTTGACCTTGGTGGAATTGAAGTAGCTCATCAAGTCCAGTGCAATAAACCTCAATGTGACTTTGTTAAAACCTTGTTTTAGGTAGAGATGATTTGATCTAAGGGGTTAGATCAAATGGAATTAAAACCAACACAAGAACATATTAATCAAGGATCAACTACTTGATCTTATTAAAGATCATAATATGGTATTCCTTGCCATAACATATGAACATCTATTCAATTGGAAATCAAGTAACAATAAAATGGAGAAAACATTCTTAACTTATCTCTTCCATGTCTTTAACAAATAAATATTCCTACCATGAACCTCATGGTATTTCTTGAACTAAACTCTTGAACTTAACACCAACAAAAGCTTATCATTAAACCCTAGAGATGGGAGAGGTATATAACCATCAAAGAGATAAGAAGCAAACTCTAAATTATTAACACTTAAAAGTTAAGCAACTACCTTGAGGTACAACTGAATTCACTTTAAAACTAAATACCAAATATAGCAAAACACAAGGACCTAAGTGCATAAAAGCCACACATTCTTATTGCAATCATAACTTATTAAATATGTGGAATATTACAAAACTAAATTCGTTTACATTACGAATTATAGTTCAAACTATTTGAATAAAATAAACCATGAGTACTTTGAAACTCATATGATCATGCCTTGGTGAAATCAAACACCATCATTCAAAATTAGGGTATAATTCTTATTCTTGACATTTTGATCCCAATTATAATATAAATACAATCACATATGATATAGTGACTTACCCATAAGCATAAAATCATTCACAAGATATTTAGTAACAAAAGCCACTTGGCTATCCAAAAACAAATCACATGAGAGGATAATACCCATGCCACATAGGATGAAAATATCTACATAACTTGAATCCTAAGCTATGCCACCTCATGCTTAAAGGATTGCTATGGATGAGAGCATGACAACCAAGCACCTTACTCATCAAATCAAAACAAGAGTCACCCACCTATGTGTCATGATACTAGAGCTTGCTCAAGCCTATAAAAGGGAGTCTCACACTTCATCCATTTCATCATCTTGAACCATGATGCAAGAAAACCAACACATTGAGCCATTCCATAAAATAGTTAGGATCAAGATAAAGCAGCTAGGAGGTGAAGGCATGCCACAAGATGCAGGTTTATCAGAATTCCTGAAGAACAAGCTACAGAAGATAGCAAGGTAGAATTCTTAGGCAGACCACATATTTAGATAATCACATTATCATTCCTTAAATATAACCTTAGATTATAAACCAAGCCCTTATGGAGTGAGAGGGAAAATTGGTATAACCATATCCAAATACTCCTAGAGATACTTCAGGAAGCCATACCATGCATGATCATCACAATTGGGTAATGATCATAGACTCTAAGAATTGGGAGTAGAAGCCATTGAGAATAAATTGCTCATGATAATGCCATGACCATGCTTTGGAGAAATAGCAGAATCAACTATAAGTTAAACCCTATATGGTAAGTAGATATCATTCATCACATGAAATTATAGGAAGATCATTAGTAAGCAACCCTAGTTATATCTCAATCCTAACTTGTGAATCACTTGGTGATCATAAGTAGAACCCTATCTACATTTCACTTATTGCTCAATTAATGGAAACAAGAAAACCTTAGAGTTAAACTCTATACCTTATATAGTGAGAAACCATTCTCATCCATATAACCAAAGTTAACTATAAAAAGAACCATAGCCACTTTAGTTACTTTAATGATAAATTAAGGATAATAATAGAAGACCACTGGTATAAGATAAAACCAACTCTTAGATCCTTAGTAAGTAGAGGAGCACATGAAATATTAAACAAGTAACTATTTTATCATGCTTAGGGGAGACTAAACCTTAGCCAATACAAGAGGGTGTCATCTCATTTCTATAACCCAGAATTGCATTCTTATTAAAATCCTATGCCTCCATTATTAAACCCTAATAAGTTGGGCTCACATAAAATCATATGTAAGTCATCCACTCCTCAAATAGAAACCAAATCTTAATAACAACCTCTGAAATACTATGAGTTGAAATTATCAACTCTATTAATTCCAAATAGATTTGATTCATATAGAAAAAGAAATTAAAATGAGTATACAAACTCATGTTTAATTGCTATTTTTAATAAGCCCACATATATGAAATTTAATCAAATATAAAATACTTTCTTCAATTGGGAGAGTGGTGTAATAGTCATTGCACTAGATATTCAGTAAATTAACATAATTGAGACACCTGCAAAAATAACAGAATTCAAATATGAATCCAAATGGGCAAATACAAAACAGAAAATTAAAAGCAGAAAAAGAAAAGGGGAGAAAAACATTACGTGGTCTCACCTGGCCGCAATAGCCCACCAGCAGCCCAACAAACCTCAGCCCAACACGGCCCAGACCAGCCCAGCATACCCCTTCGTCTAAAAACAGAGGAGAGGGGGTCGTCCTCATCCTCTCTGGGCGCATGGACGACAGCACGAAGACGTGCTCGTCCTTCCCTCTCGCTGTCGACCTCCCCGGGCTCGGCGTCGTGACGAGGCACGCCCTGGCGCCATATAAAAGCTCAAGGACGAACCCTAGCTCACTTTCTTCTCCCTCTGCTCGAATTTCCCCAATCTCCGAAACCCTAGCCGCTCAGACGTCGTCAATCGCCATCGACTGGGGCATCCCCGAGCCTCGCCGTGACCACCATTGAGACCGCCGTCCTCGACATGCTCTCGGTGCAAAAGGAATCCACCCCAAGCGAACCGTAGCGCCGTCGTCGAGCTCGTCTTCCCCGACAGCGGGAGTGGACGATTCCGGCGAACCAGACCCCGGCAAGCCTCACCGTCACGCGCGTCGTGATCCTGGTGAGCCCCTGAGTTCCCCAGCATGCCTAGCTCGCTCGATTGCTCGCCATAGCGCCACCGCATCGCTAGCCCGTGACCGCCACCGCAGCAACTCGCCGTCGAGCACGCTCCGGTGACCAAACTAGAGCGGCGCCGCCACCATTCGGTCTGTCTCGACTCCCTGATTCCAACTAGCATGCGCACACCCCCGCGGGAACCCGGGATCGCCGGCGTCGTCCACCACTGGCCGCCGGTGAAGCACATGGTGGCCACATCGGCACCACGTCGCAGCCAGCGTGGCCTAGCCCCACCAGTCAGTGACTGTGTGGGTAGGGTCACCGGGTGTGTTTAGTAGTTTTCCATCTTATTTCAAATTCAATAATTACTGAAAGTTTATAAATGAATAGAAAATTCATAAAAACTCAGAAAAATGTAAATGTGATATCAAAATGATCCTAAAAATAAAATCTATCCAAGAAAAATATAACATGGAATTTTTATTTTTAATAAAGATTTAATTATTTTAACTCATCAAATAAGCATTTTCTTTTAGGGATTTCTATTTTCGTGCCCCTGGTTCGTTAGTTGTACTCAGTTTTCCCCAGTCCCTTAGTTTTTCCTCAGTTTTCCCCTCCTCTAGTTTGAAACACGCACAAGTGCTAGAACGGCCGGTAGCCGTTAGGTCAGAGGCCTTGACCGTTAGTCTGACCGGGTGGGGCCGCACAGGGGCAGCTCCTCCCTGACCGTCTCGTGCTGACGAGTAGGGTCAGGAGACAAGTCGGAGCAGCCATCCATCTATCGCTGACGTGTGGGCCGTTTTATTTCATGATTTTATACGCGGTGCTGCCAATGACAAATGGGGCCGCTCTATAGGGCTGCCGCAGCCAATGACCGATGGGGTCGTATATTTTTCGAGAAAAGACATATATTGCCGCTTCGTAGGGCTGCCGCAGCCAATGACCAGTGGGGTCGTCTATTTATTTAGAGAAAATCATATATTTCCGCTCGTGAGGCCGCCGCAGCCAATGACCGAGTGGGGTCATATATTTTTCAGCAAAAGACATATATTGCCGCTCTGTGGGGCTGCCGCAGCCAATGACCGATGGGGTCGTCTATTTATTTAGAGAAAATCCTATATTGCCGCTCCGTGGGGCCTCCGCGAGCCAATGACCAGGTGGGGTCGTCTATTTTTCAGGAAAAGACACATATTGCCGCTCTGATATATGTCTTTAGAGAATATCATAGAGAGAAGCAACAAGTTCGCTAATTAATTATTCTTAAGCTAGACCGGAGAACCGCTGGCAGCTCGTTCCCCACCGTCGGACGGAGCAGCCATCGCCGGCGCCTCGTCGCGCCGCCGGCTCCGTCCCCCGGCGGCGTCGGACGGACTCGCGGCGCTGCACGTCAACCACGGCTCCGGCACTTGTTTCGTCCACACGCATTGTACCCACCGCGAGAAAGTCCGCCGCAAGCGGATCCACCGCCCACGACGGCCGGGATTTGTTCCGCACACCAATTGGTAGTATAGCTTGGTAAGACCTCCGCTCTCGCCTCCCCGCCCCTAATCGATTCGGTTCCCGTAATTTATTGGAATTTGCAGGTACGAAATAGTCCTCAATGTCTGGTCGTAGCGGGTACACCGGCGAGGGTGGGGATTCGATCATGTCGTGGCCACGTTCTACTTCTCCTACCTCGTTGGAAGTGCAGGTATCTAGCTTCAGCTCTCTGTACTACCATTGAATTTGAAGTGCCGTCATGGCCTGTTGGAGTGATTTCGGTTGTTCTTTTTTCCATTATTGTTACGAGTTAGCCGAGCAAGCCGATGATCCATGGTACATTGCATACCAAGATGAATCAACCCGGTGGTGTAGCCGAGAGGATGGATTTGGAGGAGAAGGTGGCCAATTTAGGTGATGAATTGGCCCGTAAAAACCTGATGATATTCGAGCTGAAGCGTATTGTGGAGGAAGAAAAGAAGAATTCAGAGCTTATTCGCAAGGAGAAGTTGAGAGTTGAGACAGATCTTGCCGTATTTGATCAAGTGGTAGAAAATATAGAACATGAACTTAAAGTGATGGGAGAGGAGAAAAGTAGATTCATCTGGGCAGTTTTATTAGGTGTCATCCCTGTCCTAGCGAGTTATGTGGTTCCGGTAGACGATTTAGTATAGAATTGTTATTCGAGTAGATGGCTCTAACCACTGTATTTTGTTGTGGCTCTAAGCATTGTATTTTGGCGTACAATTTCCTAGTTGTGCTAAGTAATGCGCACGATAATTTTAGCATGCATGAACATTTTATAAAAGTGAAGGGATCCCAAAAGTGAAAACATGTACCAGCCTCCGGATCAAATACATATCAGTATCTTCCCAATCAAGTTGGGATAGAATTCAAATCATACATACGGATGTACATGGACACATCAAGAACGTGGAGAAGCTTTTTTTGAGACGGAGGTAGTAGTTCGAACAATTTTATCCCAATTGGAAATTGAAAAATACAAATTTATCATAATTTATCCCAATTTCCGGCGTCAAACACGGCCGCGCAGCGATGGGCAAGAAAGGTCGGGACGACGGGCGGCTGAGGGGTGGTCATCTGCGCCATCCGTCGTTGAAGCGATGTTATCGGTGATGGCTTCAATGTTCGTGGCATCGATGACCACTGTCGGAACCGTCGCTGTCTTGGTGTACTTCATCAGTGATACGTCTCAAACGTATCTATAATTTCTTATGTTCCATGCTACTTTTATGATGATACTCACATGTTTTATACACACTTTACATCATTTATATGCATTTTCCGGAACTAACCTATTAACGAGATGCCGAAGTGCCGGTTCTGTTTTCTCGCTGTTTTTGGTTTCAGAAATCTTACACGGGAAATATTCTCGGAATTGGACGAAATCAAGGCCCACGATCTTATATTTCCACGAAGCTTCCAGAACACCGAAGAGGGACCAGAGGGGAGGCCCAGGGCCCCCACACGCCATGGCGGCGCGACCAGAGGGGTGATGGCGTGTAACTCACACGTTCGTTGGGAACCCCAAGAGGAAGGTATGATGCGCACAGCAGCAAGTTTTCCCTCAGAAAGAAACCAAGGTTTATCGAACCAGGAGGAGCCAAGAAGCACGTTGAAGGTTGATGGCGGCGGGATGTAGTGCGGCGCAACACCGGAGATTTCGGCGCCAACGTGGAACCTGCACAACACAACCAAAGTACTTTGCCCCAACGAAACAGATGAGGTTGTCAATCTCACCGGCTTGCTGTAACAAAGGATTAGATGTATAGTGTGGATGATGATTGTTTGCGAGAGAACAAGTAAAGAACAAGTATTGCAGCAGATTTGTATTTCAAGTATAAAAGAATGGACCGGGGTCCACAGTTCACTAGAGGTGTCTCTCCCATAAGATAGCATGTTGGGTGAACAAATTACAGTCGGGCAATTGACAAATAGAGAGGGCATAACAATGCACATACATGACATGATGAATATTGTGAGATTTAATTGGGCATTACGACAAAGTACATAGACCGCTATCTAGCATGCATCTATGCCTAAAAAGTCCACCTTCAGGTTATCATCCGAACCCCTTCCAGTATTAAGTTGCAAAACAACAGACTTGCATTAAGTATGGTGCGTAATGTAATCAATAACTACATCCTCGGACATAGCATCAATGTTTTATCCCTAGTGGCAACAGCACATCCACAACCTTAGAACTTTCTGTCTGTCCTAGATTTAATGGAGGCTTGAACCCACTATCGAGCATAAATACTCCCTCTTGGAGTTAAGAGCAAAAACTTGGCCAGAGCCTCTACTAATAACGGAGAGCATGCAAGATCATAAACAACACATAGGTAATAGATTGATAATCAACATAACATAGTATTCTCTATCCATCGGATCCCGACAAACACAACATATAGAATTACGAGATAGATGATCTTGATCATGTTAGGCAGCTCACAAGATCCGACAATGAAGCACATGAGGAGAAGACAACCATCTAGCTACTGCTATGGACCCATAGTCCAGGGGTGAACTACTCACTCATCACTCCGGAGGCGACCATGGCGAGTGAAGAGTCCTCCGGGAGATGAATCCCCTCTCCGCGAGGTGCCGGAGGTGATCTCCAGAATCCCCCGAGATGGGATTGGCGGCGGCGGCGTCTCTGGAAGGTTTTCCGTATCGTGGCTCTCGGTACTGGGGGTTTCGCGACGAAGGCTATTTGTAGGCGGAAGGGCAGGTAAAGAGGCGGCACGAGGGGCCCACACCACAGGCCGGCGCGGCCAGGGCCTGGGCCGCGCCGCCCTGGTGTGTCGCCACCTCGTGGCCCCACTTCGACTCTCCCTCGGTCTTATGGAAGCTTCGTGGCAAAATAGGACCCTGGGCGTTGATTTCGTCCAATTCCGAGAATATTTCTTTACTAGGATTTCGAAACCAAAAACAAGCAGAACAAAGAATCGGCTCTTCCGCATCTCGTTAATAGGTTAGTGCCGGAAAATGCATAAATACGACATATAATGTGTATAAAACATGTAGATATCATCAATAATGTGGCATGGAACATAAGAAATTATCGATACGTCGGAGACGTATCAAGGGGGGGCGCCCCCTGCTGTGTGGGTCCCCCGTGGCCCTTCCGACTCCGTCTCTTCGCCTATTTAAGCCCTGGTGACCTAAAACCTCGACACGGATAAGCCACGATACGAGAAAAGTTCCAGAGCCGCCGCCATCGCGAAGCCAAGATTCGGGGGACAGAAGTCTCTGTTCCGGCACGCCGCCGGGACGGGGAATTGCCCCCGGAAGGCATCTCCATCGACACCACCGCCATCTTCATCGACGATGATGTCTCCTATGATGAGGAGGGAGTAGTTCTCCCCCGAGGCTAAGGGCTGTACCGTAGCTATGTGGTTCATCTCTCTCTCCCATGTGATCTTTATGTGATCATGAGCTTTGTGATCTAGTTGAATATCATCTATGTGCTACTCTAGTGATGTTATTGAAGTAGTTTATTCCTCCTCCATGATGTAATGGTGACAGTTTGTGCATCATGTAGTACTTGGTATAAGCTATGATTGTGATCTCTTGTAGATTATGAAGTTAATTATTACTATGATAGTATTGATGCGATCTATTCCCCCTTTCATAGCCTGACGGTGACGGTGTGCATGCTATGTTGGTACTCGATATAATTGCGTTGGTCTATCATGCACTCTAAGGTTACTTAAATATGAACATCGAATGTTGTGGAGCTTGTTAACTCCGGCTTGAGGGAGCTCTTGTAGCCCTACACAATGAATGGTGTTTGTTATCCAACAAGAGAGTGTAGAGTAGTTTCGGTTATGTGATCAATGTTGAGAGTGTCCACTAGTGAAATTAGGATCCCTAGGCCTTATTTCCGAACATCGAATCTCCGTTTACTTACCGTTCGTTGCATGTTTACTCGCTGCCATATTTTATTCAGATTGTTATTACCGCTCATATACATCCATATCACTTGTATTTCACTATCTCTTCGCCGAACTAGTGCACCTATACATCTGACAAGTGTATTAGGTGTGTTGGGGACACAAGAGACTTCTTGTATCGTAATTGCGGGGTTGCTTGAGAGGGATATCTTTGAACTCTACCTCCCCGAGTTCGATAAACCTTGGGTGATTCACTTAAGGGAAACTTGCTGCTGTTCTACAAACCTCTGCTCTTGGAGGCCCAACACTGTCTACAGGAATAGAAGCGTGCGTAGATATCAATCAGCGACGGATCTGCGGAGGGCTGGATCGGCGGCTTTGCAGCGCGGTTGTAGACGATGGCTTCAATCGTCTTGGCATCGATTCGCACTCTCGGCACCGGAAGTGAGACATCAACAGGCTCCGACATTGAAGGTTGGGTCCGCGCCGTCGAAGCGATGTTGTAGGCGATGGCTTCAATGTTCGTGGCATCGATGACCATCGTCGGCACGGCTGCCGTCTTGTTGTCCTTCATCGGCAACGGATCCGAGGAGGGCAACGGAAGTGAGACATCAACAGCCTCCGACATTGAATGCTCGGATCTGCGCCGTCGAAGCGATGTTGTAGGCGATGGCTTCAGTGTTCGTGGCATCGATGACCACTGTCGGCACGGCCGCCGTCTTGTTGTCCATCATCAGCAACGGATCTGAGGAGGGCAACGGAAGTGAGACATCAACAGCCTCCGACATTGAATGCTGGATCTGCGCCGTCGAAGCGATGTTGTATGCGATGGCTTCAATGTTCGTGGCATCGATGACCACTGTCGGCACGGCCGCCGTCTTGTTGTCCTTCATCAGCAACAAATCTGAGGAGGGCAACGGAAGTGAGACATCAACAGCCTCCGACATTGAATGCTGGATCTGCGCCGTCGAAGCGATGTTGTGGGCGATGGCTTCAATGTTCGTGGCATCGATGACCACTGTCGGCACGGCCGCCATCTTGGGGATCTTCATCATTCAACAGATCTGAGAAGAGAAACGAAAGTGAGACAGAGAGAGACATTTCAACTATTTCCGACGGTTAGATCCTCACCGACACTCTTAGATCCGTGCCGCCGCACGCCACCGCACGCACGGTTAGATCCACGCCGCCGCACGCCGCCGCACGCACGGTTAGATCCGCGCCGCCGCGACCGCCGGAGTAAGAGAGGAAATAGGAGAGAGGAAGATGCGACTGGAATATGCGACTGCCAGGGTTGGTAGGTATGTGCTCTGCTCTTGTCTCCGTATGCGTCCATCGTGGTAGAGAGAGATATACGAGCCGTCCGATCATAAATAATCGAACGGTGCAAGCGTTCGTTGAGCTTTCAACCAACCAAGATCCGTGTGACATACATCTCGACCAATCGAAGATCAGCCGGTGAGTACAAGTTAGGAAAACCGAGTAGAACTAAGAGGGGGAAAAGTGAGGAAATGTTTATCGGAAGGGCAAAGCCGAGTAGGACCGAGTAAAACAAGTGGGCCCGGAGGGGGAAAACCGAGTAACACTAAGTAAAATAGGGGCACCCAAATAATAAAGGGACTAAGGGAAATTGAAGCTTTTGGCATAAAAATTGTAAAATTGTGTTATTTGAACAATATATTACATTTTGGCCGACTAGATATTGTTTGCAATTCAAAGATACACAAGTGTGACGAATTTGGACTCATTTGGACAAAGTTTGTAAGCATAGTGGGTATTTGGGAGGTGTATTGAGCGAAAGCCCCGCATCTTCATAGCTAGTAGCTCATGGACTAGGAAGTGGTTTTGAAGCTTTTGGCATAAAAACTTCATATCTCTATATTTCCTTTTCCATTATTATTTCTCTAGGTTGTAGGTAACATAACAAGACTCCATGGGAAGGTTCCACCATGTTTTGAATTATTTTGAATTAAACCCTAAACCCTAAAACCCTAAAACCCTAAACCCTAGAGAAAATGATAAATGTGGCTTAAATGTGGCATACAAATTGTTTATACAAATTCAAATTGTTGAAAACAAAGGGATCCCCAATACAAAGGGAACCCCAATACAAATTGTTCATACAAATTCAAATTGTTCATACAAATTAAAATTGTTCATACAAATTAAAATATTTCAACACAAAGGCATCCCCAATACAAAGGGAACCCAAATACAAATTGTTCATACATATTCAAATTAGTTGTTCAGAATAAAATCTTTCTCTTGCTCCTGGTGTGACTCGCTGGGGCCACCACCTTACTCCAGGTAACCCTACCAGGGATATTACCGGTGTCTACCTTCCTTTTGCCCTCTTTCTTGTTCTTCTTCTTCTGTGAAGCTTGTGCTTTTTCTTCTGCCATCAGCTCTTCGAAGTGAGCACTAGTCTGGGCCATACCACTTTCCAAGCAATCTCGATTATACTGTTCCCTCTCCTCTAGACTCATCGGTTGAATCAGCTCTACATCCATCTGTTCCCTCTACTCTCGATCCATCGGTTCAATCTCCTCATGTTCAATTGCTGCTTCAATCTCCTCTGCATTTTCTGCTTCAATCTTCTCATGTTCAATTTCTGCTTAAATCTCCTCTGCATTTGCTGCTTCAATCTCCTCATGTTGAACTGTTGCTTCAATCTCAAGTTGAATTGATGCTTCATTCTCCTCTGCATTTGCTGCTCCCGCCTGATCTTCCATTCCAAAAGCTGGGTCAACTCCATTTTTACAAAGCCTAGCAATGTGTCCAGGGATTCCACAACGTTTGCACTTACGTTTTCGAATCGGTGCACCACCCTCTCGCACTAGCTCGATCCTATTCTTCCTCGGCCTACCTGCCGGTCTAGTCAATACTGGAGAGTACAGGTTTGAAGCCTGGATCGACTTTCATCCATTGGTCTTTTCCCAACAAGGTAGGAACATTCATAGCATATGCAGCCCTAAATTTGGCAACAGAGAAATACTCTGACACATACTGATCAACTTCACCTTCTTCACCCCCTATAACACTCATGAAAAACAATGCGTGTATGCAGGGTATCCCACGGATCTGCCATCCCCTACAATGGCATGTCTGATGCGCGTAGTTGACACGTCCGTTGGGAACGCCAAGAGGAAGGTGTGATGCGCACAGCAGCAAGTTTTCCCTCAGTAAGAAACCAAGTTTTATTGAACCAGTAGGAGCCAAGAAGCACGTTGAAGGTTGTTGGTGGCGGAGTGTAGTGCGGCGCAACACCAGGGATTCCGGAGCCAACGTGGAATCTGCACAACACAATCACAGAACTTTGCCCCAACGTAACAGTGAGGTTGTCAATCTCACCGGCTTGCTGTAAACAAAGGATTAGATGTATAGTGTGGATGATGATGGTTGTTTGCGAAGAACGATAAAGAACAATTGCGATAGGTTGTATTTCGGATGTAAAGAATAGGACCGGGGTCCACAGGTTCACTAGCGGTGTCTCTCCCATAAGATAGCGGATGTTGGGTGAACAAATTACGGTTGGGCAATTGACAAATAAAGAAGGCATAACAATGCACATACATATATCATGATGAGTACTATGAGATTTAATCGGGGCATTACGACAAAGTACATAGACCGCTATCCGAAGCATGCATCTATGCCTAAAAAGTCCACTTTCGAGGTTATCATCCGAACCCCTCCGGTATTAAGTTGTAAACAACGAGACAATTGCATTAAGTATGGTGCGTAATGTAATCAACACAAATATCCTTAGACAAAGCATCGATGTTTTATCCCTAGTGGCAACGAGCACATCCACAACCTTAGAACTTTCTATCACCGTCCCAGCATTTAATGGAGGCATGAACCCACTATCGAGCATAAATACCCCCTCTTGGAGTCACAAGTATCAACTTGGCCAGAGCCTCTACTAGCAACGGAGAGCATGCAAGAACATAAATAACATATATGATAGATTGATAATCAACTTGACATAGTATTCAATATTCATCGGATCCCAACAAACACAACATGAAGGATTACAAATAGATGATCTTGATCATGATAGGCAGCTCACAAGATCTAACATGATAGCACAATGAGGAGAAGACAACCATCTAGCTACTGCCTATGGACCCATAGTCCAGGGGTGGACTACTCACACATCGATCCGGAGGCGATCATGGCGATGAAGAGACCTCTGGGAGATGATTCCCCTCTCCGGCGAGGTGCCGGAGGCGATCTCTCGAATCCCCCGAGATGGGATTGGCGGCGGCGGCGTCTCTGGAAGGTTTTCCGTATCGTGGCTCTCGATACTGGGGGTTTCGCGACGAAGACCTTAAGTAGGCGGAAGGGCAGGTCAGGAGGCGCCACGGGGGCCCCACACAACAGGGCCGCGCGGGCCCCCTGTAGGTCGCGCCGTCCTACTGTGGCGGCGCCCCGTGGCCCCACTTCGTCTCCTCTTCGGACTTCTGGAAGCTTCGTGGAAAAATAGGCCCCTGGGCGTTGATTTCGTCCAATTCCGAGAATATTTCCTTACTAGGATTTCGAAACCAAAAACAGCGAGAAAACGAAGCAATCGACTCTTCGGCATCTCGTCAATAGGTTAGTGCCGGAAAATGCATAAATATGACATATAATGTGTATAAAACATGTGAGTATCATCATAAAAGTAGCATGGAACATAAGAAATTATAGATACGTTTGGGACATATCAAGCATCCCCAAGCTTAGTTCCTACTCGCCCTCGAGTAGGTAAACGATAACAAAGATAATTTCTGAAGTGACATGCTATCATAATCTTGATCATACTATTGTAAGCATATGAGATGAATGCAGCGATTCGAAGCAATGATGAAGATAATGAGTAAACAAATGAATCATATAGCAAAGACTTTTCATGAATAATACTTTCAAGACAAGCATCAATAAGACTTGCATAAGAGTTGCTCATAAAGCAATAAGTTCAAAGTAAAAGCATTGAAGCAACACAAAGGAGATATAAGTTTCAGCGGTTGCTTTCAACTTCAACATATATATCTCATGGATAATTGTCAACACAAAGCAATATAACAAGTGCAATAAGTAAACATGTAAGAATCAATGCACACAGTTGACACAAGTGTTTGCTTCTGGCATAGAAAGAATAATCAAACTGACTCAACAATAAAGTAAAAGATAGGCCCTTCGCAGAGGGAAGCATTGATTACTATATTTGTGCTAGAGCTTTTCATTTTGAAAACAAGAAACAATTTTGTCAACGGTAGTAATAAAGCATATGTGTTATGTATAAGATATCCTATAAGTTGCAAGCCTCATGCATGGTATACTAATAGTGCTCGCACCTTGTCCTAATTAGCTTGGATTAACACTGATTATCATTGCATAGCATATGTTTCAACCAAGTGTCACAAAGGGGTACCTCTATGCAGCCTGTACAAAGGTCTAAGGAGAAAGCTCGCATTGGATTTCTCGCTTTTGATTATTCTCAACTTAGACATCCATACCGGGACAACATAGACAACAGATAATGGACTCCTCATTAATGCATAAGCATTCAACAACAGTTAATATTCTCATAAGAGATTGAGGATTAATTGTCCACACTGAAACTTCCAGCATGAATCATGGCTTTAGTTAGCGGCCCAATGTTCTTCTCTAACAGTATGCATACTCAAACCATTTGATTGTGAAAACCGCCCTTACTTCAGACAAGACGAACATGCATAGCAACTCACATGATATTCAACAAAGGTAAAAGAGTTGATGGCGTCCCCAGAAACATGGTTACCGCTCAACAAGCAACTTATTAAGAAATAAGACACATAAGTACATATTCTTCACCACGATAGTTTTTAAGGCTATTTGTCCATGAGCTATATATTGCAAAGGCAAAGAATAAAATTTTAAAGGTAGCACTCAAGTAATGTACTTTGGAATGGCAGAGAAATACCATGTAGTAGGCAGGTATGGTGGACACAAATGGCATGGTTATTGGCTCAAGGATTTGGATGCACGAGAAGAATTCCTCTCAATACAAGGCTAGGCTAGCAAGGTTGTTTGAAGCAAACTCAAGTATAAAAGGTGCAGCAAAGCTCACATATGAACATATTGTAACTATTATAAGACTTTACATTGTCTCCTTGTTGTTCAAACACCTCAACCGAGAAAATATCTAGACTCTAGAGATCAATCATGCAAACCAAATTTTAACAAGCTCTATGTAGTTATTCATTAATGGGTACAAGGTACATGATGCAAGAGCTTAAACAAGATCTATATGAGCACAAAAATTGCCAAGTATCACATTATTCAAGACATTAAACCATTTACCACATGCGGCATTTTCCGTTTCCAACCATATAACAATGAATGAAATAGTCCAACTTTCGCAATGAACATTAAAGATAAAGCTAAGAACATATGTGTTCATACGAAACAACGGAGCGTGTCTCTCTCCCAAACAAAGAATGCTAGGATCCGATTTATTCAAACAAAAACAAAAATAAAAATAAAAAGACGCTCCAAGTAAAGCGCATAAGATGTGACGGAATAAAAATATAGTTTCACTAGAGGAACCTGATAAGTTGTCGATGAAGAAGGGATGCCTTGGGCATCCCCAAGCTTAGACGCTTGAGTCTTCTTAAAATATGAAGGGATGAACCATGGGGGCATCCCCAAGCTTTGACTTTTCACTCTTCTTGATCATATTGTATCATCCTCCTCTCTTGACCCTTGAAAACTTCCTCCACACCAAACTCGAAACAAACTCATTAGAGGGTCGGTGCATAATTCATATATTCAGAGGTGACATAATCATTCTTAACACTTCTGGACATTGCACAAAGCTACTGAAAGTTAATGGAACAAAGAAATCCATCAAACATAGCAAAATAGGCAATGCGAAATAAAAGGCAGAATCTGTCAAAACAGAATAGTTCGTAAAGACGAATTTTAAAGTGGCACCAGACTTGCTCAGATGAAAATGCCCAAATTGAATAAAAGTTGCGTACATATCTGAGGATCACGCACGTAAATTGGCAGATATTTTTGATTTTTCTACAGAGACTACTGCTCAAATTCGTGACAGCAAGAAATCTGTTCCTGCGCAGCAATCCAAATCTAGTATTGGCTTTACTATCAAAGACTTTAGTTGACACAACAATGCAATAAAATAAAGATAAGGAGAGGTTGCTACAGTAGTAACAACTTCCAAGACTCAAATATAAAATAAAGTGCAGAAGTAAAATAATGGGTTGTCTCCCATAAGCGCTTTTCTTTAACGCCTTTCAGCTAGGCGCAGAAAGTGTGTATCAAGTATTGTCAAGAGACGAAGCATCAACATTACCTCGGGCATTACGCATACCTTTCTTATTCTTTTTCTTACCCTTTGATTTAGGGAATACATGTCTACCTCCTGGTGTAGAGGTGAATTTTAGGGTGCCATCTCCCACATCTATGATCAGCTCCCAATAGTTTCGGCGAGGATCTTCCGAGTGTGATTTGTCCTGTTCCTACACATTCAATAACAAGATAATCAGTGTATATTGTTCTTCCAAGAATGGTTGTATGCACACCCTCGGCAATTCCCTTAGGAATTATAACAGAGTTATCAATAAGAGTTATTCCTTCTCCCCCTTCAACAAGTCCCCAAAGTGTCAACGATTCATAAATACTCTTAGGCATAAGGCAAAATTCAGACATAATATCACAATTGGCATGAAAAGTTTCACCACCTATAACAACTTTAATAGTAGGGTCCCATATTGAAGGTTCAGAGTTCACCAAAACTTGATCAAGACGGTTACGAACATACCTAATTTTTTTTTCCAAGCAAGATGCACTTGTCTCAAGAGTGTTTAATCTATTATAGATGCTAATAAGAGCTGAATCAAAGTTATTAGCTGAACTATGTGATGCAACCAATTTTTTTATGGCATTAAAAGCTTGATCACCGTCGCAATGAAGGAAATCTCCTCCCACTACGAGCATCCAAGGCATATCTATAGCGAATCATAAGCCCAAAATAAAAATTACTAAGGAGCAAACTTAGAGTCATTTGAGGTTCAGCTTTACGATAAGAATCAAAAATTCTGGACCAAGCATCTTTAAAACTCTCCTCATCCCCTTGTTTAAAAGTGAAGACTAATTCCTCAGGTGAAGAAGTAACAGGTGCAGAGCTAGACATGATAACAAAAGTAAAATGCAAGTAACTAATTTTTGTGTGTTTTTGATATAGAGAACAAGACAGTAAATAAAGTAAAACTAGCAACTAATTTTTTTGTGTTTTGATATAATGCAGCAAACAAAGCAGTAAATAAAATAAAGCAAGACAAAAACAAAGTAAAGAGATTGGATGTGGAAGACTCCCCTTGCAGCGTGTCTTGATCTCCCCGGCAACGGCGCCAGAAAATAGTCTTGATGCGCGTAGTTGACATGTCCGTTGGGAACCCCAAGAGGAAGGTGTGATGCGCACAGCAGCAAGTTTTCCCTCAGTAAGAAACCAAGGTTTATCGAACCAGTAGGAGCCAAGAAGCACGTTGAAGGTTGTTGGTGGCGGAGTGTAGTGCGGCGCAACACCGGGGATTCCGGCGCCAACGTGGAACTCGCACAACACAATCACGGAACTTTGCCCCAACGTAACGGTGAGGTTGTCAATCTCACCGGCTTGTCGTAAACAAAGGATTAGATGTATAGTGTGGATGATGATGGTTGTTTGCGAAGAACGAGTAAAGAACAATTGCGATAGATTGTATTTCGGATGTAAAGAATAGGACCAGGGTCCACAGTTCATTAGCGGTGTCTCTCCCATAAGATAGCGAGATGTTGGGTGAACAAATTAGAGTTGGGCAATTGACAAATAAAGAAGGCATAACAATGCACATACATATATCATGATGAGTACTATGAGATTTAATCAGGGCATTACGGCAAAGTACATAGACCGCTATCCAGCATGCATCTATGCCTAAAAAGTCAACTTTCAGGTTATCATCCGAACCCCCTCCAGTATTAAGTTGTAAACAACACACAATTGCATTAAGTATGGTGTGTAATGTAATCAACACAAATATCCTTAGACAAAGCATCGATGTTTTATCCCTAGTGGCAACAACACATCCACAACCTTAGAACTTTACGTCACATCGTCCCGCATTTAATGGAGGCATGAACCCACTATCGAGCATAAATACCCCATCTTGGAGTCACAAGTATCAACTTGGCCGGAGCCTCTACTAGCAACGGAGAGCATGCAAGAACATAAATAACATATATGATAGATTGATAATCAACTTGACATAGTATTCAATATTCATCGGATCCCAACAAACACAACATGAAGGATTACAAATAGATGATCTTGATCATGATAGGCAGCTCACAAGATCTAACATGATAGCACAATGAGGAGAAGACAACCATCTAGCTACTGCTATGGACCCATAGTCCAGGGGTGGATGATGACGCGTAAAGCACACGCCCGTTGGGAACCCCAAGTGGAAGGTGTGATGCGTACAGCAGCAAGTTTCCCTCAGTAAGAAACCAAGGTTTATCGAACCAGTAGGAGTCAAGAAGAACGTCGAAGGTTGATGCCGGCGGGATGTAGTGCGGCGCAATACCAGGGATTCCGGCGCCAACGTGGAACCTGCACAACACAACCAAAGTACTTTGCCCCAACGAAACGAGTGAGGTTGTCAATCTCACCGGCTTGCCGTAACAAAGGATTAGATGTATAGTGTGGATGATGATTGTTTGCGAGAAAACGAGTAGAACAAGTATTGCGATAGATTGTATTCGATGTAAAAGAATGGACCGGGGTCCACAGTTCACTAGAGGTGTCTCTCCCATAAGATAAATAGCATGTTGGGTGAACAAATTACAGTCGGGCAATTGACAAATAGAGAGGGCATGACCATGCACATACATGATATGATGAGTATAGTGAGATTTAATTGGGCATTACGACAAAGTACATAGACCGCTATCCAAGCATGCATCTATGCCTAAAAAGTCCACCTTCGAGGTTATCATCCGAACCCCTTCCGGTATTAAGTTGCAAACAACGGACAATTGCATTAAGTATGGTGCGTAATGTAATCAATAACTACATCCTCGGACATACATCAATGTTTTATCCCTAGTGGCAACAAGACATCCACAACCTTAGAACTTTTCGTCACATCGTCCCGCATTTAATGGAGGCATGAACCCACTATCGAGCATAAATACTCCCTCTTGGAGTTAAGAGTAAAAACTTGGCCAGAGCCTCTACTAATAACGGAGAGCATGCAAGATCATAAACAACACATAGGTAACAGATTGATAATCAACATAACATAGTATTCTCTATCCATCGGATCCCGACAAACACAACATATAGAATTACAGATAGATGATCTTGATCATGTTAAGCAGCTCACAAGATCCGACAATGAAGCACATGAGGAGAAGACGACCATCTAGCTACTGCTATGGACCCATAGTCCAAGGGTGAACTACTCACTCATCACTCCGGAGGCGACCATGGCGGTGAAGAGTCCTCCGGGAGATGATTCCCCTCTCCGGCAGGGTGCCGGAGGCGATCTCCCGAATCCCCCGAGATGGGATTGGCGGCGGCGGCGTCTCTGGAAGGTTTTCCGTATCGTGGCTCTCGGTACTGGGGGTTTCGCGACGAAGGCTATATGTAGGCGGAAGGGCAGGTAAGGGGCGTCACGAGGGCCCACACAACGGGCCGGCGCAGCCAAGGCTTGGGCCGCGCCGCCTCGGTGTGTCGCCACCTCGTGGCCCCACTTCGACTCTCCCTCGGTCTTCCGGAAGCTTCGTGGAAAAATAGGCCCCCGGGCGTTGATTTCGTCCAATTCCGAGAATATTTCCTTACTAGGATTTCGAAACCAATAACGACGTAAAACAAGAATCGGCTCTTCGGCATCTCGTTAATAGGTTAGTGCCGGAAAATGCATAAATATGACATAAAGTATGCATAAAACATGTAGATATCATCAATAATGTGGCATGGAACATAAGAAATTATCGATACGTCGGAGACGTATCAGCATCCCCAAGCTTAGTTCTCGCTCGTCCCGAGCAGGTAAACGATAACAAAGATAATTTCGGAGTGACATGCCATCATAACCTTGATCATACTATTGTAAGCATATGTAATGAATGCAGCGATCAAAACAATGGTAATGACATGAGTAAACAAATGAATCATAAAGCAAAGACTTTTCATGAATAGTACTTTCAAGACAAGCATCAATAAGTCTTGCATAAGAGTTAACTCATAAAGCAATAAATCAAAGTAAAGGTATTGAAGCAACACAAAGGAAGATTAAGTTTCAGCGGTTGCTTTCAACTTATAACATGTATATCTCATGGATATTGTCAATGTAAAGTAATATAACAAGTGCAATATTCAAGTATGTAGGAATCAATGCACAGTTCACACAAGTGTTTGCTTCTTGAGGTGGAGAGAAATAGGTGAACTGACTCAACATAAAAGTAAAAGAAAGGCCCTTCGCAGAGGGAAGCATTGATTGCTATATTTGTGCTAGAGCTTTGGTTTTGAAAACAAGAAACAATTTTGTCAACGGTAGTAATAAAGCATATGTATCATGTAAATTATATCTTACAAGTTGCAAGCCTCATGCATAGTATACTAATAGTGCCCGCACCTTGTCCTAATTAGCTCGGATTACGGGATTATCGCAATACACATGTTTTAACCAAGTGTCACAAAGGGGTACCTCCATGCCGCATGTACAAAGGTCTAAGCGTAAAGCTCGCATTTGGATTTCTCGCTTTTGATTATTCTCAACTTAGACATCCATACCGGGACAACATAGACAACGAGATAATGGACTCCTCTTTAATGCATAAGCATTTAGCAACAATTAATGTTCTCATATGAGATTGAGGATATATGTCCAAAACTGAAACTTCCACCATGATTCATGGCTTTAGTTAGCGGCCCAATGTTCTTCTCTAACAATATGCATGCTCTAACCATTCAATGAGTGGTAAATCTCCCTTACTTCAGACAAGACGGACATGCATAGCAACTCACATGATATTCAACAAAGAGTAGTTGATGGCGTCCCCGGGAACATGGTTATCGCACAACAAGCAACTTAATAAGAGATAAAGTGCATAAGTACATATTCAATACCACAATAGTTTTTAAGCTATTTGTCCCATGAGCTATATATTGCAAAGGTAAAGGATAGAAATTTCAAAGGTAGCACTCAAGCAATTTACTTTGGAATGGCGGAGAAATACCATGTAGTAGGTAGGTATGGTGGACACAAATGGCATAGTGGTTGGCTCAAGGATTTTGGATGCATGAGAAGTATTCCCTCTCGATACAAGTTTTAGGCTAGCAAGGTTATTTGAAACAAACACAAGGATGAACCGGTGCAGCAAAACTTACATAAAATACATATTGTAAACATTATAAGACTCTACACCGTCTTCCTTGTTGTTCAAAACTCAATACTAGAAAAATTATCTAGACTTTAGAGAGACCAAATATGCAAACCAAATTTTAGCAAGCTCTAGGTATTTCTTCATTAATGGGTGCAAAGTATATGATGCAAGAGCTTAAACATGAGCACAACAATTGCCAAGTATCAAATTATTCAAGACATATTAGAATTACTACATGTAGCATTTCCCGATTCCAACCATATAACAATTTAACGAAGAAGATTCAACCTTCGCCATGAATACTATGAGTAAAGCCTAAGGACATATTTGTCCATATGCAACAACGGAGCGTGTCTCTCTCCCACACAATGAATGCTAGGATCCATTTTATTCAAACAAAAACAAAAACAAAAACAAAAACAAACCGACGCTCCAAGCAAAGCACATAAGATGTGATGGAATAAAAATATAGTTTCAGTGGGAGGAACTCGATAATGTTGTCGACGAAGAAGGGGATGCCTTGGGCATCCCCAAGCTTAGACGCCCGAGTCTTCTTAGAATATGCAGGGGTGAACCACCGGGGCATCCCCAAGCTTAGAGCTTTCACTCTCCTTGATCATATTGTATCATCTCCCTCTCTTGATCCTTGAAAACTTCCTCCACACCAAACTCGAAACAACTCATTAGAGGGTTAGTGCATAATAAAAATTCACATGTTCAGAGGTGACATAATCATTCTTAACACTTCTGGACATTGCATAAAGCTACTGGACATTAATGAAGCAAAGAAATTCATCCATCATAGCAAAAGAGGCAATGCAAAATAAAAGGCAGAATCTGTCAAAACAGAACAGTCTGTAAAGATGGATTTTATTGAGGCACCAGACTTGCTCAAATGAAAATGTCCAAATTTAATGAAAGTTGCGTACATATCTGAGGATCAGTCACGTAAATTGGCATAATTTTCTGAGTTACCTACAGAGAATTAGGCCCAGATTCGTGACAGCAAAGAAATCTGTTTCTGCACAGTAATCCAAATCTAGTATGAACCTTACTATCAAAGACTTTACTTGGCACAACAATGCACAAAACTAAGATAAGGAGAGGTTGCTACAGTAGTAAACAACTTCCAAGACTCAAATATAAAACAAAAATACTGTAGTAAAAACATGGGTTGTCTCCCATAAGCGTTTTCTTTAACGCCTTTCAGCTAGGCGCAGAAAGTGTATATCAAGTGTTATCAAGAGACGAAGTATCAACATCATAACTTGTTCTAATAATAGAATCAAAAGGTAACTTCATTCTATTTCTAGGGAAGTGTTCCATACCTTTATTGAGAGGAAATTGATATTTAATATTACCTTCCTTCATATCAATGATGGCTCCAACAGTTCGAAGAAAAGGTCTTCCCAATATAATGGGACAAGATGCATTGCATTCAATATCCAAGACAACAAAATCACGGGGACAAGGTTATTGTTAATGGTAATGTGAACATTATCAACTCTCCCCAAAGGTTTCTTTATAGCATTATCAACAAGATTAACATCCAAATAACAATTTTTCAATGGTGGCAAGTCAAGCATATCATAAATTTTCTTAGGCATAACGAAAATACTTGCACCAAGATCACATAAAGCATTACAATCAAAGTCATTGACCTTCATCTTAATGATGGGCTCCCAACCATCCTCTAGCTTCCTAGGAATAGAAGCTTCACGTTCTAGTTTCTCTTCTCTAGCTTTTATGAGAGCATTTGTAATATGTTTTGTGAAAGCCAAGTTTATAGCACTAGCATTAGGACTCTTAGCAAGTTTTTGTAAGAATTTTATAACTTCAGAGATGTGAAAATCATCAAAATCCAAACCATTATAATCTAAAGCAATGGGATCATCATCCCCAATGTTGGAAAAAATTTCAGCAGTTTTATCACAGGCAGTTTCAGCTAGCTTTAGCAGCTTTCCAGCAGCTTTGCAGGCTTTGCATTAGAAGTGGAAACATTGCCAACACCAATTATTTTACCATTAATAGTAGGAGGTGAAGCAACATGTGAATCATTAACATTACTAGTGGTGGTAATAGTCCAAACTTTAGCTACATTATTCTCTTTAGCCAGTTTTTCATTTTCTTCTCTTTCCCACCTAGCATGCAATTCGGCCATCAATCTTATATTCTCATTAATTCTAACTTGGATGGCATTTGCTGTAGTAACAATTTTATTTTCAATATCCTTATTAGGCATAACTTTCGATTTCAAAAGATCAACATCAGAGGCAAGACTATCAACCTTAGAAGCGAGAATATCAATTTTATTGAGCTTTTCCTCAACAGATTTGTTAAAAGCAGTTTGTGTACTAATAAATTCTTTAAGCATAGCTTCAAATCCAGGGGGTGTGTTCCTATTATTGTTGTAATAATTCTCATAAGAATTACCATAACCGTTACCATTATTGTAAGGATATGGCCTATATTTATTACTAGAATTGTTCCGATAAGCATTGTTGTTGAAATTATTATTTTTAATGAAGTTTACATCAACATGTTCTTCTTGGGCAACCAATGAAGCTAACGGAACATTATTAGGATCAACATTAGTCCTATCATTCACAAGCATAGACATAATAGCATCAATCTTATCACTCAAGGAAGAGGTTTCTTCGACGAATTTACCTTCTTACCTTGTGGAGCTCTTTCCGTGTGCCATTCAGAGTAATTAATCATCATATTATCAAAAAGCTTTGTTGCTTCACCAAGAGTGATGGACATAAAGGTACCTCCAGCAGCTGAATCCAATAGGTTCCGCGAAGAACAGTTCAGTCCTGCATAAAAGGTTTGGATGATCATCCAAGTAGTCAGTCCATGGGTTGGGCAATTTTTAACCAAAGATTTCATTCTTTCCCAAGCTTGTGCAACATGCTCATTATCCAATTGTTTAAAATTCATTATGCTACTCCTCAAAGATATAATTTTAGCAGGGGGATAATATCTACCAATAAAAGCATCCTTGCATTTAGTCCATGAATCAATACTATTCTTAGGCGAGAGATAGCAACCAATCTTTAGCTCTTCCTCTTAATGAGAAAGGAAACAATTTTAATTTTATAATGTCACCATCTACATATTTATACTTTTGCATTTCACACAATTCAACAAAATTATTGAGATGGGCAGCGAGCATCATCGGAACTAACACCGAGAAAATTGCTCTCGCATAACAAGATTCGATAGAGCAGGTTTAATTTCAAAGAATTCTCGCTGTAGTAGCAGGTGGAGCAATATGTGTGCATAAGAAATCATTATTATTTGTGGTTGTGAAGTCACACAACTTAGTATTTTCAGGAGTGGCCATTTTAGCGAGTAGTAAATAAAGCAAACTAGATAAAATAAATGCAAGTAACTAATTTTTTTGTGTTTTTGATATAGAGTGCAAGACAAGTAAATAAAGTAAAGCTAGCAACTAATTTTTTTGTGTTTTGATATAATGCAGCAAACAAAGTAGTAAATAAAATAAAGCAAGACAAAAACAAAGTAAAGATATTGGATTGTGGAGACTCCCTTGCAGCGTGTCTTGATCTCCCCGGCAACGGCGCCGGAAATTTAGCTTGATGACGCGTAAAGCACACGCCCGTTGGGAACCCAAAGTGGAAGGTTTGATGCGTATAGCAGCAAGTTTCCCTCGATAAGAAACCAAGGTTTATCGAACCGAGTAGGGAGTCAAGAAGCACGTCGAAGGTTGATGGCGGCGGGATGTAGTGCGGCGCAACACCAGGGATTCCGGCGCCAACGTGGAACCCGCACAACACAACCAAAGTAGTTTGCCCCAACGAAACGAGTGAGGTTGTCAATCTCACCGGCTTGCTGTAACAAAGGATTAGATGTATAGTGTGGATGATGATTGTTTGCGGAAAACAAGTAGAACAAGTATTGCAGTAGATTGTATTCGATGTAAAAGAATGGACCGGGGTCCACGAGTTCACTAGAGGTGTCTCTCCCATAAGATAAATAGCATGTTGGGTGAACAAATTACAGTCGGGCAATTGACAAATAGAGAGGGCATGACCATGCACATACATGATATGATGAGTATAGTGAAATTTAATTGGGCATTACGACAAAGTGTAACATCCCAGGTTTTTCAAAAATTAAAAACTTGCATGCATTCATGGCATCTTTGCATTAGTTTGATCACATAAAATAATAAGCACAATATGAAACAACTATAGCTTTAAAATCCTAGTGCAAAACTCTTAATTTTCCTACCATGCCATTTTGGCAAAAATCATGTATTATTTTGTCTAAGTCAAAGCCCTGAATTTTTCAAAATTTTAGAAATTGGTTTGGGTCAATTTGGATACCTAAAACTAAAGTTATGTCAAAAACAGTAAAAAGAAAAAAAGGAAAAACAAAAGGAACAAAAAAAAAAGAAAACGGTTCGGACCGGCCGAATGGGCCAGCCCGACCGCGTCGGCCCAAACGGCCTGGCAGACACGGCCCGCGCACGAACCGCCTCTCCCCTTTTCTTTTTTTTTTTCTGTTTCTCTCACTGACCTGTGGGACCCGCCCGACAGCGGGGCCCGCATGTCGGCGTCGTCCCCTACCTCTCGCCTTGGCCGACACGGACTCTCCGTCCCGCCGCCGCCCTAACCCTAGCGGCCCCACCTCGGCGTCCGTGCCGTGGGGCGCACTCTCCGTCCCCCTATAAATACCGCCGAGGCCCCGCCCTCCTTTTTCCCCAAACCACGCCGCCCCTAGCGCCGCCAATCGACGGCGATTGCTCGCCGGAGTAGCCGCAGCCGCCGCCGCCTCCAGCCAAGCTCCGCCGCCGCTCTAGCCCGCCTCCGGCCGCGTCGTCGTCACCAGGAGATCCGCAAGGTCGCGCCGCCCCCCGCCGTCTACCTCGCCGAGCTCGGGAGCCCCCGACGCGCCATCCACGCCCACGCCCGAGCCCCCACGTCGGGACCGCCGCCGCCGCTGTTGACCCCCGGTGAGCTCCCCTCCCCTTTTTCTTTCGGCCGTCGGATCTAATCGGGCGGCCCAGATTAGATCTGAGCCGAATCGGTATCCTCCAACCAGATCGCGCCGCGTGGCGGTCCAGTCAGCGCCCGGTCAGAGTAGTCAAACGCGTGTTTAAATTTGAATTCAAATCTCAGATTTGCTATCCAACTTGTAAAATCCGTATAAAATCAACCGTAGGGCCAAATTTTGTAAACTTTATAGTTTTTGGAAAGCTTACAGTATGTACTACACGTTTATACAGTAATATGGCATATGTACTGTGTTAGATTTCGCATCAAATTTCAATTAGAGAAATAGACCAGATTACACTATAAAAATTGTATAAAATAATCTACTGGTCCAAATTTGATGATTTTGTACTTTCCGGAATCCTCGAACATGTACTTCTACTTGGTATAGGATTTGTACAACTTTGGTACGTGCACAAACTTGCTTTAGTAAAATCTATCCGAATCAGTAATTCAAGGATAATTCAAATTCTATAAAACTTTTTCGAATAAATCCAATTGCTCTGCTCTTGTATTACCGTAACCTATCCAGGGAGGTCACATTCATATTTTTACAACCCATAATGCTTGCTGTAGCTAATTAATATGGATGTATATGTAAGGTAAATACTCGATTAATGGTTTTTCTAAATCAAATTAAATGTCCAGAATACTTTATTAACATTGCACATATCAGAGAGCACATAATGCAACACTTACATACCACCTCTCTTGTGAAGTTTAAATTGTTGCATAGCATGCATGCATACATGTCTATGATTGTTCATATCGAATGTTTGTTTATTTGTTGTGATTGTTCGAATAGATTGTGGAGGTGATCAAGGTGGTGCTTGTGATTGCTTGTGATTGTGCGGGTTGCTTTGATCAAGGCAAGTGACATTCAAATCCTACTTATTTTAATTATGCATTAGTGTTTTGAAACTAGTATGCATGGTAGGATTTTGTTTTCAAAAGAAAAGTATTATGCTATGCTTAGATCCTAGTAGCGTGTAGCCACCTCTTAAACCCAACTTGCTAGGATTATCGGAAGTGATTTAAAAATGATGAAAATGCTTTGTTCACTTGTTGGTTAAAGTGTTGTTTGAAAAATTGAAAGTTAATAACCTTAATGAAACACCTGGGTGGAATTGGTGTGGCTTTGGATTATGTTGAGTGGCTACCTGGGGCTACATACCTGCGGGTGAAAACCATGGTATGTGGTGGTGACCTGGGGGGTGAGTGCACTTGTGGTTTGCCACCCAGGAACAAAGAGATTGCTATGTCTTCCGTGTGTAGTGTACTTCTAGTGCAACCACAATACATTATGGGCTCTGTCTTAGCTAAGTACTTAGTGGGAAACCTTGCCTGGGTACCGCCAGAGGGTGGAATTTTGGGTACGGGCGGATCCGGTAGGTGGAGGGGCTACTAAGGAAAAGCTTCGTGGTGACCTCGTCCTGGCCTTAATGAAGATGGAGAATTTTGGCAAAAAGGCTTGGTTGCGAATTGTGGGTAAAGAGCGCAACCTCTCGAGAGTTAAACCTAAGATCTTAGCCGTGTCCCCGGTTACGGACAATTTGAGTCTCTAGACAAGGAAGTACGGAATAATCTCATCACCTTTTCTGAATGATTAAAAGTTTGTGTAGAAACATAGGACGGGATTTTCCCAGGGCTACATACCTGGCAGTGAAAACCATGGTATGTGGTGGTGACCTGAGGTTTATCCTAGTTGAGTGGCCCCAGGGCTACGTACCTGGAAGTGAAAACCATGGTATGTGGTGGTGACCTGGGAGTTATCTTGACTTTGTGTTTTTTTGTAAAAATCTTTTCAAGATTTGTAAAATGTTTTGGTTTTAAATAAAATATAGGATAAAATTGGCTTTATACAAATTTGCCTAAACTCCACTTGCTAAATATCATGTAGATAGTCATGCCTAAAAACTGCCACCATATAAGTGTCATTTGCCAGTACATCATTGTACTGACCTCCATTCGTGGGGCTGCATATTCAAACGTGCAGGTTATTCTGAAGATGAGTATTAGTAGGATCTCGAGTCTACATTCCAACATGTCTGCCTGTGGCGCATGGAGATGATGGAGGCTCATTGAAGTTTATTTCCGCTGTGTTTGCTTTGAATATTTATATTTGAGCTAGTCCAAGTGACTATGCAATTTGTAAGACCTTATTTTATCTCCTGTGGATCTACGTTGTAATAAATTTGATACTATTGCTATGATTACTACATTCGAAATGTGTGTGCTATCAGTGATCCCGGGAATAGCACTAGACACAGGTATCTTGCCTTTGTTTAAAAGGTAGGGTGCTACAGAATGGTATCAGAGCATAGTGTTGCCTGTAGAATCGAGACCCTAGGTTGGCTTAGAAATAGGAAGACCCTAGGAAATACAAGTACATTACTTTATCTTGTCTCTTCTCCAATATTTCTCATACTCTAATCTTTAATATTCAAAAAAATGTTTTCCTTCTTTTCTTAGATGACCAGCCTCATTGAATCCATCAAGAAAGGACCAGTGATGACCATGACCCTGAAATGTGATACTGAGTTTCCAAAGGCATTAAAGAATATCATGGAGAGCATGGGACTCAAAGGAGAAGCAGTGTACAAGGGATTTCCTGTGATGGAGGACGGACAAGAGTATTGGTGGGTGCAACTTCACCTATACAAGGACGAAGAAGACGACCCCAAGAAGATGGAACATTGGATGTTCACCAACCCTGAACTCCACACGTCCTTCTTCGATTCCGCAAGATGTGTTGCTTGGGCAGCTATAAATGAACTTGGAGAAAGACTCAAGTATAGGCTGCACAACACACAGAAGGACCTCAAAGAAGAAAAGGAGGAGACCGCTAACCTGAATACTACCGTAGGTCGACTTCGAAGTGACATGGTTGACTTATCCCTTAAACTGGGTATGTATAAAGAGCTCAATAAAGCCAAGGACAGTCAGATTGCAACCCTAAGGAAAAGAATGTTGTTGTATAGTGGTTCTAGCTGAAGTTAACCAAGAAGCCTTAGTTCGACCTCCATTTAAAACTTATGTAATAGGTTATACTCATTTGTATTGTCCTACTATCTGATGTATGGCAGTACCAACTATCTTAGTCGTATTTTCGAAACTCGTTAAATATAAATAAAGTTTGGAATTTTGGTTTTAAATGTTTTTGTTTGGTTGTGTGACTTGTTTGTGCATGGGTAGGAAATTTTACTTCCTAGATCTATCTATCTTGTTCTTATCTATGCTAAAACTATATCAGATGCCGCCAAGACGTGACCCAACTCAAGATGCACTGAATCAGATGATGACAGCTCAGGCACGACTCATGCAGATGATGACCCAGTTCATCCAAACCACCCAGAACAACAACAACAATCCACCACCTCCACCACCGCCGCCACCTCCACCACCACCCCCACCCCCAGTGGACAGACTCGCCCGATTCTTGAGACTCAAGCCAGCAAAGTTCTCAAGTGCCACGGAGCCCATAGTAGCCGATGATTGGCTTCGTTCTGTCAGCAAGGACCTGGTCACGTGTGAGTGCACGGAGGCTGAAAAGATAAGGTTCACTGCCCATCTGTTGGAAGGACCTGCTGCTAGGTGGTGGGAGACATATCAAATCACCCATCCCATTGATGACCTAGACTGGGAAACGTTCAAAGAAGGTTTTCGTACTGCTCATATCTCATCGGGCATTATGAACCTGAAGAGGGATGAATTCCGCAGTCTGAGGCAAGGAGGAAGGACTTTGAAAGAGTACATGGATGACTTCTGTGCCTTAGCAAGGTATGCCCCAGAGGACATTGACACTGATGCTAAGAGGAAGGAGAAGTTTCTCAATGGACTTAAGGGTGAACTGAAGATTCCATTGACTGTAGCTTATGCACCCAGTTACCAGTCCCTACTTGATCAAGCCATCGCCCTGGACAATAACATCACGAAGGAAGAGAACCGCAAGAGGAAGTTCAGCAATAGAAAGAACCACACTGAGCCGTTCCACAAGAAGCACCATTCTTCTGAAGAAAGTGGGAGTCACAACTCACACAAGCATAATGGTCATTTCAGTAAAGGAAATGGCAACAACTACAAGGGTCATAGGCACATTGAAGGACTCAAGGGAGACCATTCCAATAGTCACCCCAATGGAAACAATGGTCGTCACAATGGTGTTAATGGACATCACAATGGAAACAACGGCCAGCATCAGTCATAATTCAGGGGACTTGTCCCATATCACCTGCTTCAAGTGTAAGAAGACTGGACACTTTGCGGATAGATGCCCTGAGAAAAAGCCTGATGAAGTTATCAAACCCAATCCAGTCCAGAAGGGACAGGCGAACCACCTCAATGTGGAGGAAGTGATGAATGAACCTGATGCGGTGATGGGTATGTTTCCACTCAACTCGTTACAACATTAGTTTTATTTGATACTAGCACATCCCATTCATTCGTATCAATAAATTTTGTGTATATAAAAAAATGGAATACCCAGTGAGACAGTAGGGAAAATAATTAAAGTAAGTTTCCCCGGTGGTGAAATGATAGTCAGTTTTTGGATGTCGTATTTTGGGCACCTATATATTCACCACCCATTTAGTAATCTTGGATTCGCAAGGTTTGACCGTGATTTCGGGTATGGTTTGGATGACGGTTTATAAAGGAGTTATTGATTGTGTTAGTAGGTCAATCACACTCACTACCCCAGAAGAAAAAAAAAAGATTCGATTCACATCCCGATTGAATATTGGTGATATTAGGCTAAACATCTTAAGGGGGTTAGCCTAGATCAGATACTCAGGGTAAAGGAATATCCGCGCCAATACTATATAGTTCTGTTTAGTGGAGTCATCATAGTGAGGAAGAGGCAGCTTGGGAAGATGAAGAAAATCTTCGAGCATATCACCCACACCTATTTGCTAGCCTTTGCGAAGCCCGAGGACGTGCTTCATCTTAAGGGGGTTAGTCTGTAACATCCCAGGTTTTTCAAAAATTAAAAACTTGCATGCATTCATGGCATCTTTGCATTAGTTTGATCACATAAAATAATAAGCACAATATGAAACAACTATAGCTTTAAAATCCTAGTGCAAAACTCTTAATTTTCCTACCATGCCATTTTGGCAAAAATCATGTATTATTTTGTCTAAGTCAAAGCCCTGAATTTTTCAAAATTTTAGAAATTGGTTTGGGTCAATTTGGATACCTAAAACTAAAGTTATGTCAAAAACAGTAAAAAGAAAAAAAGGAAAAACAAAAGGAACAAAAAAAAAAGAAAACGGTTCGGACCGGCCGAATGGGCCAGCCCGACCGCGTCGGCCCAAACGGCCTGGCAGACACGGCCCGCGCACGAACCGCCTCTCCCCTTTTTTTTTTTCTGTTTCTCTCACTGACCTGTGGGACCCGCCCGACAGCGGGGCCCGCATGTCGGCGTCGTCCCCTACCTCTCGCCTTGGCCGACACGGACTCTCCGTCCCGCCGCCGCCCTAACCCTAGCGGCCCCACCTCGGCGTCCGTGCCGTGGGGCGCACTCCTGTCCCCCTATAAATACTGCCGAGGCCCCGCCCTCCTTTTTCCCCCAAACCACGCCGCCCCTAGCGCCGCCAATCGACGGCGATTGCTCGCCGGAGTAGCCGCAGCTGCCGCCGCCTCCAGCCAAGCTCCGCCGCCGCTCTAGCCCGCCTCTGGCCGCGTCGCTGTCACCAGGAGATCCGCAAGGTCGCGCCGCCCCCCGCCGTCTACCTCGCCGAGCTCGGGAGCCCCCGACGCGCCATCCACGCCCACGCCCGAGCCCCCACGTCGGGACCGCCGCCGCCGTCGTTGACCCCCGGTGAGCTCCCTCCCCTTTTTCTTTCGGCCGTCGGATCTGACCGGGCGGCCCAGATTAGATCCGAGCCGAATCGGTATCCTCCAACCAGATCGCGCCGCGTGGCGGTCCAGTCAGCGCCCGGTCGTAGTAGTCAAACGCGTGTTTAAATTTGAATTCAAATCTCAGATTTGCTATCCAACTTGTAAAATCCGTATAAAATCAACCGTAGGGCCAAATTTTGTAAACTTTATAGTTTTGGAAAGCTTACAGTATGTACTACACGTTTATACAGTAATATGGCATATGTACTGTGTTAGATTTCGCATCAAATTTCAATTAGAGAAATAGACCAGATTACACTATAAAAATTGTATAAAATAATCTACTGGTCCAAATTTGATGATTTTGTACTTTCTGGAATCCTCAGAACATGTACTTCTACTTGGTATAGGATTTGTACAACTTTGGTACGTGCACAAACTTGCTTTAGTAAAATCTATCCGAATCAGTAATTCAAGGATAATTCAAATTCTATAAAACTTTTTCGAATAAATCCAATTGCTCTGCTCTTGTATTACTGTAACCTATCCAGGGAGGTCACATTCATATTTTTACAACCCATAATGCTTGCTGTAGCTAATTAATATGGATGTATATGTAAGGTAAATACTCGATTAATGGTTTTTCTAAATCAAATTAAATGTCCAGAATACTTTATTAACATTGCACATATCAGAGAGCACATAATGCAACACTTACATACCACCTCTCTTGTGAAGTTTAAATTGTTGCATAGCATGCATGCATACATGTCTATGATTGTTCATATCGAATGTTTGTTTATTTGTTGTGATTGTTCGAATAGATTGTGGAGGTGATCAAGGTGGTGCTTGTGATTGCTTGTGATTGTGCGGGTTGCTTTGATCAAGGCAAGTGACATTCAAATCCTACTTATTTTAATTATGCATTAGTGTTTTGAAACTAGTATGCATGGTAGGATTTTGTTTTCAAAAGAAAAGTATTATGCTATGCTTAGATCCTAGTAGCGTGTAGCCACCTCTTAAACCCAACTTGCTAGGATTATCGGAAGTGATTTAAAAATGATGAAAATGCTTTGTTCACTTGTTGGTTAAAGTGTTGTTTGAAAAATTGAAAGTTAATAACCTTAATGAAACACCCGGGTGGAATTGGTGTGGCTTTGGATTATGTTGAGTGGCTACTTGGGGCTACATACCTGGCAGTGAAAACCATGGTATGTGGTGGTGACCTGGGGGTGAGTGCACTTGTGGTTTGCCACCCAGGAACAAAGAGATTGCTATGTCTTCCGTGTGTAGTGTACTTCTAGTGCAACCACAATACATTATGGGCTCTGTCTTAGCTAAGTACTTAGTGGGAAACCTTGCCTGGGTACCGCCAGAGGGTGGAATTTTGGGTACGGGCGGATCCGGTAGGTGGAGGGGCTACTAAGGAAAAGCTTCGTGGTGACCTCGTCCTGGCCTTAATGAAGATGGAGAATTTTGGCAAAAAGGCTTGGTTGCGAATTGTGGGTAAAGAGCGCAACCTCTCGAGAGTTAAACCTAAGATCTTAGCCGTGTCCCCGGTTACGGACAATTTGAGTCTCTAGACAAGGAAGTACGGAATAATCTCATCACCTTTTCTGAATGATTAAAAGTTTGTGTAGAAACATAGGACGGGATTTTCCCTGTGGCTACATACCCGGCAATGAAAACCATGGTATGTGGTGGTGACCTGAGGTTTATCCTAGTTGAGTGGCCCCAGGGCTACGTACCTGGAAGTGAAAACCATGGTATGTGGTGGTGACCTGGGAGTTATCTTGACTTTGTGTTTTTTTGTAAAAATCTTTTCAAGATTTGTAAAATGTTTTGGTTTTAAATAAAATATAGGATAAAATTGGCTTTATACAAATTTGCCTAAACTCCACTTGCTAAATATCATGTAGATAGTCATGCCTAAAAACTCGCCACCATATAAGTGTCATTTGCCGGTACATCATTGTACCGACCTCCATTCGTGGGGCTGCATATTCAAACGTGCGAGGTTATTCGAAGATGAGTATTAGTAGGATCTCGAGTCTACATTCCAACATGTCTGCCTGTGGCGCATGGAGATGATGGAGGCTCATTGAAGTTTATTTCCGCTGTGTTTGCTTTGAATATTTATATTTGAGCTAGTCCAAGTGACTATGCAATTTGTAAGACCTTATTTTATCTCCTGTGGATCTACGTTGTAATAAATTTGATACTATTGCTATGATTACTACATTCGAAATGTGTGTGCTATCAGTGATCCCGGGAATAGCACTAGACACAGGTATCTTGCCTTTGTTTAAAAGGTAGGGTGCTACACAAAGTACATAGACCGCTATCCAGCATGCATATATGCCTAAAAAGTCCACCTTCAGATTATCATCCGAACCCCTTCCAGTATTAAGTTGCAAACAACAGACAAATGCATTAAGTATGGTGCGTAATGTAATCAATAACTACATCCTCGGACATAGCATCAATGTTTTATCCCTAGTGGCAACAGCACATCCACAACCTTAGAACTTTCTGTCACTCGTCCCGCATTTAATGGAGGCATGAACCCACTATCGAGCATAAATACTCCCTCTTGGAGTTAAGAGTAAAAACTTGGCAGAGCCTCTACTAATAACGGAGAGCATGCAAGATCATAAACAACACATAGGTAACAGATTGATAATCAACATAACATAGTATTCTCTATCCATCGGATCCCGACAAACACAACATATAGAATTACAGATAGATGATCTTGATCATGTTAAGCAGCTCACAAGATCCGACAATGAAGCACATGAGGAGAAGACGACCATCTAGCTACCGCTATGGACCCATAGTCCAGGGGTGAACTACTCACTCATCACTCCGGAGGCGACCATGGCGGTGAAGAGTCCTCCGGGAGATGATTCCCTCTCCGGCAGGGTGCCGGAGGCGATCTCCCTGAATCCCCCGAGATGGGATTGGCGGCGGCGGCGTCTCTGGAAGGTTTTCCGTATCGTGGCTCTCGGTACTGGGGGTTTCGCGACGAAGGCTATATGTAGGCGGAAGGGCAGGTAAAGGGGCGTCACGAGGGACCCACACAACAGGCCGGCGCGGCCAGGGCTTGGGCCGCGCCGCCCTGGTGTGTCGCCACCTCGTGGCCCCACTTCGACTCTCCCTCGGTCTTCTGGAAGCTTCGTGGAAAAATAGGCCCCTGGGCGTTGATTTCGTCCAATTCCGAGAATATTTCCTTACTAGGATTTCTGAAACCAAAAACAGCAGAAAACGAAGAACCGGCTCTTCGGCATCTCGTTAATAGGTTAGTGCCGGAAAATGCATAAATATGACATAAAGTATGCATAAAACATGTAGATATCATCAATAATGTGGCATGGAACATAAGAAATTATCGATACGTCGGAGACGTATCAGTGGACTACTCACACATCGATCCGGAGGCGATCATGGCGATGAAGAGACCTCCGGGAGATGATTCCCCTCTCCGGCAGGGTGCCGGAGGCGATTGATGACCCACAAGTATAGGGGATCGCAACAGTCTTCGAGGGAAGTATTACCCAATTTATTGATTCGACACAAGGGGAGACAAAGAACACTTGGAAGCCTTAACAACAGAGTTGTCAATTCAGTTGCACCTGGAAACAGACTTGCTCGCAAGAGTTTATCAAGTAGGTAACGCTTTTATAACGATAGCAGTAGTGAAATAACAGCAGCAGAGTAACAAAGACAGCAGTAGTGATTTTAGTAAACGAGCAGGATTAAAATACCGTAGGCACGGGGACGGATTAACGGGCGTTGCATGGATGAGAGAAACTCATGTAACAATCATAGCAGGGCATTTGCATATAATAATAAAACGGTGTCCAGGTACTAATCAATCAATAGGCATGTGTTCCAATTATAGTCGTACGTGCTCGCAATGAGAAACTTGCACAACATCTTTTGTCCTACCAGCCGGTGGCAGCCGGGCCTCAAGGGAAACTACTGGATATTAAGGTACTCCTTTTAATAGAGTACCGGAGCAAAGCATTAACACTCCGTGAACACATGTGATCCTCACATCACTACCATCCCCTCCGGTTGTCCCGATTCTTGTCACTTCGGGGCCATTGGTTCCGGACAGCGACATGTGTATACAACTTGCAGGTAAGATCATAAACAATGAATATCATGATGAAACAATAACATGTTCGGATCCGAGATCATGGCACTCGGGCCCTAGTGACAAGCATTAAGCATAACAAGTTGCAACAATATCATAAAAGTACCATCTACGGACACTACGCACTATGCCCTAACAATCTTATGCTATTACATGACCAATCTCATCCAATCCCTACCATCCCCTTCGGCCTACAGCGGGGGAATTACTCACACATGGATGGGGGAAACATTGCTGGTTGATGGAGAGGCGTTGGCGGTGATGGCGGTGATGATCTCCTCCAATTCCCCGTCCCGCGGAGTGCCGAACGGAGACTTCTGGCTCCCGAGACGGAGTTTCGCGATGTGGCGGCGTTCTGGAGGGTTTCTGGCGACTTCGACTTCTCCCCGTGCGTTTTTAGGTCGAGGCGAATAAGTAGTCCGAAGGGGGCGTCGGAGGCCGGCCGAGGGGGCCACACCACCTGGCCGCGCGGGCCCCCCGGGCCGCGCCGCCGGTGGTGTGGGGCCCTCGGGCCTCCACTTCAATTGCCCTTCTCGGCTCCGTTAGTTTCCCGGGAAAATAGGGCCTTCGCATAAATTCCGAGGTTTTTCCCGAAAGTTGGATTTCTCGCACAAAAACGAGACACCGGAGCAGCTTCCGCTGAAAACAGCGTTAGTCCGTGTTAGTTGTATCCAAAATACACAAATTAGAGGCCAAACAATAGCAAAAGTGTTCGGGAAAGTAGATACGTTTTGGACGTATCAACTCCCCCAAGCTTAGCTTATTGCTTGTCCTCAAGCAATTCAGCTTAACAACCGAGCGATAAAAGAACTTTCACGAACACATTTGCTCATATGATGTATATATTCTCATGATATGGCTAATACTTGAGCAGTTCATAACAAGGTACATGCAAATAAGATCATCTAACAGCCTATATCAATCATGAAGAGGTACCAACAATTAATAATAAGCATCATGAATCATGTATATAAGCGAGGATTGCAATGTTCATAAGAGAGTATGATAAAGTGGTATCTCGCTTGCTCGTATTTGATTGGCAAAACATAAATGCCCGGGCACCTTTGAAGT
This sequence comes from Lolium rigidum, assembly GCF_022539505.1. Taxonomy (NCBI): domain Eukaryota; kingdom Viridiplantae; phylum Streptophyta; class Magnoliopsida; order Poales; family Poaceae; genus Lolium; species Lolium rigidum. The sequence continues at coordinate 194,183,001 of NC_061512.1, read as the reverse complement.
TCATAGAAAGACTAGAAGTAGTGATTGTCAAAGATAAAAGCATAAAAGTTATACCACAATCAATCATATTTCGAGACAAGCATATTATACTAAGAATGACAGTTGTGCTCTCAAGAAAGTGCTCAAAGAAATAATGGAGACACAACATAAAAGTAAAAGATTGACCCTTCGCAGAGGGAAGCAGGGATTAACATGCGCTAGAGCTTTTCATTTTTTATAAATCAGGAGTAAAATTATTTTGAGAGGTGTTTGTTGTTGTCAACGAATGGTAATGGGTACACTAACTACCTTGCCAACCGGACTTTCAAGAGCGGCTCCCATGAATTATTGCATATTTATTTGGCACTCCTTCCAACCTTTCTTGCACAAACCATGGCTAACCGAATCCTCGGGTGCCTGCTAACAATCTCATACCATGAAGGAGTGCCTTTTTATTTTAGTTTTATTATGATGATGACACTCCCCCCAACCTTTGCTTACACAAGCCATGGCTAACCGAATCCTTCGGTGCCGTCCAACAATCACAAACCATGGAGGAGTGTCTATTTAAGTTTAATTAATTCGGGACTGGGAATCCCATTGCCAGCTCTTTTTGCAAAATTATTGGATAAGCGGATGTGCCACTATTCCATATGAGAGTCCGTCAAAAGTAAATGACAAGGTTGAAAGCTAAACACCACATACTTCCTCATGAGCTATAAAACATTAACACAAATTAAGAAGCATTTTGAAGGTTTTAAAGGTAGCGCATGAGAATTTACTTGGAATGGTTTGAAATGCCATGAATAGGTATTTATGGTGGACACTCGGAATAACTTGGTTTTCATGTGTTTGGAGGCACGAGCAGCGTTCCCGCTCAGTACAAGTGAAGGCTAGCAAAAAGACTAGGGAGCGACAAATCAAGAGAGCAAGAATCGTCATAATCATGCTTGCGGCAAAATAAATTAACGAGAGGCATAAAAGTGATACAAGAACTCGAAGCAATATAGATCATCGAGGCTTAATTGACTTTTTGTTCAGTCATATGCATGCGTGAGCATGTGCCAAGTCGATATAAATGAATTATTCGAGAGGAGGATACCACAATGCCATACTTACTTATGAATAAAACAATGCAAGCAAACATCCATGACATGCTACTCATATTAATAGATTGGAGCTAAACATGAGAGATCATAAACTACTAGACTTTCTCAAATAACATATACCTCACATGAACCAACTAAGCATGCTCACATGGATGAGTATATGTACAAAAATGAAAACAAATAGAGTTCATACCAGCCTCTCACCACAATCGGATTGTCGTAGATCGTCATTATTGCCTTTTCACTTGTGTAGCTTGGATAATATGAAATGAAAACCACGCTCCAGCTACCGAAGACCATTGAACTCATGATGAACTTTACAAACCAAAGAAGAACAGCAAATATCTTTGGTGTTTTCAAATTTGAGAACAAGAACAAAAGAAAACAAGCAAACAAAGCAAAATCTTTTTGGGTTTTCTTATGGCAAACTAGCAATAGCAAATAAAGCGAAACAAATGCAAGAAACCAAAGCAAACAAATGGTGAAGAGAAACAACAGAAATATTTTTGGTCTTTTTGTGTTTTGGAAAGGAACAAAGCAAAAACAAGAAATAGCAAACTAAAAGAAACACAGAAAAGCGAGATGGCAGAAATCTGCCAAAACCTGACAGCAGTACAGAAATCGATTTTTACAAAAATCTTACGTTGCTCAGTTCAAAAAGTGTTCAACTAATGAAAGTTAGATAACAACCTGGGGAACATGCACAAAAATTTTCAACTCAAAATACTGTTCTGGCTGGGCACACGAATTTTTACGGTAACAGCCCAGAATCTGTTTTCAGGCAGCACTTCCCCAAATATCATCTTCCTCTCATTGGAAAATCACTCAAACAAACTAAACAAGTATATACAAGTATCCAGCAATCATAATATGCAAAGAATGAGTGATGCCGGTATACCTCTCCCCAAGCTTAGGCTTTTGGCCTAAGTGGAGTTCAATCCCATCGATCCCATGAAGTAGTATCTCCGTAATATGAAGATGGGTCGTATTCCGGGTATGTGCTAGAAGAAGCACCCGGATATGTGACGGTGTGGTCGTAGGAGGTCCCGACGTCCTCGGAGTCATGTTGCTGGTGGAACTCTTGTATCTTCATATGCTCATCCACCTCCTCCTTAGTGCACGACCATGATTGCCTCGTCAATACTTAACAAACCAGGTTGGGGAAGAGGGATTTCCTTCTCCTCCCCGTCAGAAAACAACATTCTATATACCATATTATCTAAAGTAGAGTCAGTTGTAACAAAATGATGACTCTTCATAGCAGTAATATCGAGTCTCCTAGGGGCCAATGGCACATCATTAGGATCAATAGGAAGATTAAGAAATGTTAAAACACGCAGAGGCAATGGTTCCTCCAAAAATAGGCCCCCTGGTAGACAGGCGGCGAGCAATAAGAGCACCAAGGTGATAGGATGTTTGTCCAAGTAAGTGCAATGTTCAAGAAAGCAAGATGGTAGCTAGAGATATTACTAGTGTTCTCCCTACCAAGAATGCTAGTAGCAATGTAGTATGCAAAATATTTAATGGCGGGGAGTTGAATGTTCCTTATCTTGCCCCGCCGAATGGTGCGACAATCATCATCGGTAATCCCTCGGTAGAGCTCCAGCAAGTCCCGGGGTTGTCATCAATCCTACTTGCTGTACCTATAGGGGCAATATCCAAGGCACAACAAAAATCCTTCAATGGCATAGTCACAGTATTACCATAGATCCTGAACGCAACCGTTGGCTCATATTGTTTGTTGTTGAACTGGAAACTCTCGACGAAGGTCTTGGTGAGCAAGTAGTATTGCTCCCTTTCATCGCCCATATAGGTGGTTAACCCTGCCCTGTTGACAAGTGTTAAGAAGTCCTCCAATATTCCTGCATTCCTTAGAAAATCATAGCATGGAAAAGTAGAAGCATTAGGAGGTCCGTTGTCCTCTTCGGGCGCGAAGCTAGGCGCGAGGATGTCCTCGTTGTACGACCGCCTAATTTGGGTGGAGGACCTAGAAGGCCTCCCGGTGCTGGTTGTTCCCTTCTTGAACAATTCTCCAAATTTGAACTTCTTCATTTTCTGAAATTTCAACAACCAATATAAAAATTTGATTTGGTGACATAAAATTGAGGGAAACTACCATAGGAACTTGCTAGAGTACTAATCATGCATCAAAACTAGTTTCTACCACTTAGAACAAGCATGCAAGCTCACTAAACATGTTACCTACAACGAGCAAAATATTCAAGATATACTCAACCAAACAAAATTCTACTTGGATGGGTGGAGGAGTCACATACCGAAGAGCAAATGTGCCAAATTTCGGACAGAAACTGGGCTGAGCAAAGAGATCGAGAAATCTAGAGCTCGGAGCAAAAACGCGAGAGAGATGAACTTGGTACGAGTTTTTCGGGAGAGAGAAGGTGCTGGGAGGAAGAGATGGCAAAGTGGGGCAGAGGGGAGCCCACACCACATGGTGGCGCGGCCACCTCCTTGGCCGCGCCAGCCAGTGGTGTGGCGCCCTCTGGTGCCCCACAGGTCATCCTCCGGTGCTCCCAGTGCCTCGTCGAAAAATAGGACCAACGGTATAATTTTCGCGAATTTTTGAAAACTTCGAAAAATGCACATTTTCTGGGTATTAAGTTTATTATTACTGGCCAGGAAAACTTTTGAAATCTCAAATCAACTAAGAAACTTTGCAAATTAAAAGAGCTACAGCAACTAAAACAAGTGGAGGAAGAAAGAGATGTTGCTTACCTCCTCTATGCATATAAAAGGTATTTGTTAACAAGGTTGATCAAGTCTTGCCACCAAATAAATTTTACATAGCATATGAAGAAATAAACCTCAAATCAATCATGTTACCTTGAATTGTATTGATATGGATCCAATAACAAGAGTTTGATATTCTTCTTTAGGCTCACATATAGGACAATCGATGGTTCCCACTTTGATAGTTCTCACATGAGAGATAGTATTAACTCCGCACGCTTTTTCAATCCTCTTGGGGAAATAGACGGTGTGTTCCTTATCATCAACATTGAAAGTAACCTTTCCTTTATTGCAATCAATAACAGCCACTGCGGTGTTAAGAAAAGGTCTCCCAAGAATAATAGACATATTATCATCTTCAGGCATTTCCAATACAACAAAATCAGTTAATATCAAGCGAGTTAGTAGTAACTTGAACAGGAACATTCTCACATATACCAACAGGAATAGCAGTAGATTTATCAGCCATTTGCAAAGATATATCGGTAGGTATAAACTTATCTAAGTAAAGTCTCTTATAAAGAGAAAAAGGCATAACACTAACACCGGCTCCCAAGTCACATAGAGCAGTTTTAACATAATTATTCTTAATAGAACAAGGAATAGTAGGTATACCGGGTCGCCCAACTTCTTTGGAATTTTGCCATTGAAAGAGTAATTAGCAAGCATAGTGGAAATTTCCTCATTGGGGATTTTCCTTTTGTTAGTAACAATATCTTTCATATACTTTGAATAAGGAGGTAATTTAATAGCATCGCTTAAAGGGATTTGCAAGAATAAAGGTTTCATCCAATCACAAAATTTATTATAGTGTTCCTCTTCCTTTGATTTTAGTTTCTTAGCAGGAAAAGGCATTGGCTTTTGCACCCAAGGTTCTCTTTCATTACCATGTTTCTCAGTAATAAAATCTTCTTTAGTATACTTTTTATTTTTAGCATGCTTTTCAGGTTCTTCTTCAACCTCTTCTTTATCAGGAGTATCATTATTATCATTATCTTTATCATTATCATGTTCATTACCACTTTCAGTTTCAACATCAGAAATAGAAATACTATTAGGATCATTAACAGGTTCAGAGGATTCTACAACATTTTTATGTTTCTTTTTCTTTTTCTTCTTAGAATGAGCACTAGGTTCAATGCGTTGAGAATCTTGTTCAATTCTTTTGGGATGCCCTTCAGGATATAGAGGATCCCGGGTAGAGACACCACCTCTAGTTGTTACTTCATAAGCATGTTTCTCTTTAGAATTATTCCCTAACAAGTCATTTTGCACTTTAGTGAGTTGATCAATTTGAGTCCGAATCATTTGAAAATGTTTGACAAGCATCTTAACATCATTGGAGGTTCTCTCCACAATATCATGCAATTGACTAATAGCTTGAGAATTTTCCATTAAATGATTCTCTACTCTCATATTAAAATTTTCTTGCTTAACAATATAATTATCAAACTCATCTAAGCATTGTGCAGGAGGTTTCGAATACGGAATATCTTCCCTAGTAAAGCGTTGAAGGGAATTTACCTCAATCATGGATGAAGGGGGAATTATCTCACATATATCTTCTATAGGAGGTAGATTCTTCACATCTTCGGATTTAATACCTTTCTCCTTGAGAGACTTCTTGGCTTCCCTCATATCTTCATCATTCAATTTAATTAAACCCCTCTTCTTCACTATTGGCGTTGGAGTTGGTTCGAGCGTATTCCAATCATCATAATTCCGGCCTATTTTAGCCAATAATTCTTCAACGTCGTCCGGAGTTCTTTTCCGAAAACACAACCAAGACAACTATCCGGGTATGCCCTAGACTCAATGGTTAGTCCACTATAAAATATATCAAGTAAATCATGCTTTTCTAAATCATGGTCGAGCAAAGCTCTAATAAGAGAGCAAAATCTCGCCCAAGCCTCAGTGCAATTTCTCCTCATCTCCCCGATCAAAATTATAAACTCTCTGCAAAGCAGCATGTTGAGCACTAGCAGGAAAGTATTTCCGGAAGAAAACAGCAAGCAATTCTTTTGGACTTTTAATAGAGCTAGGTGGCAAACTATTATACCAGTTTTTAGCGTCATCCTTTAATGAGAATGGAAAGATTTTAGCAACAAAGTAAGTACGCTTCTTAACATCATCGAAAAACAAGCTACTCAAAGTAGATAACTCAGTCATGTGTTCAACAAGACTTTCTTTTTCGGCACCACAAAAAGGTGTTTTCTCAACAATAGCTATATGAGATAGATCAAGAGAAAAATCATAATCTTTATCCCTAATGTTTATAGGAGATGTGGCAAATTTAGGATCGGGAGACAGTTTATATCTAACAAGTGTGTTCTGCAAGCAACTTTTTAATTTTTCTTGCATCGGTAGTAGCATTGCATTTTTCAATAAAATCATCATCAAGCTCCACATAATCTTCCTCAAGGTCATCACTAAAATAATCAAGTTCAGGTGAACTAACAGGTGTAGTAGCATTAGGAGTTTCAGTATTTTCAATTTGTCTAGACTTAGCAATTGTAGCATCTAGAAAAGATCCCAATGAACCACTATCATCAAGCACAGCAGAAATATTATCAGTATTATGAGAGTGTTCAGATTCAGCAGGTGTACCCGCATGCGAAGCATGTGGCGGTGAAACAAGTTTATCAATCACGAGATGGTGAATCAAGTGTAGCGGAGGTACTCGAATTGTACCTTTTCTTGTAGTGGATGGTAATATGGCGACCTTAGTATCGCGAGGTTTACCCATGACGGAGAATTTGCAGCGAACAATATCAATCCAAGTGAACTTCCAAATAAAGCTATGCTCTCCGGCAGGCGCCGAAAATAGTCTTGATGACCCACAAGTATAGGGGATCGCAACGAGTCTTCGAGGGAAGTATTACCCAATTTATTGATTCGACACAAGGGGAGACAAAGAACACTTGGAAGCCTTAACAACGGAGTTGTCAATTCGATTGCACTGGAAACAGACTTGCTCGCAAGAGTTTATCGATAGTAACAGTTTTATAACGATAGCAGTAGTGAAATAACAACGGCAGAGTAACAAAGACAGCAGTAGTGATTTTAGTAAACAGCAGGATTAAAATACTGTAGGCACGGGGACGGATTAACGGGCGTTGTATGGATGAGAGAAACTCATGTAACAATCATAGCAGGGCATTTGCAGATAATAATAAAACGGTGTCCAGGTACTAATCAATCAATAGGCATGTGTTCCAATTATAGTCGTACGTGCTCGCAATGAGAAACTTGCACAACATCTTTTGTCCTACCAGCCGGTGGCAGCCGGGCCTCAAGGGAAACTACTGGGATATTAAGGTACTCCTTTTAATAGAGTACCGGAGCAAAGCATTAACACTCCGTGAACACATGTGATCCTCACATCACTACCATCCCCTCCGGTTGTCCCGATTTCGTCACTTCGGGGCCATTGGTTCCGGACAACGACATGTGTATACAACTTGCGGGTAAGATCATAAACAATGAATATCATGATGAAACAATAACATGTTCAGATCTGAGATCATGGCACTCGGGCCCTAGTGACAAGCATTAAGCATAACAAGTTGCAACAATATCATAAAAGTACCATCTACGGACACTACGCACTATGCCCTAACAATCTTATGCTATTACATGACCAATCTCATCCAATCCCTACCATCCCCTTCGGCCTACAGCGGGGGAATTACTCACACATGGATGGGGGAAACATTGCTGGTTGATGGAGAGGCGTTGGCGGTGATGGCGGTGATGATCTCCTCCAATTCCCCGTCCCGGCGGAGTGCCGAACGGAGACTTCGGCTCCCGAGACGGAGTTTCGCGATGTGGCGGCGTTCGGAGGGTTTCCGGCGACTTCGACTTCTCCCCGTGCGTTTTTAGGTCGAGGCGAATAAGTAGTCCGAAGGGGGCGTCGGAGGCCGGCCGAGGGGGCCACACCACCCGGCCGCGCGGGCCCCCCGGGCCGCGCCGCCGGGTGGTGTGGGGCCTCGGGCCTCCACTTCAATTGCCCTTCCGGCTCCGTTAGTTTCCTGGGAAAATAGGGCCTTCTGCATAAATTCCGAGGTTTTTCCCGAAAGTTGGATTTCCGCACAAAAACGAGACACCGTGAGCAGATTCGCTGAAAACAGCGTTAGTCCGTGTTAGTTGTATCCAAAATACACAAATTAGAGGCCAAACAATAGCAAAAGTGTTCGGGAAAGTAGATACGTTTTGGACGTATCAGCGATCTCCTGAATCCCCCGAGATGGGATTGGCGGCGGCGGCGTCTGTGGAAGGTTTTCCGTATCGTGGCTCTCGGTACTGGGGGTTTCGCGACGAAGACCTTAAGTAGGCGGAAGGGCAGGTCAGGAGGCACCACGGGGGCCCCACACAACGAGGCCGCGCGGGCCCCCCGTAGGCCGCGCCGCCCTACCGTGGCGGCGCCCGTGGCCCCACTTCGTCTCCTCTTCGGACTTCCGGAAGCTTCGTGGAAAAATAGGCCCCCGGGCGTTGATTTCGTCCAATTCCGAGAATATTTCCTTACTAGGATTTCTGAAACCAAAAACAGCAGAAAACGAAGAATCGGCTCTTCGGCATCTCGTCAATAGGTTAGTGCCAGAAAATGCATAAATATGACATATAATGTGTATAAAACATGTGAGTATCATCATAAAGTAGCATGGAACATAAGAAATTATAGATACGTTTGGGACATATCAATGTCCTATCAACCAAACTCACTGGATACCTCCACTGCATGTTTTTACTGTCAGTGTAGGTTACCTCAGCCTCCATTCCTTTTCTGACGCATTGCATCCTCAGTTGTTTTGCCCTGTCATGCAAAGACTTAAGCAAAGATGGGAGCATGAGATGGCCAGCATATTTTGAGGATGCAATTCTTTGACGCAGATCGATCTTTATCATGATCATCCGTCTAATCTTATCAAATATTTGCCACAGACATAAGCCCTTTCAATGACTTGACCTTTGAATTGAAACTCTCCGCAAGGTTACTTGTTACATAGTCTACCTTGCAAATTTCATTGAATTGGCTTCTTGACCACACCCTACTATGATGTTCATCCAAGTACTCCTTCACCCCAGGTTTTTGTTTATACAACACATCCAAATGAAACAGATGCTTCCTAGAGCTGCATGTGTATGAAGCTGGCCATAGGTTGTCGATAAAAAGTTTACCCTTGAATTTCTTTGTAAAATTTTGTACCAAGTGTCGCATACATTCCCTATGCTCCACTCCAGGGAATACTGCTTCTACCTCAGTCTCCAAACCTTTGCAAGCGTCTGTGTGGATAACAAGTCCTGGTGGATGACCTATAAGGTCGCGCAAATTCTGCAGAAACCAAGTCCAACTTTCCCGTGACTCAACCTCCAAAACTCCATAAGCAACGGGGAACATCCAATTATGTCCATCAACCTGCAGATAACAGCAACTAGATGTCCTTTAAACCTCGCCATGAAGAGCTGATGCATCCACGGCCAAATAAGGCCTGCAACCGTCCAAAAAGCCTTTCCAGCAAGCTTTGAAACAAACAAAAGCCCTTCTAAAACATTCCTTGTGCATTACCTTCCCGCTTTTCAATTTGTAGGGAACTGTATGCTTGTCTATCGCTACAACACCGCTCGGACTAGCCATCTCCACTTCAGCTTTGAAAGTGTAAAGCAACCGAAAGCTTTCATTCCATGGACCATTGATCTTGTCAAGAGCCATTTCCTTTGCATAGAACATCCTCATGTAAGGTACTTCCATTTTATACTTCTCAACCACCTTTTTTACGAGTGCTGTTGGACCAAGTGAAGGAGTTTCTCTCAGCCAATCTAGGATTATATCTGCCAACCACCTAGTCTTCGCTAGCTTTGTTTTCAGCTCTGGCTCTCCCTCTAGAGGTGGAAACCTATGGATCTCCTTATTCTTCTTTATCTGAAACATAATGATAAGGGATGTCAGTAATAGATAACAAATTTTACACCGTGATCTAAATACACAACCGGTTGGCGTAGTACCCGAACCAAGTCGCTTCGCGCATTGTGGATGCATGCAGCCTCCACCTACACCTTGGGTATGGGCATTTAACTGTGAACCTACCTGGCTCACTTTTAATAACCTCATAATTATTCTTAGTGAGAATGTGATATGTAGTAATTGCATTACGGCAGTCCATCATCGTTTGAAACACGGTGCCTTCTGCAACTTGAGGATCCTCCCTGTTCCACTCTATTGTTGGCAAGTCTTCACCTTCGTAATCGTCTAAAACGAGGCTGTCATCGTTCTCATTCTTCTCTTCATCATCAGTGTCATCAAATCTGGCACCAAAAGCAATATCTTCCAAGTATTGATCCTCCATTGCCTGCTTACTGCATCGATCTACCAATTCAGGAAACATCAACTCATCCTCATCGTCTTGAGGAGACTGATCCTCAATGTCTGCATCGTCCTCCACATCGACCGTACGAACGATCTGGCTACCACTAGCACTGGGGACAGATGGTGCTGCTGTGGACCAGAAGGAGCGCCACAGCGCACACTATTAGCAGAGGCAGCAGCAGTAGAGAGACATGATGCCCGACCACCTGATGATGCCCCAACACCAGATGATGCCTGGTCCCTGTCCACATGGATACAAATTTTACCGAACCAGCAAGAAGCATTCAAAGCAAAAAAGAATTCCCAGATCGTCTTCGGAAATTAGTGGAACAAATCTTCCCTCGGGGGCTGTTGAAATATTCGAAATGAACTGCATCGAAAGAGCTCCAGGTGTACTTATCGTAGACGTTAGCTTTGAAATCCCTCAACGAGATGGTGGTTGCAACCACCGCAGGGAAGTAAAACCCATTCTTATAGCGTTTAGAATCACGCGTAAAGCTAGAATCCAGCCTAACCACCAGCCGAAAAGCCGTCACTGGATCCATCCTATTCGAAAAGCAACGCAGCTTAGTTGAGCAACAACGATTGGCGCTCAAAAACTGACTACTGTTAATTCACATAGGCAGACGATGCTTACCCAGATGGAATCCATGCGTTAGATCCCTCCGATTCCCAATCTTCTCCATGGCTGACGGGAATAGGCGGCACACCAGACGAAATTACAAAGAGGATAGGGGTAGATCCAGATCTGGTGGACGCGGAGCCCGGGGGTGGTGGTGGGGGCGGGGCCGGCTCGGCGGCGGACGACGCCATAAGGTAGGTGGGCAGGACGGCGTGGCGGCGGAGGGGCGGTGTGTGAGCTCCTCCAGTCTCGGGCGGAGGGGAAGCTTTGGGTTAGCTCTTCCGATCAACAGTCAACACATTTCGAAAGCAACGGTCAAGTCAAAACCACCGCGGCTCCCTAGCCGTCCACCGGTAACGGAAGGCCTCCGACCGGACGGCAACCCTCCCGTCCGAGCCTCGCGAGGGGTTTCAAACTAGAGGGAGGGAAAACCGAGGAAAAGTTAAGAGGTCGGGGAAAACCGAGTACAACTAACGAACCAGGGCCACGAGAACAAAAAACCCTTTCTTTTATTCTAAATTCAAAACAAATTCAATAATTAGTAAAACTTTTCAAAATAAATAAAAACCCAGTAAGTAAATAAGGAAAATCTTATAATTAATTTTCCTTTAATAATAACTTGTTAAATCCTTATTAGGAAGATTTAAACCATGATTAATAATTATCTTAATTATTATTTCTTTAAAAATAAAAAATGCCATAATCCAATATTATTTTCAAATCCAAGTTATTAACAACTTCAACTCCATAATAAAATGATTACCTTAAGAGTTACATCACAATTAGGAAACCCTAATTCCATTAGGAATAGAATTATAACCCCATAATTTTATGTGGGATACTAAAAACCCTAATGCCATTTAGAACCCTAGCTCCATTACTTCATATGAACCCTAAAGGGTTTCCAAACCTACACCCCAAGATAACATATGATTATGTTACTTCAATAGTAGTCATAGAACCATAGTAGCAACTAAATGTTTACCATGACCACATAAAATGCAGTAACCTATCATTACTAAATTAGCATCCCATGTGTTCATCTTAATCAAACCTAGATGATCAAATAGAACCAACCCTAGTTCCTATCCTTAGGGATATAAACCTTAAATTAACCATGCTTAGCATCACACCATTGTGATGAACCCTAATAGTAACCATGACTGATGTTTACCTTACATACCATACTCCACTAAACCCTACCAGTGTGAGATACTTATGAGCTATCCTATTTAGGAAACAACCATTCTCTACTTAGATATCCAATAGCTAATCCAAGACAACCTCAACCTTAATTGTAATACTTCTTCTTACCTAAGTAATATGTTCTTCAAAAGTTATTCTTTTGAAGTAAATAGAGAATCATCATCAACCCTTCTTATAAGGACCTATAAACCCTAGCTAGCTATCACCAACAAGATGAACCAATCTTGATAGCAACCTTGTATGAATAATTGCTTAGGATGCCTAGGCTTAATTTAACCTTACAAGCCCTAGGTGTCGATGAATCCAACCTTGTTGTGATCCATCTAATACTTACTCCAGAAACCAATTGGAACCATAGAAAACCATAAAACCCCACAAACCCAATTATCATACCTGTTCTTTATTAAAGAACATGTTCTTAAAAAGTTATTCTTTTGAAGAATATAACAAGTAATCATTAACCATGCCATTTAGTACTAAAACTGACAAGTGTTCTTTACATATTATCATTATGCAATATAATTCCTTGTATGCTCAATTGATTATTATGCTGTATTATATAACTTGCACATGATACCAAGTAATCCAAACCCTAATAAGAACCTTGTTTGTGAATCACTCTAAAAGTGCAACACACCCTGAACTAATCATTACCACTCAATAATCCTAAATCATCGGGGTTAGGGCATGCTTAGAACGAATGCATCTCATACTTATGCATTATTGCATCCTTGCCAATCTTTTAAACATCGTCCTTACCGGACGATGATGCTATTTCAGAATTTGGAGTTATTGCGTATCGAAGACGTTGACTGCATAATCTTGCAGTCAAGACAGGCAAGTTCATCGCTTGCTCATGTCATTTGAGTATTTTTACCAAATTACTTGCAAAGTACTATACTTATCACTCTTGCATGAAAAGCAAAAGTAATACTTTCATAACTATGAATATGACTATGTGGTTGGCAATGGAACCATGGAATGTGTTGACATGGTGGAGGTTCCATTGCAATGGGTTTATATCCATCTAGGATTAAACAACAAATGTCGTCCAGTGATTCTTGTGCCGTAAAACTCGTGTTAACCATAAGATCTGGAGTGGGACGGAGTAGTCAATCGTATTTCCACCTCTTGCACATCAACGGATGCGCTTTACCGTAGACACTTGAATCCGAGGGATAAGCGGTGAGGCTGGGGAGCCCCAAGTCCCCACGGCAATGACCGTAGACACTTGTATCCCGAGGGGCAAGCGGTGAGGTTGGGGAACCCTAAGTCCCCACGGTAATGCGGTCTATGATGGGTTGCATCTCCCGGCGAAGGAGTTCATGGTTAGCCCAGAACTGTTGTCGTGGTCGGGGGCCATCCTTAATTGGTATAAGAGCACCGGCGAGGACCCAGGGTCGGAGTTTGCAACAAAGGGTGAGTGTGCGAGGTAGCGGAGGAATATGATTGACTACGACCTTATACCGGGCCTCACACCAAAGGAAGTGTGGACGGGTTGCGCGCCGGTTGGCACCAAGGTTAAGATCTCTTATGGGTAAAGCAACACACCTCTGCAGAGTGTAATGAATCGTGACCTGTCACTCCCTGTTCCGGGTTATGGAACTGCGAACGCTGCCGGAAAAGAACTCCATGAAGTTCTAGTAAACCGGTCAAGGCTGACGGACATAGTTCTTCTTAATAAAAGCAACCTTTTGAAGAAATGGTTATGAAAACCTGCATTGGTATTATACTTTCTGGTCTAATGCTGTAGCTAGTGCATTAAACACCTCTTTCCTATAATGAACTTGTTGAGTACGCTCGTACTCATCCCACTCTTAAATCCCCTGCTTAGATATGGAGACATCGAAGGAGGATCTTCAGTGCAACTCGAAGACCGACGAGTCAACAACTACTTCAAGGGACATGAACCATTAGAAGAGTCAAACACCACATCCATCAAGGAGAAAACCTAGATTAGCCATAGAATGGAACTAGCTTCCTAAACTTAGCTCCTATTTAGCTAGAATCTATTCATAGCCTCTACAGCTAGTTAAATACTCTACAAATAGAGTTCGTGATAGGAGTAGACTACGAGTCGTTCTTCTGGAGTTTATTTGCAGCTTTACCTCATTGTAAAGTAGGAGGCTGTGTGGATCTTATGTAACAGAGTCTGTATGTAATTCTATAGACATGCCTTGGACCCGCATATGTTTCTGTTGTACCACTCTGAGCGATGTAATACTAGTGGAACAATGTTTCATTGGTGTTATGTCAGACTTGCATACTACACCATGCAGTGGTATGCCGGATCACCACAACATATGTGAACCCTAGTTATATATGTTTTGTGCTTGAAAAATTATACGCTAGTTTTATTCCACATTTGTTAAGCCATATTTGTAAAAATATTAAACCGCCTATTCATTCCCCTCTAGGCAACATCCGTATCCTTTCAGAGGTTACTAGAAAATGCATAATATGTGGCACGGAGCAAGAAGATATGTCACATGATCTCTACAAATGCCAACACACTCTTCATTTATGGCACACAAGAGAAGCATGTGGCATTTGCCATTGGGCAAAGACCTCCAGTGTTAATTCGTCCTCACTGGTTTGAATTGGTACTGGAGGCAGCGCCAAATCACATGATAGATTATATCATATTGACTGCTTGGAGAGTTTGGCATGCCCGTAACGAGGTGACTCATTCTAAACCTCTTCCCACCATTGAGGGCTCCAAGAGATTTCTTACAAGCTATGTTAAAATGGTGAGGAATTTAAAAGATGCTTCTACTTAGGAAATTATTAAAGGCAAACAACTAGTGTTAGCTACTACGTCTTTGGAGTCATGCAAGGCACGCTCGAATGAACCACCTGAGGAAATATTAGTAGTATGGATTGACTCGAGACCTAAGGGTTTGTCCTAGGTTTATAACCAAGACCTCTTTGTAAACCCTATGATCTAATATATCATCTTTTACCCCAAAAAAAAAAGACTGGGCTGACGAGAGGGGGGAATACTACGTACTACATCTTTGTGATTGGACGAGAGGGGGAGTACTAAGCATTTATGTAGAGGGAAGTTGGACTAGGGTCTGTTGTGCCGTTTTTTCTTAACGGAATGTGGCGATTTTGTTTTTTGATGAAGGGATGGCGGTTTTGTGCTACTTTTAAGAGCCTGCACGAGCATTTACACGACAGCCCATACGGCCCAATCGAGCGGAGGCCGCTCGGGCCCATTTACCCGATCAAGCAGATCCTAGCCGTCCGTGCTAGGTCACGGCGACGCGAGGAAGCCATTTATACCCGCAGCAGCCGCCACGCGCTCGCTCTCCTCTCCTCCCTCCCAACCATCCTCCTACTACCGGCGGCGGAGACGACGGCGACATGGTGCAGCGTCTGACCTACCGGAAGAGGCACAGCTATGCCACCAAGTCCAACCAGACGAGGGTCGTCAAGACTCCTGGTCCGGATCCCCTTCTCCTCTTCTCTCACCTTCTTGAGCGGCCTCTGATTTGTTCGTGCCAAGATTTTCTCATAGTTCATCGGTCTTTTCCTTGTGATTTTAGGTGGTAAGCTCGTGTACCAGTACACGAAGAAGAGGGCGAGCGGCCCGAAGTGCCCTGTGACCGGGAAGAAGATCCAGGGAGTGAGTTGCTCTTTGCTTTGCATCTCTCCGAACAATTGTTAACTGTTTCGCTTTGTCATGCTATGGATATCTGATACTGTAGCTTCTATGCCTGCGGGGTAGTATTTCTTGGGTAGTGGATGAATCTGTTTTGCAAAATGTGCCTTGGACCTTACAAATCTAGTTCGCTTTATGATATCTGGCTACCAATTTGGAGTATCTCATAGGCTCGTAGTACAGAAGTAAACCACCATCCTGATTTTGGTCAGTTGATCTTGATGTGAGAGTGGACATTACATTGGTAAGTCCAGTTACATATTTGCTGGGAGATTACTCCTTTTGGTAAATTACATTCATTAGGTAGTGCACGCATGAGCTGTTCAAAATGGCTGTGACAGTCCCCCCCCCTGTATTATGGTGCATGCATGGCCTGTTCAGAATGGTTGGCACATTTCTGCTGTATTATGGGTTCGTCATCAGTTTGTATGATGTTAATACATGTATAATAGGCAGTTCAGGATCAATAGAGCATTTCAAACATTAGTTCGATTGCAGAATTTAGTTGGATGATTGAATTGTGGTTGTTTGTTTCTCTTGTGCTTTTAGACTATTAATTGTTTCGGTCAACTATGTTGGCACTCTTACATACTCATGTGTGTAAGCTCTATGTTGTATCCTAATTATTCTCGTCATGAGTTTGCTCCACTGATTAAACTTAGATGATATCTTTATCATTCTGATTTCTTGTAGGGTAAGCTGTAAATTTTTAGATTGAAACATTTACAGCATCATATTGATAGTAGAACTTAATCATGCACCACATTGCCACAATTAGTGATTTTCTTCTATTTGGTTCATAATAAACCCATGGTGTGCTGAGCTTTTACAAAATGGATAAATCACCTGTGCTCCTTGGTGTGCTTATTCCTGTAAACATTTGAAGCTTGTTTTGATTAGATTTGATGGATAACACATCATGTTTGAAAATTACCTTGTTATCTGTCTCTGCTACATGATTGTCGCATCTTGATCTCTCATGATATGTTTACTTCCATCTCCAGATTCCCCACCTGAGGCCTACTGAGTACAAAAGATCAAGGTTGTCTAGGAACCGCAGGACTGTGAACCGTCCCTATGGCGGAGTTCTTTCTGGACCTGCAGTTAGAGAAAGGTCAGCATCTTTGTCTTGGAAGTCGTCTGATGTGATTGCAACAAACTTATCCTTAATCTTATGTGATTCATATTCCATTTCAGGATCATCCGTGCTTTCTTGGTCGAGGAGCAGAAGATTGTGAAGAAGGTCTTGAAAATACAGAAAACCAAGGACAAGACTGCCTCGAAGTAGATTACTTTTCGAGATGGAAATGAGATGCTGTTATGTAAACAAGGAAATATTTTTGTGGATGGTGATCATCAATGGTTTTTAGTCCCTTCTAGCTAAATGCTTTAGTATGTCAAGGAGACAGCTGTTGAATCTCATGTTGAATTTGCAATTTAGGTGTCCACCGGTTAATGCATTCGTCAGTTTCACTGCTATACATCTGCTGCAAAGCTGTCTTGGCAATTCACATTGGCCGTCTAGGTCTATTCAGCAGGTTTCATATCTGGAGACTAAAACTTATTGCTTTCTCCTAATTTCTGCTGCAGTAAATTCAGGGAATGTCTGAACTAATGTTCTCTAGTGCCTTGCCACATCCTCAATCAACGGAGGATTATTAACCAAACTACGTACTCATCTGCTTCGGCATTTGCGTTTCTGGAACGATGGGGCAGTTCCTCTAGACTGCTGCCCTGCATGTCAAAAAAAAAAGACTGCTGCCCTGACACATCGTATCGCTGACCGCTCCTCCCCAAGTCGGCCTGTCATTGTTGGTTGCGGACAGGAAGTCGCCTAACGGGTCAAGAAGACCACATCCGTTCGAAAGACGAAGAAGAGAAAATAACCATTGATGAAGCTCCTTAACGATTTAGAGATCCCCATAGACAGAAGAAGTTCTCGAGAACCACACCACGCTCACAAGCTTCCCGATGTCACAGCCGAGATGGGACTTATGCCAGGGAGACTTAATTGGACAACGCGCCGCCACCACCACCTAAGCGGTGCCCCACCAAACCTTGACCCTAGACTAGGAAAACGAAGCCCTCCAGCTGATGGGGGCCGAGATCCAACCCGCCTCAAAGGCCCAAAGGCCACATAAGCGAGACAGATCGGTGGCAGCGCGGACGGGAGGCAGTGAAAACCTAATCGTCTGAGCGTTTCCTATTGGGCCAAATGGGTACAACGCTCACGAAAGGTAATGCAATTGCAACCTCATTTGCAACTGAAAAATTTCATGTGCATCCCAACTTACAACTCAGTGTATAAATCTCCATGTAAATCAGACGTTTTGGGTACTAGCAATTCCATGTTGTCATCAGAATTCAGAAAATAATACTTTGTAAAAAAAAGCAGTTATGCAGATATGCACGGGTAAGTTGTAACTTGCACGTAAAAAATGAATCTGTCAAGAGTGGGATTTGAACCCACGCCCTTTCGGACCAGTACCTGAAACTGGCGCCTTAGACCAACTCGGCCATCTTGACTTCATGATAGTAGGTCGCGATACAAGTGATATATAGTTATACATATATTAGAAGGCTTTGAGTGGCTCCAACCTGAAATTCAGGAAGAATTTGGAACCCAGGACCCTCACTTGTCTTAAAGTTGGATGGTTCAAAGCTACAGAATATACGGAAATCCACTTTAGCTCATAGGTGTAGATGCACCTATTATCGGAAAAAAACATATTTTAAAATGTCAAATTTTTTTAGAAAAAAGATAGGGGTGTACTTTCACATGTTCTATGCCTACACACAAAGGGTTGTGAAAACATATTAATTTATGTGGCCTGTGCAAAAAAAAACACAATTTTTTGTGCTCTGAAAAAGTTTACCGCAAGATATTTATTTATATTTTTTACATAGGCCACGTAAAATGTTTTTTTTCCTGCAAAACTTTTGTTCTCAACATAAAATGTCTGGATGCACACCAAAGATTTTTTTTTTACATTTTCTAATTGATCTATTTTTTTAATAGGTGTAGATACACCTATGAGCCAAAACTCCATGTCCGAGAATATAATGTTTCTTTGTAAGAGATGACGCCTACACACACATATTAGCAAACAAACTTAAATACCACAACAGAAATCTTCAATTCATGTGACCATAGGTGTGACTCTGTGATGTTGGTATCATATAATTTGTGGCTGTACCAACTCCTTACATATGTTGGGGGGCAAAATGGCAAATAGGAGAGGCAGAAGCAGAACGCCCTTCTGTGCCAAATTCAAGCGTGAGTTCACCGCTTCTCAGAAAGAGTGTGAGTTCACCGGCGGGCGGCGGCGATGGCGCGCGCTTAGATCGATCCCACCGCGCCTCTTCTTCCATCTCGCCGTCTCCATGCCTCCACGCCTCCCCTCGCCGGCATTACTCGCCTCCGCCCACCGCCGCGCGCTCTCCGCTCTCCCAGCTACCGCCGCCGCGCGACCCGCTGCCCCCCACCTGCTCGACGGAGTGCCGCCCCCGGACCGCCTCGCGCAATTCCCGCCCGAGCTCGCGGAATTCGTCCGCTCGCGCGCCGCGGGGCACACGCCCAGCCAGTTCGCCTACGGTAACGCGCTCAAGGCCTGCGCCCCCTCCGCCGGAGCGCCGGGCAATGTCGCGTTCGCGGAGCAGGTCTACTGCGCGGCCTGGAAGGACGGGCTCGCGGGCGACGCGTACGTCTGCAGCGGCATGGTCGACCTGCTCGCCAAGAGCGGGCGGCTCGGGGACGCGCTCAGGGCGTTCGCGGACGGCGACCCGGGCAGCGCGGTCTGCTGGAACGCGGTCATCTCTGGCGCGTCGCGGAACGGCGAGCACGGGCTCGCCGTCGAGATGTTCACCGACATGGCGTGGGGCTCCTGCGAGCCCAACTCCTTCACCTACTCCGGGGTTCTCAGCGCCTGCGCAGCCGCCGCGGAGCTCCGCGTCGGGAGGGCGGTTCACGGGCTGGTGCTTCGGCGTGACCCCGAGTATGATTTGTTCATCGGGACGTCGATCGTCAACATGTACGCGAAATCCGGCGATATGGTCGCTGCCATGAGGGAGTTCTGGAGGATGCCGGCCCGGAATGTGGTTTCCTGGACCACCGCCATCGCTGGCTTCGTGCAGGAGGAGGATCCAGCGAGCGCGGTTAGGCTGCTCAGGGAAATGGTCCGGAGCGGCGTGTCGATGAACAAGTTCACAGCTACTAGCGTCTTGCTCGCGTGTTCCCAGATGTATATGGAAGTGGCTAGCCAGATGCATGGCATGATCATAAAGACAGAGCTCTACTTGGATCACGTTGTCAAGGAGGCTTTGATCTGCACGTACGCTGCTATCGGGGCTATTGAGTTGTCCGAGAAGGTGTTTGAAGAAGTTGGCAGAGTAAGCAAGACAAGTATCTGGTCGACTTTGATATATGAGATTAGTAGCCATAGCTTATCGAGATCAATTGAGCTGTTGATGAGGATGTTCCGGCAGGGTCTAACACCAAATGACAAATGCTACGCTTCTGTTTTCACTTCTGTGGACTCGATTGAGCTTGGCAGACAACTGCATTCGTCCGTTATAAAAGATGGGCTTTGTTCATGGTGTTGTTGTTGGCACTGCACTGTCCACCATGTACTCCAGAGGGGATCAAGTCGAAGATAGCTACAAGGTCTTTCAAGAGATGCAGGAACATGATGAAGTCTCATGGACATCAATGGTTGCTGGTTTTGCATCCCATGGCCGTTCAGCTGAGGCATTCCGATTATTCAGGAATATGATTCTTCATAACTTTAAGCCTGGCCATATTACGCTATCTGCCATTCTTTCAGCTTGTAATGGACCACAATGCTTGCTCAAAGGGAAGGAAGTTCATGGACACATCCTTCGTGCCTATGGGGAAACCACATCCATCGGCCATTCTTTGGTTTCCATGTATTCCAAATGTCGCCAAGTACAAATAGCTAGAAGAATATTTGATGCAACTGCATGCAAAGATCAGGTCATGCTGTCTTCAATGATATCTGGATACTCTACCAATGACTGCAATGATGAGGCAATCTCACTTTTTCAGCTTATGGTGGCAGCTGGTTTTCTAATAGATAGCTTCATATGCTCGTCTATTATTAGCCTATGTGCTAACATAGCAAGACCACTCTATGGAAAACTATTACATGGTTATGCAACTAAAGTAGGAATACAGTCTGATCTATCAGTAAGTAGTTCACTTGTGAAGTTGTACTCCAAAAATGGCAACCTGCGTGATTCTCGTAAAGTTTTTGATGAAATTAATTCCCCAGATTTAGTTACTTGGACAGCTATAATTGATGGATATGCTCAGCATGGAAGTGGTCAGGATTCTTTAAGGATGTTTGATTTGATGATTACGCATGGAGTAAAACCAGATAATGTTGTACTAGTAAGTATTTTATCTGCTTGCAGCCGCAATGGTTTAGTTGAAGAAGGATTTAACTATTTTAACTCTATGAGAAGCGTCTATGGGGTACAGCCAGTGTTACACCACTACTGTTGTATGGTTGATTTACTTGGTCGTTCTGGGAGGCTTGCAGAGGCAAAAAGTTTTATTGAGAGCATGCCTATGAAGCCTGACTTCATGGTATGGAGCACACTGCTTGCTGCTTGCAGAGTTCATGATGACGCTGTACTTGGAAGGTTCGTGGAAAATAAGTTACGTGAAGATAATTACGATTCAGGCTCTTTTACAACTCTGTCAAACATTCTAGCAAATTCTGGAGACTGGGAGGAAGCAGCGAGAGTAAGAAAATCAATGAATGGCACCAAGAAAGAGCCTGGATGGAGTATGGTGTAAGAATTGAAATGAATGAAGAGTTATATAAATAAAACAAAAATGGAGCACAGTACATTGATGGACTTGAAATGATGACATCATCTACGGCAAGTTGGAAAAGAGGACCAGCTGGTTGCATGTAAGCAATAAGCAACGGATACAATTGTATATTAGTTACACTGTTGATCCTTTCACACTGTTAGCTTTTACTTTGCGTTGGTAATTGTTCCAAACCTATTAGGTATCTGATTAGAGATGTTTCTTCCTGATCATGGAGAAGACATGATAGCTGTCTAAAGTTTGCACTGATGATACAACTGAGTCAGACTCCTTGCTGTACATTATTCATTATTCACTCTATGATGCGATCTGCATATTTTACATGTAGGGCACACCTCTATATTAATAATACTGAATGATTCAGTACATATAACCAAGATATTCTTCACTCTGTTTGCTTATCTGTAAAGATGGGTGCAGTTCATAAGATATAGACCGAGCTGAAAATGTACAATGGATAGTCTTCTGCTAACAGACTTGCTAACATATGAACATCACTCTTGGTGCTACATATCGTAACTATGTATAGTGTATCTTTCTGTAGAGCAGCTACTGGGCATCTCTGGGGAGGTTGGGGGATAAGTGAGAGATTCACAGGGCACGTTGCATGTCCAATCATCTGAAGAATCTAGCCCCAGATCAAATGGGAATTTTATTTTTCGTGGAACTCCACACTCGTTACCTGTAACGTATCCATTATCAGGTTTTCTTGTATATGGATCTTCATCCCTGTTTCCAGTACCTCCAATTGTGTCTATATCCCAATCAACTGCATACCCATCGCACTGTTCAAGCTGTTCGAACTCAGTATCTGGTGAGGCTTCATTCATGCTATTGACTATTCCAGGGGCTATGCTGAGAAGCACGGCATCTGATGACCTCTGCAGGGTCTGTGTTTCAAATGGCAAGATGATCGGATTGCTATGGATGCCTTTTTCTGATAGATGAGTTAAGGGCGGACCGCGGTTGAAGTTTATGACTTTATATGAAGAACCATTCTGTGAACTGTTGAGCTTCTGCTGCTGCCGTCCTTGAAAGTAATGTTGGCTATTAAACCGATTCACAGGTACTGCAACTTCTGCCGAGCAAGAGGAGCTTTCCAAAGCAAAATGCGAAGCCTGTATGGACTGCAAGGCAGATAACAGATCTGGCTCTGTCGTTGCAATTGACTGAGGACCCCAGGAGTGAGATAGTGCTCTTTGTGCCATTGAACTAGGCTTTTTAAATATTCTACAAATAGCCCAGGCATCCTGTTTGATAAAGACAAATCACCAGTAAGATATATCATATATCTAGATATTTTTAGAATTTTGATGCTGTAGTAAATACTCTGAATAGAAGGCTTACATTGGCTGGAATGTTTTTGTCTATTGGTACTTTAGGAAGTGTTGGATCAGTTAATGAAGGAAGCCTGAACTCATGCATCATCCAATCAGTTTTGATCCCTTTTGCTGCTCTTCCTTTATAAAAGACAAGAGACTTCTTCAGGCCTATACACTTGGTTCCCTGGGAGGAGTAAATTGGCCTATCTGTTCCTGTTGCTTTCCAGAATCCAGCTCCTGTGACTCTGTTTGGTCTAGCACTATTACGATACTTCCGGTCCCTTGGGCAGTAGAAATACCATTCTTTCTCCCCAGAAGTTGCAAGTTCTATCCATGAGCAAGATAATAAATAATACATTACAGAAAGGAAAGGAATAATGTTGCAGAAATTCAAGGAGGATAACTATACTTAGATTGGTTTTCTAATGAGAAGAAACTACTAACTGGGTCTCACTTGATTATAGGTACTTTAAGGTACTATGTTTTATGCGGCTCATGCTATTATTTGTGCTTGCTATTTTATTTTGAGCACTTCATATGCATGTATCCTGGATGTGCACAAGTGCAGATTTTCTATTTTTGGTTGGTGTAGAAATCTACATCTTTCATTTGAGTAGGATCTGACCTTATTGACCATGAACCTTTTGTGTACCTGTTGCTTGAAATATTGCTGCAAGATTGCTCAAACTTGTTTCCAGAGTACAATTTTGTATTCAAGTGGATGAGAAGTCGTCAATTCTCTCTTATGTTGTTTCTAAATAACTTGCATTTTTTTGCGGTAGAATTCATGGAGATTTATTCCTCTGGTATAGGGTTACAATGAGCTAGAATGAGCTGTTCAATACATTCTGGAATTTGGTGCAAGTGTGCAACCAACAAGCGGTGCGACCCCCAGTTCTACCGACATTAGCTAGACACAATCTGCAACCCTATTTTGTTCACGTGACACTTTCACGAGGATAACCTCTCGAAGTCTCATTAATCTCTTCACTTCAGCTTTAGTAGCTTGCATATATAAGATAACTATGAAGACTGTAATCTTTGTGCTGTAGTTTCCTAAAGCAAGGAGCAGTTCCTATAACTCAAAGCTGTCAAAAATGTACTTCAGGGTTCAGATTACATAGTGGATCATGACACCAGCGGCCATGGATTTATTTATTTTTCCATGTATTATTTAGTTGAAGTAAGATGGTGATTGTGGAATACTTTCGAAATTCTAATTTGTCTCTGAAGTGGGGCATATCTAGCATAGTAGCATCTGCATATTAACGACAAGATATATGTTTTCCACTCACCATGTTAATGGCTAAATGCAAGATAGTGTATGCTGGCATATATTTGTTCTTTGATTGACAAGTTTTTACAAGATTAAAGTTCCTTATGCTCCATTTACTAACATATAAGAGCAAGAAGGACAGAGCAACTTACTTGGGAGATCCCATGGGTCGTACTTGTAGATGTCCAGCTGCCGGATGAGCTCAATTGAAAGGGGTTTCTGCTGAATCTTTCTCCTGAGATAAAAACCCACAAGCTCTTCATCTGTGGGATGAAATCGGAAACCAGGCAGAAGTACCTCTTCTGACTTGTCCATATCACTTCTCTCATCCATGATCCACAAGGGTAGCTTGGAACAGGTTACACTGCTCTTGTACCTACGTGGATGTAGTGAATGGTTTTAAGGTCGAAGTTGCCTAGGTGAAGACAAACTCGCGAAGCTGTCTCTCTAATACAGTGCAGGAACTAATCAACTTTCCACAGTCTACTATTTATACCTTTGTTTGTGGTTTTGTGCTTGTGCAAAGATGGCAAACTCTATAACTGGCAATTATCTAATGCGGTGCAGGAATTTGTCAGGCCAGAGAAAAATAGAATGGGCGGCTTGATGGACCTAACTTTAACAACCGGGAAGAAGGAATGGAAGATCAGGCGTCATGTGTAAATTTAGGACATGAGGTAAGAAACTAGTAGTTATAACACTACTGCTTAAGATGGACTATTTTTCTGTTAGATAAACTTTCCCAAAAGCTTTTAGTCTCCTATTGTATGCCTTATATTCTGGTGCATAAACAATAGTCAGGAAGGGGAGGCTAATATATGCCTTGTGAACGACATTGCGGCTGCTTAAACATGACTAGATGAGGTCTGCACCTCTGAAGGCATCCTTGCAAACAATAATATTTTATTCATTCTTCTTTGGAATCTCTTTGACTTATTTAATAAGGGATAAGTACCTCAATGAAGACAATCTTAGCAACACCTGGGCATTATCAGTCCCTTTCGATACACCTAGATTTATAATCTAGCACATCCCAAATAACCTTCCAGTATTACTCTTGAACAGTAATAGCATCAATTTTATACATATATTTGTTAGTTTATAGGAATCATTTACAATTTCAACAATTTCTTTAGTACATGTTGGAAGCTAAACATGTCAAAATACATCAACACTAAGTCCACGATGATTATTACTACTCCCTCCGAGATTTGTCAAAATTTAGATGTATCTAGACAAAAAATAGCATCTAGATACATCCAAATTTTGAAAAATCTCAAGACAACCTTCATGAGACGGAGGGAGTAGATCAATTTTCTGCAAGAATACAAAGACATATTCCAAAGTCCTATATATAGCAGGATTTCTTTTTCTTTTACTACTTATCATTGCCAATACATATATGCTTCTAGATTACATATTTGCATTCCTCCTTTCTCTGGTTTAGAAAATTCCAAACTCCTATATATATATATAAAAGGATGTATTTTTTAGTATGCATCATTGTCAGCACATGTACGCTTCTGGATTGCATTGAAGATTTTCTTTGCATGAAAATTCCTATTCTGTTCATGAAATCCTTCCATCATTGTGTATAATTTTTTCACACTGGAGGTTTCGTTTAGTGCGTACTGAAAGCAACAGTTAGCTTATTCGTACTGTTAACATCATTGCTAGTAATTTGGATGAGCGTTGATGTGAGAACAGATATACACGCGCTTATGATTTTGTTATTGTAACCTGTTTTTCTGAACTTGTGCAATAGCTCAACTGAGAAGGTGGGGAACTGTTAAAAACTGCACTAGTGTACTCCACGAAACCTTACGCCAAGTTGATGTGCATTAGCAAGTAGTCATTGTTATCTCACGATAGTGATAGCCTTAGCCGTGTAATTGCCTTCAGTTCTTTTATCAACTAGCGTATGACTCACTGCAAACTGTTTCCTCTAATTCGTTTCTATCAACTTCTATATCACAATAAGTTGCCATCTTAGAATCCATCTTAGCTTGCTTGACTGCTTGATGGTATCCTCTGGTCCGTCACCAATGTGTATACAGTTCATTGCTCATTGTTTTACAAATATCATTTTCTTAGGTATTAGTATTATTTTTTAACATCATTTATTGGTAGTTAAATACTGCGACTTAGTCTTACATGATGGTGTGCGCTCTCTCTTTTTCTTAAGGTACTT
>NC_061512.1:194130483-194156557 GCF_022539505.1 Lolium rigidum | reverse complement strand
CGGAAGCTTCGTGCAAAAATAGGACCCTGGGCGGTGATTTCGTCCAATTCGAGAATATTTCCTTACTAGGATTTACGAAACCAAAAACAGCAGAAAACGACGAAGCGGCTCTTCGGCATCTTGTTAATAGGTTAGTTCCAGAAAATGCGTAAATACGACATATAATGTGCATAAAACATGTAGGTATCATCAATAAAGTAGCATGGAACATAAGAAATTATCGATACGTTGGAGACGTATCATTTACCAAGACGACACGCTTCGCAACTATGTGAAGACTGTTTAGTAGATGAAAACAAAAAACCCCTCATTATTTGGTGAAGCGTGTTGGCACTGGGATGTCCAAGACGAGCATGCCAAAGATCAACGCCTGCGGAGAGAGCACGAGGTGCGGCGCCGGGGGTGGAAGGCGACATCACCGGATACAAATCGTCGGGGCTCTCACATCGATGGAGGACCATCCGGGTGCGGGCGTCCTTAATAGAAAAACCAAAAGCGTCAAATTCAACAGTCACAGAGTTGTCACGAGAAAGAGTTTTAACAGAGACTAAATTCTGAATAAGCTGGGGAGACACAAGGACATTATTAAGAGACAGTGGTTTAGAAGTAGAAGGAAAATTAGCAGAACCAATGTGAGAAATAGGAAGACCGACACTGTTACCGACAATGATGCGAGACTCGGTGGAAGTGGGAAAGAAATGGGAAAGGTTACCCGGGTGAGCGGCCATGTGAGACGAGGCGCCGGTTGACAAAGGATTAACTTGTCAATGCCTACAGATTGTAGACTAGGGTTTTGCTAGAAGTAGAGGGCAAGTAGATCTCGAAGGTTTAGGCGAAAAGTACTCGGCGATTATGAAAACTAGGGTTATGTTGACAGTAGATTCGATCCCTTTCTTTGTCCCTCGACTCCCCCTTATATAGGAGGTGGAGCCGAGGGTTTCGTATTGTACAAGTTACGAGTCCGGGATGGTTTCTAACTCATCCCGCCGGATTACAAATAACACTTCCTATTACAACTCTATGTTTCCTTAATATATCTTGGGCTCCCGAATCTTCTTATTCTTCGGATGATGGGCCTTCAGTAAATCCCGGGTACCATCTATGGCAGGCCCATTTGGGATGCCTATGTCACCAGTGTCCATAAACCAGTTGCCGCCACCGGCGTAAGAGCCAGGTGCGGGCGCCTGCTGGAGTGCCGCGAAGAGCGCCGGGTCCCATGCGGGCTGCTGCGGCGCGTAGGGTGGTGGCGTGACGTGGTAGGCCGGGGCGTAGGGCGGCGGCGTGGCGGTGAAGGCCGGGGCGTAGGGCGGTGTCGCGGTGACCCCCGTCCATGGGTTGTAGGCGAAGGAGTTGCTGCCGTTGGAGACCAACGACATGACGACGCACGCGCGGGGGATGACGACGGCGCGGGAGTTGGAGAGGGAGGCGCGGCGACGACGACGCGGGGGACGGCGACGGCGCGAGGGTTGGGGAGGGAGGTGCGGCGACTGCAGGTGCGGCGGCGGCGTGGCGTGAGAAGGAGCACACGCGGCGGCGGCACAAGGACGGCGGCGCTAGGGTTGGAGGGTGGGGCGGCGCGCGCGGGGGAGAGGGGGGGTGGGCGCGGCGGCTAGGTTAGGAACGCTAGGTGTCTGATACCATGTAGAAAGGGATGCAACTCACAATGTATTGATTGGATGCATATGGCGTTACATATATAGGCCACGTCCTCGACTATACAAGGAAGGAGGCAGACCCAATAATAAATACAAAGATATATATCGCTATACATAACTACAGAAGATACACATCCAGATATACAAGGATATGTATCTCAACACACAGCAGGTACAAGCAAGCATTCGCCCCGCCACAACGATCACCGGTCACCGGCTACCTTTGCCACCTAGCCACGCTGCAGTTGCACCAGTCGAAGGCCACCTATGTCGCTGAGCTGTACCACAAAATGGACGATCGCCAAACGCCTCCGCAGATCAGCTGCGCTGCAAAATGGCCTGTCGCTGGCCACCTCTATCGCACAACTGCATCGCAGTATGGCCGGGAGCCAACTGCATTATATTTTGATAATGGTATAACAATGTACTGTTGGATTGGGCCATGATGAACTTTGCTATATAATATCACGAACAAAGATGTGCACGGAAAAAATTGAACTCAAACTAGTTAAGATATACTTATATGACGAGTTATAAACAAAGTAAAATTGTTTTGTATAAATTATTTTGTTGCTATACCGGTTGTTGTCCGTTCTTCACTTTTGTGCTCCATCGCCCCAGTTACAAGAGAAAGAGGAAATAAAGGAGAAAACAAGACCAACTTAACCGGGCGGATACGAGGCAGCTCTACACCGAGCCGACCAATTCCAGTCTTTATTAAGTCAAAAGAAAGCTCAAAAAGGGCGGGACAGACGCGGAAAGGTCAGATAAAACGACGTATGAAGAGAGTGCCTACGTTGTCATAAATAGTATGGATTGGACTGCTTGGACTAGATAAACCAAAAGAATTCAAAACATATAGTTTGTATTTTACAAAGCTTATTTTAGGATAATTTTTGAATCTCTGATTCAAATTTTAAATGTTGAACTTGTCATCATATAGTGTTCTGAAATTGGTTAAAATCATGACAATGTAGCTTGGATATTTTTCCAAAATAATTATAAAATTATGTTTTCCCCTTTGCTGTTATTTTTTAAAATAGGGAAATCACTTGCTTAAATGTTTTTTAAAATAATTATCTTGGAAAAATAAATATTTGTAATATAGGTCTTCGAAATTATTTTGAATAATTTTTTATTTTAACATAAAGTACACTCACATTAGGAATTGGGTGTTTTCTGTTTATAAGAAAGATACAACTTTTAAAATTTGTTTTTATGTGTTTCAAACAATTTAAAATATCTTGGGATCCGCCTAACATGTGAAAGTAAGATTTAAAGGTTTGAATAAAGTTTATCTAGAAACCATTTTTTTTAGAAAAGATTCAATAGTATTAACCAAGTCAACCAAGTCAAGAAAGTCAAGTAAGTAGCTAATTTCAACTCGCCGTTTCCAACGCACATAAAGCTTCAAATTGGCCCTCAATTCTTTTTTTAGAGAAGTTTAGATTTCTAAACTACAAGCAAAGCCACGCCTCCGACTATTCTCCTAGAGATCAGGAAGAGCGAGTCTAAACTTTGGATCGCCGCAGGGGTGAAGAATTTGTTTTTTATAATAACGGGAGAGTAATCCCTATGTTCTAATCCCTATGTTCTCTTGTTGTGTTTTCGCTTCGTCTAGTCAAGTCTCTCCTTCTTAATTAATGAATGTGGAAATTTCTTTTTTATTGAAAAAAGAAGTTTAACCCATGCAACGTCCCGTGAGTGGTGAACTGGCGATGGGCTGGGTGAGATTTTCATGGTCGTTTTCCTTCCCAACAAGGACCGGGCGGACTAATCTGGGCGGGAAACGTATTGCTCCTCTTGTTTTGAACATTCGGCGTCTGAAGGGATCAACAGAAAACCAGAGTATCGGTCGTTGTCGGGCCATGAGCCACGTAGGTGTTGGTCGCTCATGGCTTGATTCTTGAATACCCGAAGAGCCACGTAGCAATTCGACGGAGAAGTTTCGCCTGTGACAAAGACAGGACATTATAGAATAACCTCATGGCGTGACATGAGGCCGGAGTTGGGCGACATATGTATTGCATTTGCATTCAGAATACGTGGACGTATATTATTCAAACGTTCAAGACTTATTTATGTATGCACTCTTCCGAAGATGTGATTCAGGTAGGCAAATGCGATACAGGTCGCCGCTCCCTTAATTTTATTTATCAACGTAGACAATAATTACAGTATTTGAGACTCATGTAGGCTATCAGGGAAAGCATCACCATTCTGAGGAACACATGTCCATTTCGCACGCGATGCTTGCCACAGGAAAATGGATAGGCAAAGACTTTTGGACGTGGATTCATCGGACCTACTATCTCTATTTATAAAAGGATGATAAAAGTTTGTTTAAATTTAGACATATCTAAACACTATTTAATTGCAGATCTATACCTAATAATAAAGGAATGTAAGGTTTCTGCCAAAAAGTTTCGTCAACGCTTTTTTTAGGACCGTTTTGCCCTCCCACCAAATCGCATAATACGAAGATATGCCACCGTACCGGTTGGTTCTTTTATTTTGCACGTCCGTGAGAAATCCTGTCTTGCCTGTTCGATTCCCCCAACGAAC
The DNA here is from genome assembly GCF_022539505.1 of Lolium rigidum. Taxonomy (NCBI): domain Eukaryota; kingdom Viridiplantae; phylum Streptophyta; class Magnoliopsida; order Poales; family Poaceae; genus Lolium; species Lolium rigidum. Next base: position 194,152,337 of record NC_061512.1, on the reverse strand, counting down.
ACAGCGCCGGCCGTCCACAGCTGTGAGCACTTTCTCCACCCCCTGCTCCGTGTGAGGCTTCTCCTCAGATTTCCTTGCAAATCCGGTGCGGTTGAGCATCCGGGACTGCGGGCGGCATCTCCCCGCTCAGGTCGTCAGCATCTTGGACTGGGTACATGGGCCTTTCCCGGATCCGTCGACGACCTCGTGTGGAGGAGCGGGCGTGTGGAGGAGCGGGCGGCGAGGCCAGCAGGCGGTGGGCCAGCAGCCACGCAGCAGCCAGTGGGCGAGCAGCCGCGCGCGGCGCCATCTGCAGAGGAGGTAGGGTGCAAAGTTCAGGGGCGAGCTTGACTGGAGGGGATGAGGACGGCCACGAGGGGGAAGGTAGCCGGAGGGGTTGGAGGATGAAGAAGGCGCACATCCCCACTGCGACCAGGGCCTGCAGGCTGCAGCTCGCGGTAGAGCTCGCACCTTGCGCTCATCGACAGCGATCATCCCCGCGCACGACGGATGGCGAGGCGGTACGCGTAGGTCTAGAGCAACCGCTAGATTCGAGCCTCTCCCTAGCATCTCTGGAGCATGGAGAATATACACGGACTGTTCAAAGTAGCAGCTCAAAATCCATCACGGAGAGATAACTAAATCATCTCAGGTGCGGTGGCAAATCCAGCTATATATTTCTTTTAGATGCACTCCTTTCGCTATACGGATATGCTACAATTTTCTCGGGTAGAACTTGATTATCCTATAAATTTGGTTCTACTTCAAAAAAAAAAAGAGCAAAATTCCGTCAAAGTACAAATCACCACAGATGCCACCGGTTGGTGAAAATCTGTTAGATTTTTTTCATCCGCGGCGCGTGCAGTGAAATCCTTAGTTGGTTTGTATGTTGTGCGCTGATGGGCTCTGATTGTTTCCGCATGGGCCGGGCCATATGTACGTCAAGGCATACGTGATATAACAACAACGAGGAGAACCTGGTCGCGTTGACTGTCACATCCAATAAACGCCCCGATATGTGCATCAACAATACTCATATTTAGTCCCACCTTGCTTAATTACATGGAACGCCAGCGGTTTATATACGGTCGAATGTTCGTTGGAGCACCAGCAAGCCAGCTCGGGAACTCTGACGGAAAGGATCGTGGGCTTTGCATGTTGCATGAATAAAGGAGAGGGATTATTGGCGAAAATTAAAGGGGGGATTATATGGGCTTTGCCTGACCTGCATGGTGGTGAAAATTGGAGGAAGTACCAGCAATTACCATTGGTGTCAAAAAACTCGGGAAGGATTTGAGATTAAAGGAGGGGACTGCCGTTTCCGTGTGTGCGCGTGCCTGACAATCGAACATATATTACGAGGGATGCCAGTTACAAATCAACCAGACCCTGATTGCCCTCTCGCCAAGGCCGTGTCTCCACTAAATCTTACATTCCATATTCATCTGCTTTTTAATCTTTGTTTATTCCCTATAAATATATTTTTTCTATTTTTATTTATTTCGTGTTTTGGGTGTAGGCACAGTCAATTTTTATAAAGTTTGACTAAAAATATTAGAAAAATATATTAATATTAATATTCATAATACTGAATACATATCATATCAAATTATGTTTATGCAAATTGTAATAAAATAAATTTTATTTTGTAGATACTCACGTTAATGCATTTTAATTGCTTTACATATAGACGCATTACCATATATTGGGGATGATTTCCATGTAAATTATGATATCTATGTGAATCGAAGGTGTTCTTCTATAAATTAATAATTGATGCAAGTTACGTGTTTCATATTTATATTTCACATTGCATTTGTATTTTTTAACTGATGCAACATTAGAAATGATAATTTTCTTGCAAACAACAAGTTGTGACGGCATGCTGAGGAAGGCGTCAATGCCCAGGACGACAAGTACCCAAGCTAGGCGACCAGTGGGGGGATTTTAAAAGTTTCACCTTTTTGCTAGGGAGAAAAAATTTAAGAGTAAATTTGAAGGAAGATGATTTTAAGATTTTTTTATTTGCATATTTTCTCTCCCGGTGTAACGCACGGGCCTTTTTCCTAGTATATCTAATTTAAATAAATCTCAGATATCCTTTCATGCATGGAGGCGCCCTCCATATTTCGGCGTATATGGTTCTCGGTTTTGGGCGTTGCGCTAACCGTCCGCGAACATATTTCGCTACACTACGAGAGTTTTTCGAGTTTCTGACATCATGTGACCATTTGCTTCTCGTCTCTTGCGACGGTTTGAGCTGTCACGTCTCTTTCATGCGTGGCTGGTCTAAGAGCATCTCCAACAGAGGCTGTAAACTGGATGTGCGCTAAAAAAACTGTCAATATACCGCGTCAAACACGGTTTTGCGTTCTCCAGCAGACGCTGCAAAGTAGGTCGCGCGGCAAATATTTTAGCGCACGCGCCAGTTTGCGCTATCCCAGGCTGTATATTTGGGGCTTCGACTAGCGCGCGTTGTATCTGGCTTCTCCACCGCGGAAAGAAAACTGCCGCTCTGAAATATCTTGCTTCTCCGCGCTGCGATGAGGAAATCCGCCGGCCGTCCCTCCGCCATGGCCGCACGCGCCCTAGCTCCTTCTCCCGACGCGCCGTGACCACCCGCCCCCGGGCTCCGCCTCGCCCGATGCGCCATGGACGCCAGTGTCCGAGTTCCCTTCCACCCGCCGCGCCATGGTCGCCGCGCCTGACCTCCCCCATCTCCCGCCGCGCCATGGGCTCCGCCCGTCGCGGTCGGCCTGCTTGGTGGACGCGAGGATGCGGCCGTCGTCCTCGTCCTGCAGCTTGCGGAGGTCGCGGAAGTTGCAGGAGCCGCCGTTGTGAATTTAGTTGATTTTTTCAGATTTATTTGTGGCCTGTTTGATCTTATTTGTTGTATGTATGTTGAAGAACTTGTTTGTGGAGCTCTATTTTACAGCCTCTATTGAAGGGTTGTTTTTTCCCTTCTTAGTTGCGCTGTAAAATAGAGCCTCCGGTGAAGCTCGCATCGACGCTGCGCGCTGCATCCGGATTGAGCGTGCTGTAAACGACTTTTACAAGTGGCCAAATTTTAGAGCCTCTGTTGGAGATGCTTAAGAAGTGGTTAAGATCCGTTTATACGCTCTGATCTGTGTGGCTCAGGGCTGTACTTGTACTTGGTTTATGACAGCTCGGTTTTTGTGTAGCTATGTCTGATGTAAGTCCAGTGAACCAGGAAAAGTCCGGTTTGAACCTGGGTGCATGTGAACCCAGGTTGGAAATACATTTTTCAAATGTTAAAAAAAATTAAAATAAAAATAACCGGGTACGTACGCATGTTCCATGTGTGCGTAGAAAGTTTTCGCCGAGAAACCACTTTTTTATTTCAGAATCTAAAAAGACAAAATACGTCACATATATACTGCTATATAGCCCTGTAAAATTTTACTTTTTTGCCGAGACAAAGTAAAAGGTTTTTTCGTCACGAAACTCATTTCCAGGGCACATATTTGAGATCATCTGGGAAATCATTTTGTGTTTCGATTTTTAAAACATGTTTTGACATCACAAACGGAACTTTTCAAAAAGTGGGTTCACATACACCCATGTTCTATCTATGCAGTCTCCAGTGAACCAGGCATATATGGACCGCTGGGAGTTTGAGCGCTCAAGCAAGTTTGGTAGCCTGTTTTTTTTTTTGGCTCGCATATGTAGAGATAAAAAAAAAATAGGCTGTTTAGTTTCATAGGATTATTCGAGTTGTTGGATAGCATGATTCTGATTACTTTCCAACACAGGTGTTAACCCGGAAGTCCCTCGGGTCGCTCCCCCGTGAGCGACTCCAGGGCGAAAAAAACCCTAACCTCACGTCCCTCCTCCTCCACCCTCCCCTCGCTGCCGCCGTCGGCGGGAGCCGTCGGGCAAAGCCCGGGCGGTGCCGGCGGCGATGGCTCTTCCTCTACCCGGCGCAGGTCCTCCCCAGGCGGGGCTGGCGGTCAGGCGGCAGTGCACGGTGGACCTCACCCTCGGCGGCGGCGCTGCGCGTGGCGGCAGGTTGCGGAGGCGGCGAGCGATGCGCGGTGTGGCAGGTTTGTGTCGCGTCGGCGCCGGAGTGGCGGGGCGTTGCAGTGCAGTGGCGGCGGACGGATTCCACTGGCCCAGATCTGGGCCCTGCGGGGCCCATATGGACTTGGTCGGGCTAGGCTGCTCCCGCTGGCGACGTCACCTGGAGGGGATGCGGTAGCACGGGGAGGAGCAGGACGGCATCGGCGGCCTACGTGCAACAGTGGGCGGGGACTTTATGGGCCCAGCCTGGGCTCGGCCGGGCCTGAGGGGCCTGGTGTGTCCCTGTCATCGCGTCCGGTCGGCACCCGCTGGCGGCGGTGGAGGACGTCCTCCAGGTGGCTATGCTGTTGCTGCCATCCGGATCCAAACTTTCTACCTCCATTGGCTCTCAGGCCACACGACGGCCCTGGCGACACCGGCAGAGCTCGCGGATGCCGGGGCAGCGGCACTGGAAGGTGGACTGCACGGGCGGCTCGGCGGCGGGTGACGTGGCAGTGGTGATGGCCGTCTCTTCGGGCCACGAGGGTGGCGAGGAGTGGGCGTCGGGAGCTCCTGGTGCTGGCCACGCCTTGGTGTGATCAGTGCCCAGATCGCGCGGTAGAAGCTCGGCTCGGGGGTGGCTTGTAGTCTGAGGGACTAGTTGCGGTTAGGGTTGTTCCGGGCGAAAGCCCAGCGCTTCGGTGCCATCAACGGCGACGCTTGCGGGTGTCGTGACCCTCTTGAGGGCGTCGATGTGGCTATCCTCTCCTCATTTGGGCTCCAGGTGAAAATCCTAGACCATTGTGGTCTTGCCAACGGCGGCGGCAGTGACGTCGTTACCTTCTTGGGGGCGTTGTCGTGGAGCCCGGGTCTCCTTAGTCTCATAACATCTTTGGTGGCAAGCTCAAGTTTTCTAGTTTATCTCTGATCTGCTTGCATCACTTTGTATCGTCTGGCCGTTTGGCTTTATTTATAAAGCGGGGCGAAAGCCTATTTTGAGAATAACATGATTCCTAAATCAGTGTTAGGTGTTCATTGAGAGGAAAGGCCGAAACAGCCGTTTCTATAGAGCAGGTAGATTATGGTCGCTAGCTTGAATGTGAGGAAACCTGATCTGTTTACGCTCACTCTACCTTGAACTTATTCACCCTCGTTCGCCTTCTTCACATATAAAACATCACAACCATGTTGCGAATCAAAACAAAATGTACATGAAAAAGATTAGTGTCGATGATACGAATCCATTATGGCAATCGGTTTCGAGTTTCATCAGTCGTAAATCATAAATTTCATGTTCATGTTCAGAGCTTTTTTGATGAATTTCTTTAAATTCATCGCACACGTCGACCGTTTCAAATATTCTTTGAGAAGTAGCTCCACTTCACCATCACGCACAACTCTCGTGTTGTAAATTTTTCGTTTCAGCGGACGTAGACGGATATATAAACAACTCGGTAGTATATTGTAACTAGTACACATGTGGTAGTTTATTTGGGTGTAACATGTTGCCATAAAATTCTGCCAATTAAATACTAGAACTATGACACTATTACCAAACACTATTATAGATAATTTCATACACAAGTATCATATGTATGACACTTATATATGATACTATCCACAATGAACAGTCTCATTCAATTCAATAATGCAGAAAATTCTATTTTTTCATCTTCCAATAGGTGATTCACCTACGCAAATGCGATGCAGGTGGCAGCTCTCTTTATTTTATCCGTGTAGCACTGGTGGAAAAAAGGGCTTCGGTCGCGGTTCGCAACTGCCATTGGTCGCGGTTGCGCAACCGCGACCAAGCAAGCGCGACTAAAGCCCACCCCCTTTAGTCGCGGTTCCTTACGAACCGCGACTAAAGGCGCCTCCACGTGGCCGCCAGCACTCCTTCGGGCGGAGGACCTTTAGTCGCGGTTTTCTCGGCCAACCGCGACTAAAGGCCGCCGCGCAGTTTAGGGTTTTAGCCCCCCCCCCCCCCTAAACCTGGTTTCTTTTTAGTTTGTATTGTTTTATTTTCTTTTCTGTTTTATTTTAATTTTGAAGGAGTTTCACATATTCTACGGTACTACATATACATGCATATGAACGTACAATTTCAAACAAATTTGAAATTAGAACCAAAAAAGAATTCAAGAGGAATTGACAATATATATTCAATATCGATGACCATATACAATTTTGAACTAGTTTCCATACATATGATTTACTTGCATATGAAGTTCTACGTCCTCTACATAGTGTTCTCCTATAGGATCGATGACTTGCTTCGCGATCCATCCAGCTAGTTCCTCTTGGATTGGTCGGAAGCGAGCTTCTAGACTAAGCGTCTTCCGAAGGTTATTCCTGCTAATGTTGTTCGGACACGAAATCCGCTCGGAGGTGTATCTCCGGATCATCTCACAAACATAGTATCCACGGAGATTGGTCCCCTTTGGCTGAATATCTCCAGGTCGCGGACACTACCCTTTTAAATTGTAGCTCTTTTTTGAATTCACCGACCTTTGTGTTTACGAACCATGTCCAAACCCTACGAGGCAAAGAAAATTAAATGAACAAGAGAGTTATTAGTTACTTGATATTAGGAAATGAACAAAATAGGCCGATCGATATAGAGCGCAAGTGAATGAAAATATATAATTACTTCGCATCATTTTTCTCAAGTCGGCCCAAAGCTTTGCATTCATATTCGGAGAGTCGTGGATGAGAACCGTGGAGTCGTGAAATTGAATTACTAGCAGAATCCAGTGGAACCTGCGGACACGATACATGCACAATCATGCATAATTAACTCATCGATTAGCCACATACCTTGCATGGAGTAAACAAAAGAGAATGTGCTCAAGACGAAACACTCACCCAAAATGGTAAGGAAATAGAATATCACTTTTGAGTTTCGCCTTGAAAAAAACATCCACGAGTCGGCCTCCATGTCGGCGGGAAAATGTTGTAACACATATGAATTAACGATATGTGGGTCAATGAACCCAACATCATGGATGTTCCTTATTATGCATTCCCGCTTCTTCATTCTGCATACACAACAAGATAGTTAGGACAATATATATATATATAGTGCAGGCAATGAACGAGATGGGGTAGAAATAAATCACTTACAGAACGTAGCAACTGGTGATAGATTTGTCGAGCTCGCGCAGATTGAAACTTGATAAACTTCTTTTTCCAGAGAATAAACTGGCGCTTGACACCTCCAAGTCTTCTCTCCCCTTCGGGTGTAGCAATGTCAATCTCCAGGTCCTCAAACCCTAGGACTATTTCCTCCACCGTGACACGAGCATAGCCATCTGCAATGGGTTTGTTGTGGTGGAGTGCTCCAGGCTCACATGGCAAAGCACTGCTGATGGCTACCTTCGTGGACATGTTCCCAGTAGGATAATGCAGATGACATTCTTTCATCTCCTTTACATCGTCCACGGGGTAGCGAGGAGGCTCCGGTGCAGTAATTTGGATCTCCGGTGCATCAGTAGCCGGCTGGACCTCCGTGGAAGCCACGCTGCTTCTCCGCTGTCGGCTTCCGAGATCCGCTGGATGATCTTCATGCGTCCCGACTGCCGATCTCTCCTGTACTAGTATAGACGAGGTTTTCTTCATCTCATCGACTTCCGATGCCAACCGCGCCACAACATCGACATCCCGATCCGACTTTCTCTTACGGCTTCGTAACCGTACGGGTCATCGTCCCGGGAGAACCCTTCTTTCCACGTAATGTTCCCGGGCATGCCTCGTACACGTCCTCCGTGTTCGGGATTCCCGAGGGCTCTTGTCGGCGTGTCGTTCTCTCTCGTTGAACTTGATCTTCCCCTCTTGAGCATCCCTCATTGCGTCAATAAGGGCTTGGGTGGGTTTAAACATTTTGTTCCCGTAAACACACGCCCCTCGTCTCCGGGTCTAGCGTTCCCCCATGCCCGTACCACCAGCTTTTGGCCCTTCGGTCCCATCCCTCCGTACTCGGACGGATTCATCGCCTCCTCGCCTCGTTCTCCATCTTCTCCCACTTAGGCTCCCAAAAGCGATACCCTCCTGGCCCCATAACATGATTGTACTCCTTCTTAGCCGCATTTTCCTTATTTTTTTCGATATTTCAATGAAATGCTCCGATTTCTTCTCGTCTACAAATTCTGGCCAATCATGTTCAAGTCTCTCATACTTGTCCTTTGAATTCCGGAGTCTTGTTCTCGTTGACATAGTCACGGGCTAGATTCTCGCTTGAATTTCCGGAATGTATCGGCCATCTTACCAAGAGCGAAGTGTTTGAGTAGCCTCCTCCTCTCCTTGTTTTCCCGAATCTTGTTACCCGCCTCATCGAATTTGTGGTATTCCGGAGGTAGGATGAAATGCTCCATAAGCTTTTGAAAGCAATCCTTTTTAGTTCTCTTGTCAACAAAACTGAAACCAAGACGTGCCTTCTTTGGCTCATTCCACTCCTGGAGGGTGATCGAGATGTTGTCTCTAACAACGGCTCCGCATTGGTTGATAAACTTGGTGGCGTACTTCGGGGGTCCAGCGGCCTGCCGGTTGCACCGTCGACAACCTCGATGGTATATGTTTCTCCTGGTTTGAGCGTCTTGGTTGCGCCACGCTTTGACGACGACGTACTCGATTTTTTCGACGATCCGGCCGAGGGCTAAAATAAGAAAGAGAGTCGCGCGTGTTAGTACACACATATTTATTCAAATCAGTAAGTTTGTATCACCAGAGGAAAAATGTATATATATATATATACCTCGGCGCCGGAGCTAGTTCCTACTTGCAATTGAAGATCGTCGTTGATCGACGTTTCTTCCCCATCATCTTGCTGACGGCCTTCATCTTGACCGTCAAGATTCAGATAAGAAGAAATATCCTCTTCATCTTGTTCGGTCGGCACATAAGGAATATCGCCTTTTATGATGCCAAATAGCTGTTCTTAAATTTCTTGATCATAGTTGTCCATAATCGGGTCAGCTCTATCGTCCGCCATATGTCAGTCCTGAAAACATGTAGTAAAAACTAAGTAATTGTGTATATGGCAGCATTATTATCACATCTACATATAAAGAGAGAGGGCGACGAGGGAGGCGAGAGGGGGGACGCGTGTATTAGACCGGTGGCTGTGGCGAAGCGATGGCGAAAGGGCGGTAGTGGTGCCGACGACACATAACCCTCGCCGCCCCCTCTCGATCCCAAAAAAACACCGCGCGTATACGGAGGGGGGACGAGCGCCGTCGGCCCCTCTCGTATACGCGCGGTGGTTAAGTCAAATTTTCGTTAAGTCAAAAAATTTAAGACAAAATTTCTAAGTCAAGTCTAGAGTTCTTTTAAAAGTGAAAAAATACAAATAATATGTTAAGTTATTTTGAGTTCTTGTAAAATTTAAGTCATATTAAGTCAAAATTTTAGTTAAGTTAATTTTATTAAGTCATAATAATATGTTAAGTTTTAATTTTATTAAGTCAAAATTTTAAGTCATATAATTAAGTCAAAATTTAAGTCATATTAAGTCAAAATTTTATTAAGTCATAATAATATGTTAAGTTTTAATTTTATTAAGTCAAAATTTTAGTTAAGTTAATTTTTTGTTAAGTAAAAAAAGAGAGGGATTTTTTATTAAGTCAATTTTTCTGTTAACATTCCAAAGTATTATATTTTTCATACAAAAACAAAAAAACCCGCGCGTATTATATTTTTTGACAAACTTTTGTTAAGTTATTTTGTTAAATTTTGTTAAGTTATTTCTTGTTCAATTTTTTTGTTAAGTTAATTAAAGTTTTTATGAAGTTCAAATTTTTAGTTCTTCACATAATTTTGTAGTTGCAATTCAATAAAGTTGGCATTTTTACTAGTTTTTAATTAAAACAACTTAGTTACAAAGTAAAAAAAAAAACAAAAAAGGGGCCAGGCGGCGCCCCTGCCTTTCTCTCTCCCTCTCTGCATGTTCTTCCTCGTTCTCACAGCGCGCGCGGCGGCGGCGTGTGGCGGCGGGCAGCGGCCGGGCCGGCGCCGGCGGCCGGCGCGCAGCCGGCGCCGGCGGCGCAAAGCGTGTGGCGGCGGCGGCGCAACGCAAGCCGCCCTCTCTCTCGTCCTGATCTCTACAGGCGAGCGCGCGCGCGGACGCCCGAGAGCAGCGGCGGCGCGCGCGGTACGGTGGCGGCGCGCGGGATCGAAGTGAGAAGGGGATCGAGAGGCGCGCGGCGGCGGACGACGGCGACGTACGAGCTGAGGCGGTCGACGGCGGCGTGTGGCGGCGGCAGCGGGCGTCGATCGTCTGAGGAGGGGCGTCGATCGTCTGAGGAGCGGCCTGACGGTTCGAGGAAGAAGAAGTGGAGTGAACCGCCACGGGCGCGATTTGCTTATATAGCAATGACCTTTGGTCGCGGTTGGCCTGGCCAACCGCGACCAAAGGCCTTTTTTCGCCCCTTTTTTGGTTCCCGCGGAAATGACCTTTAGTCGCGGTTGGCCAGGCCAACCGCGACTAAAGGCCTTTTTCAAAATTCTTTCATTTTCTAAATGTGAAAAATAAAAATAATTCATTTCTAATTGTGAAAAATACATATAATATATCAAAAAATTCAGAAAAATAAAACTAATTCAATTCAAAATCTTAAAAATACAAATTATATATCAAAAAAATCAGAAAAATAAAACAAATTCATTTCAATATGTTAAAAATACAAATTATATATCAAAAAAATCAGAAAAATAAAACTAATTCATTTCAATATGTTAAAAATACAAATTATATATCAAAAAATTCAGAAAAATAAAACCAATTCAATTCAAAATGTTAAAAATACAAATAATATATCAAAAAATTCATAAAAATAAAACTAATTCATTTCAAACACATCACGGGCATTTCTCTTCTTCCCGCCATTTCTTCCCTGTCTTCCCGCCTCTTTCTTCCCGCCAATTTCTTCCCGCCTCTTTCTTCCCGCCTCTTTCTTCCCGCCAATTTCTTCCCGCCTCTTTCTTCCCCCTCTTTCTTCCCGCCAATTTCTTCCCGCCGACTCTTTCTTCCCGCCTCTTTCTTCCCGTCATTTCTCACTACATATATGTTGCCCGGCTTGGCCAGCATTATCACATCTCTCCAATCTCTCATCACTCTCTCATGGCTTCCACCGCACCCACTCTAACCTACCAGCAGGTGGAGGAGCTTTGCGCCTCGAACTACCCTTGCCCACCGGGCTACCGCGTCCCCGCCGGCCGGAGCCTAAGCGCCGGCGGCGTGCCGGTCCCTCCCTCCCTCGGGTACCGCGCGCCGAGCAGCCATCACGAACCACTACTACCTCGACCTCACGCCGGAGCAGCGGATGAATCCCCGCCGGCATCCCGATAACCAGCATACTTGGGACGCCTTCTTCATCAATCGGCGTGAGAGGGCGCTCGCCGGGTATGAGGAGGACGGTCCGCCTCCCGGGAACTTCCACGAGGCCGGCCGTCGGCTATGGTGGTACGGCCGGACTCGCGGAGCGTCATGGACTACATCACGGCCGGCGATATCCCCCGCCTGCGCTACCCTCGGTTCGAGCCACGAGCGCCGCCCGACGACGGCCGACGACGACAGCGACGACGATGGCGGTAACTTAGAAGGCGACGACTACCGAGTACAACGACGGCGACTATGAAGACTACGAGTATGCATATTATACGCCTAGGCAGGAGTATGACTAAATCACTCCAAATTTCATGTATCATCAGTGCTATCTCTCGAATCAATCGAATCATTCGAAAATGGACACCAAACACATCACGGGCAATATAATTCACATGATCCATTCAACAAAGTTTGGTACAATAAATTATTACACATCATTTCTTCCCTTGTGTCCCTGCTTGCTTACGATTGGGCCGTATCCATGGAGCATCCTCATCATTTAACTTAATGCTTGGATCGGTGTTCACTTTGAAGGGCGGAATTTCACCAAACATATTATAATCTTCTCGACATGTCCGTCTTGTCCTCCACTCCCACGATGTTTCTTTTCCCTGAAAGAACAATGTGGCGCTTTGGATCATCGCATGATGTACCGATCGTTTTCTTATCTTTCCGTTTCCTCGGTTTGCTACTCATGTCCTTGACATAGAAAACCTGAGCGACATCTTTCGCTAGGACGAATGGTTCGTCAAGGTAACCAAGATTGTTGAAATCCACCATTGTCATTCCGTATTGCTGGTCCACCTTTACCCCACCTCCTGTTAGCTTGAACCATTTGCACCGGAACAAAGGGACCTTGAAGGAGGGTCCATAGTCAAGTTCCCATATCTCCTCTATGTAACCATAATATGTGACCTTTTGCCCATTCTCGGTTGCTGCATCAAAGCGGACACCACTGTTTTGGTTGGTTCTCTTTTTATCTTGGGCGATCATGTAAAATGTATTCCCATTTATCTCGTACCCTTGGAAAGTCGTTATAGTCGAAGATGGTGTCTTGGCCAACATGTACAGTTGATCTACAACCTCATTGTCACTCATTAAATGTTTTCTCAACCAACTGCCGAAAGTCTCCATGTGGGCCTTCCTAATCCAGGATTCGAGGCTTCCCGGGTTGTCCGAGCGTAAAATATTCTTGTGTTTCTCAAAGTACGGAGCCACCAAGCTGGAATTGGTCAGAACTGTGTGGTGTGCTTCAGTCAGAGAATGGCCGTCCAAACATATCGTTGATTTCCTTCCGATCGTGCCTTTTCCACTTAGTCTCCCCTCGTGCCGCGATCGAGGAAGACCAATCGGCTTAAGGTCAGGAACAAAGTCAACACAAAACTCAATTACCTCCTCATTTCCATAGCCCTTGGCGATGCTTCCTTCCGGCCTAGCACTGATTACTGAACATATTTCTTTAATACTCCCATGAACCTCTCGAAGGGGAACATATTGTGTAGAAATACAGGACCGAGAATGGAAATCTCTTCGACTAGGTGAACCAGGAGGTGCGTCATAATATCGAAGAAGGATGGCGGGAACACCAACTCGAAACTCGACAAGACATTGGACCACATCGTTCCGTAACCGTGGTAGAACTTCGGATTGATTACCTTCCGAGAGATTGCATTGAGGAATGCACATAGCTTCACAATGGCTACTCGAACATTTTCCGGCAGGAGCCCCTCAAAGCAATCGGAAGCAATTGCGTCATAATCACGTGGCGGTCGTGAGACTTCGGGTTTTGGAACTTTTTCTCCGCCATGTTTATTATTCCCTTTATATTGGACGAGAATCCAGACGGGACCTTAATACTCGCTCGGGCATTCAAAAAAGATGACCTTCTCTTCTTTGGTCGGAGCGTAGGCTGGCACGACCTTGAAACCATTCCGGATGCTCGGTCATCGTGGTCTTTCAAGCGTTGCTCGGTCCCGCCGTGCTTCCTTTGTATCATTTGTCTTCCCATACACGCCCAAGAAGCTTAGCAGAGTTCACGCAAATATTCTTCGTAACGTGCATCACGTCGATTGCGGAGCGGACTTCTAGGACTTTCCAATATTCTAGCTCCCGTAATATAGATTTCTTCTTCCACATGGCTACGTGCCCGTCGGCTCCCTTCGGAACCGATTGTCCGCCGGGACCTTTTCCAAAGATGACTTTCAAATCCTTTACCATATCAAATACCTCAGCACCGAGTGCGTTTCGCGAGCTTCGGCCGGTGATCCGCCTTGCCGTTGTAATGCTTGCCGCGCTTTCTTACGTTATGATTTTTGGGAAGAAATCGACGATGCCCCATGTACACGTTCTTCTTACAATTTGGCAAATGTACACTTTCAGTCTCATGTAAGCAGTGCGTGCATGCATTGTATCCCTTATTTGACTGTCCCGAAAGGTTACTAAGAGCAGGCCAATCGTTGATGGTTACGAAAAGCAACGCTCGTAGGTCATGCATAGATTCACGGGCCAGGTGCTATGGCTGGAGCTCTGCTCGCCGAAAGGATTCATGCCATCTGTACTTAGACCAAATCTTATGTTCCTTGCGTCAGCTGCAAAATCTTTAAACTCTCTGTCGATCTTTTTCCATTGCGTTCCATCCGCGGGGTGTCTCAACTCCCCGTCCGACTTACGGTCCTCTTTGTGCCATCTCAACAACTTGGCATGCTCTTTGTTCCCGAACAGACGTTTCAACCGTGGTATTATAGGAGCATACCACATCACCTTGGCGGGAACCTTCTTCCCGGGTTTCGGCCCTCGACATCGTCACCGGGGTCATCGCCTCGATCTTATAACGCAATGCGGTGCATACCGGGCATTCATTCAAATTCTCGTATTCACCGCGGTAGAGGATGCGATCGTTGATGCATGCATGTATCTTCGGAACCTCTAAACCTAGAGGGCAGACAACCTTCTTTGCTTCATACGTCATCGGAGGGCAACTCGTTATTCTTTGGAAACATATTCTTCAACATTTTCAGCAAGTTTTCAAATCCCGAGTCGGCTACACCTTCTTGTGCCTTCCATCTCGAGCAAATCCAGTAGTGCAGCCCAGCTTTTTCGGACCATTATCGCATCCTCGGGTACAGCGACTTTTTGTGATCCTCTAACATGCGATCCAAATTCTCCCTCTCCTTTTCGGTTTCGCGACGACTCCGTGCATCGGCAATGGTCCGACCAAGATCATCAGCGGGCTCATCACGTGCCTCTTCTTGATTACCTTCCCCTTCACCTTCCCCACCTTCGAGCATCATCCATGAAAGTATCACCGAAATGATCAAGATAGCTCTCATCGATGTCATCCCCTTCTTCATCTTCTTCCATTATAACCCCTCTTTCTCCATGCTTGGTCCAACAATTATAGCTTGGCATGAAACCATGCCGAATCGGGTGCACGTGAACTTCCCTTGAGGAAGAGTAACCCTTCCGATTCTTACGGTTAACACATGGACGAGATAACAAAACCCCCTGCTTGTTCGCATTAGCCACTACGAGGAAATCTTGCAAACCCGTAGTGAATTCGCCGGAGAGTCGGCTAGCGTACATCCATTGCCGATTCATCTGCATTATTATAATACAAAATATATAATTAACCATCGCATGCATTTGTTAAACTAAATAGAAATTAAACAATTAACTACACACATATGCATATTTTATCAATGACACATATATATGAAAGGTTCAAGTGTTGTTGCTAACCGCGATCGAGGAGGAAAAAATAAATGAGGAAGCTCGATCAAGTGTGGCTCCGACACTTCATATCATGTTTGTTTCATGCTCTTGGGACATTTCATCAAACACCTTGTGTGCATAAGAAGAGCCAAAAGCAAACCATACACCCCCTTGTGAAGTTTGTGAAGAGAAGTGGGCACCAAATGGCTAAGTCGTTGTGGGCTGGTGGTATATATAGGGGAGGGGCTTTAGTCGCGGTTGGCGCAGCCAACCGCGACTGACGGCCTTTGGGACAGCTCGAGGACATTTAGTCGCGGTTGGCTCAGCCAACCGCGACTAAAGCCCCTCCCGTCCACCAGCTGGCCACCGAGCGCGCTGGGCCTAGGCCTTTGATCGCGGTTGGGCAACCGAGCCGCGACTAAAGCCCCCTTTGGTCGCGGTTTTTGCATTTCCGCGACTAATGGGGCTGGACGGAAGGCCTTTTTTCTACCAGTGTAGACAATCTCTATTTGAGAATTGAGATGCTCATGTACACAATCGTTGGGAGCATCACCGTTGTCACTTGTCACAATTGTAGGAACCTGTCCACTCGCACGCGCGTGATAGGAGGATAGGCCGCCCGCCGGCATGCTACCCCAGGAAAATGGACAGGCAATGACTTTTGAGCGCAGGTCGTACGGTACGTGCGCATAATCTAACCAGATCGAAGCCAGCACAAAACGTAGCGAAACGGGCGCCTGGACCAGCGGCCCCTCAGTTCGTCTCCATTCTCCATTTGTCCATTCGGACCATGGCTCCCTCCGTGATTGCTGATCCGGAGTTAGAGCTCACTAGTAGTACCCCTAAACCCTTAAAAATAACTGTTTTTTACAGTTTGCGAGAGAAAAAACGCATAGACTAGAACCTCTAAACCCTCAAACCCTTAAAAAAATTTAGAGGTCCAACCCTCAAACGCGATTTCAATCTGTAGAAGTGAGGGTTGGGGAGGCCGAACCGCACCCAACCCGCACTCCTCTTCGTCCGCGCGCGGGAGGAAAATTTCCCAATCCTCATCTCCTGCCCCCCCCCCCCCAGCTCCGCCTCCGTCGGCCGCCGCCCCGCCATGGCGATGCCGCCCCCCGCCCCGTCTCCGTCCCCCGCCGCCCCGCGTCCGTCCGCTGCCCCGCCGGTCCCCGTCACCCCGACCTCCGCCGTCCCGCAGCCGCCGCCCGCCCGCCCGAGCGAGGCGGAAGTTGCCTCGACGGTGGCCGCGACACACGTCGGAGCGAAGCGGCGGCGTGCTGGCCAGCACGTAGTCCAGCCGCCCCGCCTCGTCGCCCCGGCCCCGGCCCCCGTCGCCCCGGCGAAGCGGCCGAGAAAGGCGCCGCCGAAACGCCCGTCGCTTGGGCCAAAGGGTGCGGCCACCAAGCCGGCCGTGAAGAAGACAACCGCCCGGAAGAAGCCCACCGCTCCCATCGCCGACACACCGCCCGTCGTGCACGAGGTGCTCGATAATAATCCCGCAACATCATTCATGGGGCTTCTCCAAGACGCGGAGGTGGACATCGGGGCTGCTCCTCTCGAGTCTTTTGGGTTTGGTGGTGAGGAGGAGGAAGAGGGTGATGACGAGGAGGAAGAGGGTGATGATGAGGAGGTGACCGAGATAGAGGAGGAGACGTTCACCGCCGTTGGCCGCTCCACACCGCGCTCGACAAACTACACCGAGGCCGAAGATATTCTCTTGGTTCGTGCTTGGGCAAGCGTGGGGATGGATGCAAGCACGGGTACCGATCAAACCGGTAAACGATATTGGCAACGCATAGAAGACACCTATTGCAAGATCAAGCCGAAGACCGGTGGGTACATCTCTCGTTCATACCTGTCGCTTCAAGGCCGATGGGAGTTGATGAAGCCGTGTTGTGCTCGTTGGAGTGCGGCAATGGACCAAGTGATGAATGCACCGCCTAGTGGATGCGTGGAGAGTGACTATGTGAGTACATATGTGCTCATTTTTTATTTTCTATGCATTGTTGGGTTCTTATGTGAGTATGTGAGTACATATGTTTGTTTACTATGCTATTGGTGGGTTTGTAGGAGACCATTGCCGGTTTGAGGTACAAGGAGATGCCCGCTTCCAAGGGCAAATCATTCCCATTTAAGCATGCTTGGGCAATTCTTCAAACTTTTGACAAGTGGAAGTCGAGGGATCAAGAGACCGCACCCAAGAAGGCGGCAATGCTTAGGATGGATGATAGTGATGAGGAGGAAAGGAACTTGTGCAAGCCTGAGGGAACCAAGAAGGCAAAGCTAAGGATCAAGATGGAAGGAGAGGCGTCAAACTTAAGAGAGAAGATGGAGCAAATGATGAAGTCTAGGGAGACATTGATAATGAAGACATTGGAGACAAAGCTTCTTATCACCGAGAAGAAGAAAGAGGTGAAGCTTGCACAAGTTGAAGCACGGCGTGAACAAGCGAAGCGCAAGGCCGATATGGAGGAGAGGATGCTCAAGCTCAAGGAAGCAAAGGCATGGAAAGAGATAATGGCCGAGGAGAAGGAGCACGTGATGATGTGCAAAAAGGACATGGATGAAGACCAATTGGCGTGGTGGAAGGAGACCAAGGAGGACATCGCCGAGAGGAAGAGGCTACTTCGTGGTGCGTCCTCTACTCTTCGAGGTGACACTCCGATGAGTTGTGGTGGCGATGGAGGTGAGGTGGACTCCACCACCGGCGCCTATGGAGGTGCTTGAGGCGATGGCGGTGTGGAGGAGATGGCGCCGAAGTGCAACTTTTTGGTGACAGTGCCGATGAGAGGTGGAAGATGATGATTTTGTGATGTAAACTATTAAACCATGCATCAATGATTTTCATTTACTAGTTGTTTCAATGTTGTTTGTGTTTTTCTAGTGATAATTGTGATATGTCATATGACAATTACAAGGGTTGGGGTTGGAGTAATTCCGTTATAAGGGTTGGGTTTGAGGGTTCTAGTCTTTGTCCCAGTTTTTCAACCTCTAAACGTGCCAAAAAATACCCATTCTCAACCCTTAAAACGGTTTGAGGGTTTGAAAGTTTAGGGGTACTACTAGTGATGCTCTTACTCGCGGCATCGCAACACAGAGCGGTCCATGCCTCGCATGTACACTGGCCCCACGGATTGTTTGGCATTTAACTCCTAGTCGTCTGGGCTGTTCGGTTTACTTCATTGCCATCCTCATTCATAGTTCATTGGACGTACTTGCTGTATCGTTAGCCGGTTTTGGCCGTTACGCTTACCCGTTGGAGAGGGCTAGCTGACAAGCCTGCGTTTTGGGTTTTTGACGTGAGGGCATCTTCAATAGAGCGACGTAAACGGATCAAACCCGTCTGTTTGCGTCTGTATGGAGAAAAAAATCACCTCCAGCGGCTTGACGCGCAATGACCGCAACGTCCGTTCAGACGTAAACGTGGCTCGGATTTGCTCACGAATGTGTCAGCACGGACACGTCCGCGCGTTCGTTTTGGCTTGCTTAGCCCCTCTGTCTTCTCATGTGTTGGCCACTCCTGATCACATAAAAGTCACTTTTTCTCTTTCTTCCCTGATTAATGCATGACAAAGTCTTTATGGTTAAAAAATCGTCTCTACCGCCGAGACAGGTGAAGACGCATGCAAACATATGATCAATTTGTGTATCCGTACCAAATGAGAATGAACATAAATCGTATCTAAATTGCGTCGAGTCGTTCAAGATGCCCTGATGCGATCATGTGCTTCTTGTCTCTTGCGACAAGATGAGGTGGTTAGGGACGTAACGTCTCTTTCATACGCGTGGCTTGGTGGTCTAAGATGTGGTTAAGATCCGCTTATAGACGATTAATTTGTGTGGTTGTACTTGTGCTTGGTTTAGAAGAGTTCAGTTTTCTTTCTTTTTTTGTGTGGAAAGAAGAGTTCAGTTTTCGTGTATGTCTGATGTTAAGTTTCAGTGAACCATGGGAGCTTGAGCGCTCGCTACATTTCACAAGCATTTTCGGTTCTTTCGTTTCTTGCTGAGATTCTCGATTAAAATAAACGAACGGACCTATGCGGTATTACTTTTTTTACAGCTATTTTTTCTTTGTCAGAAGGCACTGACTGCCCGGCTTCAGATTAATAAAGCCCCGAACCGGCCAGAGTTTGTAAAATGCTGAAGAACAACTTACTCACAACGAAAACAACAAGCAAAGAAAAAAACATAAGGGGGTCTGGCTTTTCAGAACCTAGGTGCATGTAAACCCACTTTTTCAAAAGTGCGTTTGTGATGTAATAACTTGTTTTAAAATTCGAAACACAAAATGCATGCAAATGTGATCTCAAACATGTGCCCTGGACATAAGTTTCGTGACGAAAAAACCTTTTATTTTGCCTCGGCAAAAAAGTGAAATTTTCCAGGGCTATATAGCAGTATATATGTGACGTATTTTGTCTTTTTTAGATTCTAAAATAAAAAAGTGGTTTCTCCGCGAAAACTTTCTACGCACACATGGAACATGCATACGTACCCCGTTATTTTTAATTCAGAATTTTTTAACATTTGGAAAATGCATTTCCCACCTGGATTCACGTGCACGCAGGTTCAACTGGGACTTTTCCATAAGGACTAATCATAACTTGAGCATCAGAAGACCAACACATGTAGCCAATCCATTCGGTAAAAACTACCCCTATGACCTATAATAAGTGTCATGCATTTATTGTGGATAACATGGAGAAAAACGTGATCATAGATCTCCACGACCCCCCAACCTCCTCCCGCACGACCCCAACCCTAGCCCCACCGCACCCCCTCCACCTGTCGCTGCCGCCGGTGGCGCCGCCGGGCAAAGCCCGGGTAGCGTGGCGGCGGCGGGGGGGGGGGGGGGTCTTCCTCTGCTGCGCCGGGAAGCGCCCGGCCTAGTCTTCGCGTGGTGTTCTGGGACGGCGTCGAGATGGTGGAGGTCACGTCGTGTGGAAATAAGGATGCTGGAGCTCGATCCCCATCTCGGCAAGGCCACTTGTGGCGGCGCCGATGAGCTGCTGGCCTAGTTTCCTCTCAGATCTGCGGATCAGGGGAGGATGGATTCCCCGGGCACGGTCGAATTTCTACCCTGCCGTGGAGTTTGCGGAGTCTGTTCTAGAGTCGGAGGAGTGCTGATGTTGTTGCCTTCTCCTCGGCCGGCCGTGGTGGCGAGGGAGAGGAAGGATATGGCACCACTGTCCTCCTTTTTAGGGGTTGTGTTTTTCTGGTGGCTTGCGGCTGTCACGTTTTGCAGCTTCTTTCGGCCGGCCTTGGTGGTGAGGGGAGGAGGCGGTCCGACGTGGCGACGCCAAAATCGGCCAGATGGTCGGGAGAAAGACCCTTCTTCCTCCTTGTCGGTATGATTTGTTGTTGTTGTTATTCTTCTTCCTCAGCGCTGATAATGGAGGGAGTTCCTGGTTTGCCTGGGCGGATGGCCGCCGTGGTGCTGGACCGGTCGGTTGCTCGAGTTCCCTTTCTTCCGGAACGGACACTTTTCGTGGTACTCAAAGCCAAAGATGGCGAAGGCTGCTGCAGGCGTGTTGGATTGGTGCCCATGCCTTCTCGGCGCTGGTGTCAAGGAAGGAGGAAGCAGCGTGGTGGCAATTGCACCGTGGTCGAAGATGATGACATGCTTGCGCTTGGTTGTAGTTCTTTCTGCTGCAGGGGTCTTCTCTCAAGTTTATGGAATGATGACACAGGGCTCCGGAGATCTTCATGGGTTATGGTGGTCTTAGGGTATTCTAGGTGTTCTTGGTCCTTTGTGTTTGTGCTTCTCCATGCTTGTAAGGGTCAAAAAACTTCGTATCTTTCCGTGATATGAATACAGAGAAATTCTCAAAAAAAAAAACATGGAGTATAAAGTAGAATTTTCTTACTCACGCGGTGGTTCCTTCCATGGAAAATGGCACCTGGTCGAGGCCCTTCCCCGCGGACGGTGTTGTGGCCGTTGGCGTCACGGTGGACATACATCTAGGCTAGGGTTACCTGCCAATCTGGACTACAACTTGTTATCGATTTGTTGAGCACATTTGAAACATTGACGCAGCCGGCAAGAATGATACGACCTTTATGTATTTTGGGTGGATCATGTCAGGGTTCATGCATTGAGGCAAGAGCTTTAGGATCATCATTTTGTTGTATCCGTCGATGGCAACCCTTTCGCGTCATCTCCATATAAGTCTAGAGTAAAGAGCTACTCGACTCGTTAAGGCTCTGCTCACTAAAACTCATGATAGTTAAGGCGCAGATCGTTAAGCTCGTTAAATTTAATGAGCTAGAAGTGAAGATTGGCTCGGGTCGTTATACGGTCACGAGCGCTCGTTCAAAATCATTAGGGGCACACACGCTCAACATTCAAAAAATGCTAAGCTAGTAAGTTGACAAAATATGGCGAATTCATTAGGAGTACAACGGCAGTAAGCGGTGCGCAGGGATGTGGTCAGCACATACCTAAGGGCATGCCGCTGGTGGTTTGAGAAGATGAAAACACGAGATAATGACTATACAAGTGAGAGCAGCGGTTGTCATAGAAAATGCACTCATACGACGGGTTTCCTTGTTTCCATAGTGGATCAAGTTACCTAAAATTGGCTACTTGTATGGAGAATATAACTATACTTGCCAACTCTTCATTGCTAGCGAGCTTAACGAGTAGTTTACGCGACTCGTTAGCTTGCTTGTTTAGGTTATTAGCGTTAACGAGTAAAAATGATATTTGACTCCGTTTATTAAGAAAACGAGCTAAATTCAAATGAGTCAAGCAAACAAT
>NC_061512.1:194094525-194130383 GCF_022539505.1 Lolium rigidum | reverse complement strand
ATGATATGATCAACATGTTGATGTTCACCATTGAAACTACATCATCTCACGTGATGATCGGTTTTGGTGTAGTGGATTTGGATCGTGTACCACTTTACAACTATGAGGGATGTTGTATTAAGTGGGAGTTCATTAGTAATTAGATTAAAACATGAACTAATTATCATAAACATAGTCCGAGTAGTATTTTGAATTAATTTTGTAGTATTGGCATCCGTTTACTACTATGCGCTAGTCTTATAATTGAGATAGAAATACCGTTAAAATCTGACTAGAAACTTTACGGATTAGTACCGTATTGTTAATGAATCAAGAAATGATTAAGTCCTATTGCAAACATTTAGTGAAACTCACTTTGTTGATTCGGAGAGCTATGGTTTCAATTAGTACCTAAAGTTATCTTGTCTCCGTGAAACTTGAAGTTCAAATCTGTTTGAAAAGTAAGGAGCTGAAAATTTAGTTTTCGTAAATAATCAAGGTACGAGATATATGTGATATCTAAGACCTTATTGCAAGATGATAGAATATAAATTTGGTGAGACTACATAAACTCATAAGTTTTATGGGAATGTACGAAGGTTGAAGACGCAAGGCGTCCCAATCCTCCAACTATTGGGGCACTAACAATATTCGCATATCCATGAAGTGATTGTCCTTAGTATGCACCGTTGCTAAGACTCGTCGTTTCGAAGCATCACGTGATGATCGGGTGTTATAGATTCTACGTGTGCTTCCAACGGGTACAAGCCAGTTTTGCATATGCGAATACTAAGGTTTAAACTTTATGAGCCTAGCATGTACAGACATGGTCTCAGAAAGTTATCATGAATTGATGGATAAAATTATGAGTGAAATTGTTCATCATATTACAAATTTACTAATAGTGAAATCTGAAACACTTGTCATATGATGATCAACTTCAAAGTAAGAACCTCAAGGTTATTGGTATTTGACCAACAAACCTAGAAGTTATTGATGTTGAAATGTTTTTCCGAATAATGAGGAAAGCTAAAAGAGAAACCGCAAAAGATATTTTGGCAAAAGAAAAGAAAAGACTAGAAAGTCTAGCTCAGGTGTATATAAATGATATACATGTTATGGTTGTATTCCTAGTTAAGTCACACAATGAAATTCTTGGGTATTAATACCATATTGGTTGGTATGAAGTGTCATACAAAACAACGCAATACAAGAATACAATGGCCTAAGTGACTGACAAGGAATATGATAGGAATGCACGTCCGGAACAAAATAAAGTGTTATTATGTTCGTCGTTGGTATTCTATCTACCCCTTAGAATTTATAATAAAGAACTTAATAATTGTTATTTTGCTCGGTCAAATGAAAACAATGAGTTGTTCAAATTATGACATTACTCCATGTATGATGGATAAGTTATTATAAATCTTAATGGTGAAACACACATACATAACACTGACGCTAAAAATGCCATAAGGCAAATGATTTGAATTCCACTTATTTGTGGAACCGCAATTTAGGTCATATTAGAAAGGATCGCATGAAGGAACTCCATGCAAATGGATTTTTGGAGTCATTCGATTTGTAGAATCGTTTGGCACTTGCAAAATCTTTTCTAAAAGGTAATGACTGAAATACCGTTCATAGGCCGAAGAGTTGAACGGGCAACTAACTTAGTGAAAACATACATAATGATATATGTGGTTCATCGGGCATAGTTGTGTGCGGAAGATTCTTCTACTTCATGAAAACTTTCAAACAATGAATTGAGTATATATGTGGATATATTCAATAAGGAAAAGTTTGAAACATTTGAATAGGATTCAAATAAATTTCAGCATGAAGTGGAAATCATCGTAATAGAAATCAAATATCTATGATTGGATCATGGTGGAAATATTTGAATTACGAGTTTTAGCGAACATCTAAGAGAGTTATGAAATTGTTCTACAACTTACGTTCTTGGAGTATCATAGTGATGATGAAGTATCCAAGAGATATATCCAAACTTTGTTGGATCAATGATGAGATAAAATATTGATGCCATTATATTTTTGTGGATTATGCTTTAGTGACTACCGCTTTTACACCGAATAGAGCATCATCATGATCCGTTGAAATGACACCATACAAGTTATGGCATGGGTATAAACCCTAATAGTCAACCAAAATCGGATGAATGTCTTTGTTGGTTATCCCGGAGATTTAATTGGGAATTCTTCCCACGAGACAAAGACAAAAGTGTTTGTCAATGTTTCTTATTTCCGAGAAATTGTTTCGAGTGAAGTATTTGAGTGGGAGGACAATATAATTTGATAAGGTTTATGAACCCGAGCATAATGATCGGAGTAGCGCAAAGATCGGAATTGGTTTCGGAAGCGGCCACGACGATCATGGCTCTCATGACTACAAAGTGTTTTAGCCATGGAGATCGAAGTACATATTGAACCTTGTAGGTATGGTTTACTTTGTGATCAAATAAATGATTTGTGGACAAAGGATTGATTTTGAACAATGATAAACCAACTACAAAACAAAGAAGTTATGATGGGCCCCGACTCCATTAAAATGGCCATGCGCCATGAAATCCAAGATAGATGAATACTTTATGAAAGTAAATGGATCTATGAAATTGATAGACTTGGATGAAATATCCTTGAAGAAAGCTTGACTTATCGAAAAATTGTTTACGACAAAGTTCAAAGAGTTGAATACGATAAGATTAGATCTTCCGTAGCAATGCTTATAGTCTATGTGGATTATTCTAGTAATCACTACATATTTCTTTTATGAGATATGCTAGTAGGATGGCAAAATACACTACTTAACAGAAGTATGTATACAAGATACAACCAAGAGTTTTGCTGGTCCGTGAAATACTAGATAGATATACAAACTTCAATTGGATGAAGTGAGTATCACGGAGTTGGAATCTTCACCAGATGAAATAGTCAAAGAGTCTTTGATTTCATCAGAGACGATGAAGAAGCTTGCATTTGCAAGAAATTAAGTGGGAGCGCTAAGACACATTTATAATACTTTATGTAGGTGACATATAGTTGGTTATAAATGATGTAATTATATACTTGATTAAAAAGGTTTCATTGAGAATTAACTTCAATGAAAGGATATGGACCGAAACAAATTTAGTGTCAAGATCTATGAAGATAGATTGAAACATATAAATAAGTTTAAGTCAAAGTACATATGATGGATATTGAAGTAGTTCAATATAGAAATATTAAGAAAATGTTCTTGTCATGTGAAGGTTTAACAAGACTTGAGTGTATCTGACACTCAATGAGTAAAAACACATGAGTGATTATAGATCACGAATAATATGTACACAATCGGATATCATGTGCTATAAAGTGTTATGAGCATATACCGAATGATTCATATGATAATCATTGGACGACAAGTAAGAATATCCTTGAGTACTTTAGAAGAACTAAGGATATATATATATATATATTTGTATGAAGAAATGACAAACAAATCGCTGTAAGGTGTTACACCGATATTGGTTTTGTCACATATAAAATATAATTTCAATCTCAAATTAGACTAAGTGTTGTTTAAAAGGTAGCACAATGAGCTAGAAGTTGTCTATGCTAGATTTAGAAGAGTTCTAAATATTGTGACGGATTCTACAAAAGAAGGCAGAGTATGTCATTATTTTGACAATGACAAAGGATGTTAAGTCAAGAGGTTCTTTGAGAACTTGGTGTATTTCCGACAGAGTCAGAACTTTGAAGCTATATTGTGTGTGACAATATTAGTAACATATTTCAGACAGCGGAATTAAGGTTCCACCGAAGACCAAACATATTTAATGCCGACTCATTTGGAAATGAGTGATGCGTTGAGACGCAAATGAATTACAAAATACATACGTTTCCGAGCGTGTCGGATCCGTTGACTAAAACCTCTCCCGTGAGCAAAACATGATAAAGCACCGTAAGGCCAAGGTGTTATATCTTTACAAATGTAAAATAGATTATTGACTCTAGTGCAAGTGGGAGATCGAAGGAGATATGCCCTAGAGGCAATAATAAAGTGGTTATTATTTATATCTCTATGTTTATGATAAATGTTTATATATCATGCTATAATTGTATTAACCGAAACATTAGTACATGTGTGATATGTAGACAACAAGAAGTCCCTAGTATGCCTCTTAAACTAGCTTGTTGATTAATGGATGATTAGTTTCATAATCATGAACATTGGATGTTATCAATAACAAGGTTATATCATTATATGAATGATGTAATGGACACACCCAATTAAGCGTAGCATAAGATCTCGTCATTAAGTTATTTGCTATAAGCTTTCGATACATAGTTACCTAGTCCTTATGACCATGAGATCATGTAAATCACTTATACCGGAAAGGTACTTTGATTACATCAAACGCCACCGCGTAAATGGGTGGTTATAAAGGTGGGATTAAGTATCCGGAAAGTATGAGTTGAGGCATATGGATCAACAAGTGGGATTTGTCCATCCCGATGACGGATAGATAAACTCGGGCCCTCTCGGTGGAATGTCGTCTAATGTCTTGCAAGCATATGAATGAGTTCATAAGAGACCACATACCACGGTACGAGTAAAGAGTACTTGTCAGGAGACGAGGTTGAACAAGGTATAGAGTGATACCGAAGATCAAACCTCGGACAAGTAAAATATCGCGAGACAAAGGGAATTGGTAATATATGTGAATGGTTCATTCGATCACTAAAGTCATCGTTGAATATGTGGGAGCCATTATGGATCTCCAGATCCCGCTATTGGTTATTGGTCGGAGTGAGTACTCAACCATGTCCGCATAGTTCTCGAACCGTAGGGTGACACACTTAAAGTTGGATGTTGAAATGGTAGTACTTGAATATGGTATGGAGTTGGAATATTTGTTCGGAGTCCCGGATGTGATCCCGGACATCACGAGGAGTTCCGGAATGGTCCGGAGAATAAGATTCATATATAGGATGTCATTTTATGTGAATAAAATGTCGCGGAAGGTTCTATGGAAGGTTCTAGAAGGTTCTAGAAAAGTCCGGAAGAAACCACCAAGGAAGGTGGAGTCCACAAGGGACTCCACCTCCATGGCCGGCCAGCCCTAGATGGGGTGGAGTCCCAAGTGGACTCCACCATAGGGGGCTGGCCACCCCCCACATGGGAGGTGGGAATCCCACCTTTGGGTGGGAGTCCTAGTTGGGCTAGGATTGCCCCCTCCTATGGAAGGTTTTGGTTTCGGGTCTTATTCGAAGATTTGGACACCAACACTTGGGTTCCACCTATATAATGAGGGGCATAGGGGAGGGGCCGGCCACACCAAAGCCACCACCTTGGCCGCACCCCTTGGAGGCCGGCCACCCCTCTCCCCAAACCCTAGCCGCCCCACTCCTCCTTCTTCCCCGCACGCTTAGCGAAGCTCCGCCGGGATTCTCCACCGCCACCGACACCACGCCGTCGTGCCTGTCGGATTCAAGAGGAGCTACTACTTCCGCTGCCCGCCGGAACGGGGAGGTGGACGTCGTCTTCATCAACAACCGAACGTGTGACCGAGTACGGAGGTGCTGCCCGTTCGTGGCGCCGGAACCGATCGTGATCAAGATCTTCTACGCGCTTTTGCAAGCGGCAAGTGATCGTCTACCGCAGCAATAAGAGCCTACTCTTATAGGCTTTGGAATCTCTTCAAGGGTTAGTCTTGATCATCTCCTCGTTGCTACCGTCTTCTAGATTGCATCTTGGCTTGGATTGCGTGTTCGCGGTAGGAAAATTTTTGTTTTCTATGCAACGTTATCCTACACCAACACCTTCCTGACCAGGTATAGGTCAGGTGGCACGCCCTTGCATCAGCATCGGACGTGTGCGCAGAAGGCTTTGCGGGCCGTCGCTCGGAGGGACCAGGGCCAGCCGCGAGTCTCGGGAGATTCCCGGCTCTACGGTGTTGCCCGTCGCTGCCCGCCGGTGGGTTTCCGACCGCAACACATTCCGGCACGCCGGTGGGACAATCTTCGACATCCACCGCATCGCCATCTACATCTGAGATGGCGGAAGGCACTCCGGTCAAGTACGAGGATCTGACTGAGGAGCTCAAGAAGAAGCATGACGAGATCAAAGCAGTCCTCGAAGCCGACCTCATCGGCTCTTTCCACAGAACCCGCTCCCATGGCATCAGGTGGAAGGGGTTCTCGCCTGAAGGCGCGCTCGATGGAGTGGACTTGTCCTCCCCGTCGAAGAACGCACCGAGTCGGCTGCGTCGGGAGATCAACTTCATGGTGGCTCATTCGGCTGCACCGCCACTCGAGAGCCTCGGTGAACACTTTGGAGCGTGTCGCTCTGCGCGTGATCCAGGAAATCATGAGCCATCAGTATTCTCCGTCAGGACCAGCTCTGGGGACTTACCAAGGAGAGATGCCACTCCAGTCCCGTCCACCGCTGCCGTTCGCGTTGGCAGCACCAGAAGTGTCGAGTTCATCGGCATACGTCGTCTA
Organism: Lolium rigidum; assembly: GCF_022539505.1. Lineage (NCBI taxonomy): Eukaryota > Viridiplantae > Streptophyta > Magnoliopsida > Poales > Poaceae > Lolium > Lolium rigidum. The sequence goes on along the minus strand of NC_061512.1, from coordinate 194,123,901 downwards.
CAGATTGGTGGTGACCCTAGTGACTACCAATTCTTACGTGAGGCGCCCAAGGAGATCCCCCACGGATACACGTGCGCATACGTGCCAGACTCGCAGAATCGGGCACTCTCGAACCAGGCCGCAACGGCGGGGACTTCGGAACGGCAGGAGGAACGTCGGGAACGGACCTTGAGAAGCGTGACGTGGCTAGCTAAGTACGCCACTCCGACAAACCTCCGCAGCTCAGCTCCTGCGGTTGGCTCGAACCGGAAAAGCAAGCTTGGCTGGCTAAGTATGCTACCCCGGCGAATCTTCGAGTTCGACGCCTGCAGCCATCACCGCGGATCAGATTTGTACAATTCGAAAGACCGGTTCGGCATGATGCCGAAAAGGAGGACAATCGGCTATTCCAAGCCGTACCCCAACGAGTACGAATTGATCCCGCTACCACCCAAATATCGGCTCCCCGACTTCACAAAGTTTAATGGATCGGATGGTTCCAGCTCCATCGAGCATGTGAGCCGATATTTGGCACAGCTGGGTACGATCTCAGCATCAGACGAGCTGCGTGTGAGGTTCTTCGCGCAGTCCCTCACAGGATCGGCTTTCGGGTGGTACACTTCGCTGCCACCAAACTCAATCCGGACTTGGAAGCGAGTCGGAAGAGCAGTTCCACGAGCGAGTATCACTCGGAGGCTTCCGAGGCCGGCATTGCCGATCTAGCACAAGTACGACGAAGCGCGGGGAAACAGTGGCGGAATACGTCCGGCGCTTCGGGACCGTTAGGAACCGATGCTATTCGGTTCATGTAAGTGAAAAAGAAGCGATCGAGTTGGCGGTGGTGGGTCTCTCATCATCGATCAAGGACGTGGCCTCCCAAGCAGACTACCCTTCACTGGCGCACATGGTGCAGAAGCTGTCGGCATATGAACAGCGCCACCCAGATGTTTACCAGGATAAATTCAAGCGTGCGGTGGTCCTGGTTGAGGCAGACGAAGAGGAAGGTGCTGCGGGAGATCAAGAGGTAGCAGTGGCCGAATGGACTCGGGGGGCAAGCCCCGTGTCCTGTAAATGGGTTAAGCCACAAGGTCCTCCAAAAGGGTTTGACTTCGACGTGACCAAAGCTGAGCAGATCTTCGACCTCTTACTCAAGGAGAAGCAGCTAAAGTTACCCGAAGGTCACAAGATCCCCACGGTGCAAGAGCTGAACGGAAAGCCATACTGCAAATGGCATAACACGTTCACCCACGCCACCAACGACGGCAGGGTGTGGCGTCAACAGGTCCAAATGGCGATAGAACAAGGGCGGCTAATTTTCAGCCAGTACGCCATGAAGGTCGACACACACCCCTTCCCCGCCGTTAACATGGTGGAGTATACTTACCATGGAGGGTGCCAGCCAGATTTCTCGTGCAATATCAACATGGTAGGACCTCGGACACCACTCGGTAAGGACGGAGATGAGGGCAGCTGCTCTCATAGCAAGGATACAGAGGAAGCCGCTCCACGCGATCGGCTCCGTCACGATGGCAAGCGCTACATCACAGAGGGAGAAGTGAGGAACGTAAGATATCAGCGACCTCTCTCTGATCACCTCCTCAACAAGTATGTTGGTCAATATGACCAACGCCGGCGGTACAACGACGATGATGAAAAAGATCGTCTGGCTAGGGACGACAGGAGACGCCGTCGGCATGATCGTGACGAGGAGAGATATGAGCGTCACGCCAAGGAAAAGTCGAGAGAGCAAGACGACGTGGATAGGCACTGGGACTGCCCCTTCTTCAGATACTGCTGGGATTCTGGAATGAGCCGATTGCCCACAATCGGCAACTGCCCAGAATGTAAACAAAAGAAGAAGGATGTAGCTAACGTGTTCGTGTTCAAACGTCTAGGGCCTCTCCCGCCTCGGAACAGGCATGCTGAGTCCGCTCGGGTGGAAGATCTCGAGGAACTAGAGGACGATGATGAAGAAGAAGACAAGTATCATCGGCCAAGGTGGTGCCTCGATGGGCTCAGCCGTTCCCAAAAGCGAAGGGTTCAACGACTACGTGGGTTGGAGGAAGCTGAAAGGTTGTACCTGCACACGTTGAGGAAGGCGCGGCCTGATCTGGCCGCTAAAATTCAGCGAACCCTGGACGAAGAAGGTCGGCCACAAAGGAAAGAGTGGCGCCCCAGACAAAAGAAAGCCGATGATGAGACATCGGCTGGCACAAACATGGTCTCCATCCTTCCAACGGAGTTTAGTGCTCCAGGATTGGACGACTGCGAGCGCATCGACGTGACAAAGAACGGGGTTAGGCTGGTTTTATCCACCGGCCTGACCGTGTAACAAAAGCAACATCGATGGACAAACGTGGCGATGCCGATCCAGGTGATCGGCCCCAAGGATTTATGGAGGAACATTGCAAAACCTTCATCGAGCAAGCAACATGGAGGCCGATTCCAAGCAATCGGCCAAAATTATCCTCACCATACATTCTACCTGGGTTCAGCATTTGATCCAACAGGGAATACCTGAAGAGCCGATACCCTCAATTACTTGAAAGAATCGGCTCGGGGGGCACCTAGGTGGATAAAACACGAGGGTATGAAGTGGAAGTGTCTTTCAAATGCCCAGCAGCCCAAGATATTCTTTGATGATGGGTATTGAAGTATGGGGCCGATACTTCAATCGGCCGTAAAAAATTCAAATTTTTTTAAGCACAGCCGATGCGCGGACATCGACTTAAGGATAGAAAGCCGATGCATGGGCCATTGACGCAAGAGGTACAACTGTTATAAACAGGAGCCCAATGGAGCAGGTATCGAGTTACATGGAATTGTTTGGTGGCTTAGATCCTCTCTCCAAGAACCTCCAACTTCTTTTTGCAAGTATTTGAGTCCGCAATATCAGCTGGGGCAAGTTTGAGGGATCACAACCCTGACCAATACCAAGAACAGCATGGACGTACAGATCAGGTTAAGGATGGGTTGCATCCATCCGCCAAAGGAAAGGGGCCGATCTGATTAGCAAGGCGCAAGAAGTGGACTGGAAAAGCTCGGGGGGCAGCTCACCCTGAAGGTTCTCTGCTCTGGGGAGCCGATTTTGTTGAAATCGGCTGGCTCTGCATTATGACTTGGAAGCCGATGGTGGCACATTTGGTTGGCTCACTGCTGTTCTCGCCTTGATTGAGGCTCGGGGGGCAACTGACTGCGTAGATATTCTGTTCCTAAGAAGCCGATTGAGACTTCGTCGGCTGGCCCTCCATCATAATCTTCTTCAAGGGGATTGGGCGGGTTTGAAGAATATCTCTGAATATCTGAATATCCAGAGGTATCGGCTTCAGCGTCAAGTCGTTTCAGCAGCGGTTCTGGGGCTCTCTTAAAGGCGTTGGTCTTCCACATTGTCCACCAGAACTCAAGGGCATCAGTTGGAGAAATGAAGGACTGATGCGTTAGCATCGGCTTATTAGACATTGACCAAGTTCACGGTCACTCCTGAGTCGAAGAAGTGAGGAGCGGATTATGGGGAACCGATGCGTTGCCATCGGCTCATTGAACATTGACCGAGTTGACAATCGGCTAAATTAGCATAAGAGGGAATCGGCAAAATCAAATTGGGGAATTTCTTCATTGATAAACGAAATTTCTTACATAAAGAGCTGATTGCTCTCAAAAGGAAGTACTAAGGGGATACATTGCCCCATCTACTACTGATCCTATGCTAAGGGCCCTATCTACGGGCCGTCGCTGCCCTCGTCGTCGCCGCCGTCGCCGCTGTCGGCGCTACTCCCGGCGGGCTCGTCGTCGCAGCTGTAGCGACCGCCGGGAGGACCCTCGTTGTCCTCGTCCTCCTCGTCAGCGTCGTCGTCGTCGCTGTCGAAGTCGCTGAGGTTTCCCGGCCAGGGGCAGAAGCGCTTAGGCCGGTGGCTCGTCGGAGGAGCTGTCGTCGTCGTCCTCCTCCTCCTCCTCCTCCTTTGCCTCCTCGGAGGAGGTGAAGTCGTCCCAGGAGAAGCGATCGTCATCGCTCTCCTCCTCCGATTCCCCGTCGGCAAGGAAGCGGAGGTCGCTCTCCCGTCCGTCGAGGACTTGTCGTCCTCGGACCAGACGGAGAAGTCATGGCCGGGCTCCTCCCCGGCTTCTATGGCGCGGCGGATGTTGGCCGCATGGACCTCCTGAGGGTCCCGTTCTGGCGTCGGCTCGTGGGAGGAAGAGGACTCGATGGAAAGTCCCGATGAGGCGGAGGAGGAAGAAGACATGGTGGCGCAGGAGGGCTTTTGGAGTGCTAATGCGGAGAGGATGAAAAGGAGAACTGTTCGATGCGGTTAAATAAAAGGAGATGGAGTGGAGGTTTAATGTTCGAACAGTTTTCGAGGATGTGGTGCCAAAAAACTGTCAAATCGTGCAGAGAAGTTGGGAAGGCAAGTCGTCATGATGAAAAATACTGCGACGGTTCTGCTCTGCCACGACATGACCCCTCGAAGGAAGAACAGGGTGGTTTTGAAATTATCATTGCCAAAACCAGGGGGGCATGTGTTAGCACCAGATTTTGGCCAAATCAGGAGATGGGCCGTGAGTGAGATGGGCTTGAAGGATATACGCGTGGAGGATCTCTGAAGCGGCCTGACACGAAGAAGTTGGGCTAAATTGCCCGTGTATCTGTATTATAATAGATCGCATCTTAATTTGGAAGTTAGAGTTTAACCCGTGCACGGTTAGGTGCACGCCTGAATTAGAAAGTCCCCTGGACTATAAATATGTATCTAGGGTTTATGAAATAAACAACAATCAACGTTCACCACAAACCAATCTCGGCGCATCGCCAACTCCCCCGTCTCGAGGGTTTCTTCCGGGTAAGCACCATGCTGCCTAGATCGCATCTTGCGATCTAGGCAGCACACGTTTATTCGTCGTTCATGCGTTGCTCGTACTGAATCCTTTTTGATGGCAGGCAACGTAGTTATCATAGATGCTTTAGGGTTAGCATTGTTCTTCGTATCATATGCTATCGTCGTGCAACCCTTAGGCATCTAGCCGCCCTTACGCCTATCAAGGGTGTAAGGGCGGCACCCCGCTTGATCATTGTTTAGTAGATCCGATCCGTTATGATTGCTCCTTGTTCTTCAAGGATTAGTTTAATATCTGCATTGTTAGGCCTTACAAACGGGTCGAAGGATCCAGATGGCGCACGGGGTGTAGTTTGCTAGCCCTAGACAGGATGTTCGAGGATCAACTTCGTGTTGGTTTTTAGGCCTTGTCTAGGGTCGGTTTACGATCACCGTGCGTGGCCGCCGAGCTCGATCACGAGTAGGATGTTCCGATTATGCGGTGAAAACCCCGGATCGTAGTAGGTCGCTTTAGCTTTATCTTGATCAAGCGGGACCACCATCCGATTGTACACCTCGTACGTATCATGGGTGGATCGGCTCTTTGAGCCGATTCACGGGACAACTCGAGAGCCGATCGAGGCTCGTATTTAATGTTTACGTGTATGCCATGCAGAAACTAAGCGAGGCATCATCCAACACCTTCCCGACCAGGTATAGGTCGGGTGGCACGCCCTTGCATCAGCATCGGACGTGTGCGCAGAAGGCTTTGCGGGCCGTCGCTCGGAGGGACCAGGGCCAGCCGCAGTCCTGGGAGATTCCCGGCTCTACGGTGTTGCCCGTCGCTGCCCGCCGGTGGGTTTCTGACCGCAACAGAGGTTCAACTATAGGAGCAGTTGTTAAGGCTTTCTTTAGGGTTTCAAAATCTTCCTTACAATCATCATCAAAAACAAAAGGTACATCTTTTTGAAGAAGATTAGTAAGAGGCTTTGAAATCTTAGAGAAGTCTTTAATATATCTCCTATAAAACCCAGCATGACCAAGAACACTACGAATACCTTTAACATCCCTAGGATAGGGCATCTTCTCAATAGCTTCAACTTTAGCTCTATCAACTTCAATACCTCTCTCGGAAATTTTATGTCCCAATACAATTCCTTCATTAACCATAAAGTGGCATTTCTCCCAATTAAGAACAAGGTTAGTTTCCTCACATCTCTGCAAAACTTTATCAAGGTTTCGCAAGCAACTATCAAAAGAATTCCCATAGACAGAAAAATCATCCATGAATACCTCTACAATACTCTCACAAAAGCCATGAAAAATAGCAGACATGCATCTTTGAAAAGTAGCAGGAGCATTACATAAACCAAAAGGCATACGCCTATAAGCATAAGTTCCATAGGGACAAGTGAAAGTGGTTTTCTCTTGATCTTTAGTTTTAACGACAATTTGTGAAAATCCGGAATAACCATCAAGAAAGCAAAAATGAGTATTTTTAGATAACCTTTCTAACATTTGATCAATAAAAGGCAAAGGGTAATGATCTTTCTTAGTAACCTTATTAACTTTTCGATAATCAATGCACATTCTATAACCTACAACTACTCTTTGAGGTATGAGCTCATCATTATCATTAGGCACAACGAGTCATTCCTCCTTTCTTAGGAACACAATGCACAGGACTAACCCATCTACTATCAGCAATAGGATATATAATACCAGCTTCAAGGAGTCTTAATACCTCATTTCTTACCACATCCTTCATCTTAGGAATTAGACGACGCCGAGGTTCAACAACGAGCTTCGCATCATCTTCCATATTAATGGCGTGTTGGCAAATAGAGGGAGAAATCCCCTTCAAGTCATCAAGAGTGTAGCCAATAGCTCCTCGGTGTTTCTTCAATATCTCCAATAACCTTTCTTCTTCAAACTCTGAAAGCTTAGAACTAATAATAACAGGATATATTTTCTTATCATCAATATGAGCATATTTAAGATTATCAGGCAATGTTTTTAAATCAAAGATAGGATCTTCCTTTGGTGGTGGTGTTGTACCCAGATCTTCCACTGGTAAATCATGCTTAAGAATAGGTTGACGAAGGAAAATTTCATCAAGCTCATTTCTTTCTTCCCTAAAAACTTCACTCTCACTATTCTCCAAATGTTGCTTGCAAAGGATTACTAGGAGCAAGAGCAATAGATGCACACTGTTCAACTTTAAAATCACTATTAGGCGAATCAATTTTATAAGGAGTTTTGGTAAATTTAGAGAAGTTAAACTCATAAGATTCACCAACAAATTTAGTCAAAATTTTCTCTTTCTTACAATCTATAATAGCTCCACAAGTATTTAGAAAAGGTCTACCAAAAATGATAGGACAATATTTACTAGCAGCAGAACCAAGTACCAAAAAGTCGGCAGGATATTTAATCTTACCACATAGAACTTCAACATCTCGAATAATACCAATTGGAGAGATAGTTTCTCTATTAGCCAGCCGAATAACCACATCAATATCTTCAAGTTCACAAGAACCAATTTCGTGCATAATCTCCGTGTAAAGCTCATAAGGAATAGCACTAATACTTGCACCAATATCACATAATCCATAATAACAATGATCACCAATTCTAACAGATAGCATAGGAACACTAGCTTTCCTAGACTTATTAGGATGCGAAACAATATTAGAAGCATCTTCACAAAAAATAATATGACCATCCTCCACATTTTCAGTCACAAGATCTTTAACAATTGCAACAGCATGTTCAACTTTTATTTGTTCTTCAGGTTCTATAGGTTTCTTTTCACTTTTATGAACCGCACTATTTATAACAGAGTACTCCTTCATTTTAGCAGGGAAAGGAGTTTTTTCAATATAAGCTTCAGGAATAACATGATCAACAGTTTCAACTACAACACATTTATTTATAGATGAATCAATTTTATCTTTATACGGTTCATGATACTTATCAAAGTTCTTCTTAGGCAATTAATAATGAGAAGCAAAAGCTTTATAAAGATTTGCAGCAACTTGAGAATCAAGACCATAAGTAGCACTCATATTACGAAATTTATCAGTATCCATAAAAGCTTCAATGCATTTATAATCATAAATTATACCTGATTCTCTATCCTTGTCGTTCTCCCATCCTTCAGTATTTTCTTGGATCCGATTAAGAAGGTCCCTTTTAAACTCTTCCTTATTGCGTGTAAATGATCCGTAACAAGAAGTATCCAAGCAAGGTCTTGTCTTGAAAAGAAAGTCTTGCATAGAAATTATCAATAATAATATTACCAGGAAGCTCATGAATGGGGCATTTGAGCATTAAAGACTTCAATCTCCCCCAAGCTTGGGCAATACTTTCTCCTTCATGAGGCCAAAAATTATATATCCGATTCCGATCTTTGTGAATCTCACTTGGAGGATAGAACTTAGAATAAAACCGGGGCACAATATCATTCCATTCAAGAGAATCCCCATTATCCAAGTAATTTATACCAATGCGCCGCTTTACCGGACAGCGATACAGAGAATAGTTTCTTCCTCACTTCATCCATAGCAATACCTGCACACTTGAATAAACCGCATAATTCATGTAAGAACAAGTAAATGATCTCCGGGGTGGACAGCTTCCATCCCCTGTATAACGGTTACCCACTACACGTTCAATAATTTTCATAGGTATTTTGTATGGTATTTCTTCCTTACCTGGCGCCTCATCCACTACCTTTGCAGTAGTAGTAGATTTCCCAAATAAACACTCAAGAGAAGATCTCTCCATAATGAGTTATAGCAACAGGCGGAAATAAAATCAGCACAAACAGTAGAAATTTCCCTTACCAATTCCACTTACCAATAGCGCTTCACTCCCGGCAACGGCGCCGTAAAAATAGTCTTGATGACCCACAAGTATAGGGGGTGTATCGCAGTATCTACGATAAGTAAGAATGTCGATCCCAACGAGGATCAGAAGGTGTTGACAAGCAGTTTCGATGAAGGATTCACTGTAAATGCTCACAAACAAGTATTCAGGGGGTTTGATGTAACAGATGAATAAAGTACGAGTAAATAAAGTGCGAGAGTAACAATTGCAGCGAGTGGCCCAATCCTTTTTAGCACAAAGGACAAGCCGGTTTGTTTACTTATAATGACCAAACGTTCTCGAGGACACACGGGATTTTAGTCTAGTGCTTTCGCTACATACGGCTAATTAATCTTCATTGTTTTGATAAGTGTTGTGTGGGTGAACCTATGCTAATGTACCGCCCTTCCTAGGACTAATACATACTTGTGATTATACCCCTTGCAAGCATCCGCAACTACAAGAAAGTAATTAAGATAAATCTAACCACATCCTTAAACTCTGAGATCCTGCGATCCCTCCTGCATCGATATACCAACGAGGGCTCAGGTTTCTGTCACCCCGGCAACCCCGCAATTGGCAAACGAGTACAAGATGCATTCCCCTAGGCCCATAAAGGTGAAGTGTCGTGTAGTCGACGTTCACACGACACCACTAGAAGAATAACACCACAACTTAAATATCATAACATTGAATACTACTCAACCACACTTCACTACTAACATTTAGACTTCACCCATGTCCTCAAGAACTAAACGAACTACTCACGAGACATCATATGGAACATGATCAGAGGTGATATGATAATGAATAACAATCTGAACATAAACCTTGGTTCAATGGTTTCACTCAATAGCATCAATAACAAGTAGAAATCAACACCGGGAGAGTTTCCCCTATCAAACAATCAAGATCAAACCCAAATTGCTACGGTGGTGACGAGGTGCAGCGGTGGAGACGGCGGTGATGATGATGAAGATGATGGTGATGGTGATGGAGATGATGTCCAGCTCGATGGCGGTGACGATGGCGTCGATTTCCCCCTCCGGGAGGGAATTTCCCGGCGGATTCCCGCCCGCCGGAGAGCTCTTTTCTCTCTGGTGTTCCTCCGCCCGCGCAGGCGGCCGTGACTCTTCGCGACGTACCCCTCTCGGCTTAGGTTTTCGGGACGAAGGCATACGCGAAGAAAAGGAGGCGAGAGGGGCTGTGGGCCTCCCTCCTCATAGGGCGGCGCGGCCGAGCCTTGGGCCGCGCCGGCCTATGGGGTGGGCCCACCTCGGGTCCCCTCTTCCCCCCTTCTGGCTCCCTTCGTCATCTGGAAAAATAGGAGTTTTCGTGTAATTCCCGTCAATTGTTGATCTTCCGAAATATTGCGTTCTGACGATGTTTTTTTCAGCAGAATCCTGGCTCCGGTGCGCGATCCTCCAATAATCATGAATCATGCAAAATAGATGAAATAACATAACTATTATCTCCAAATATGAAATATATCAATGAATAACAGCAAATTATGATATAAAATAGTGATGCAAATTGGACGTATCACTCCTCCAGTCTCGGGCGGAGGGGAAAGCTTTGGGTTAGCTCTTCCAGTCAACAGTCAACACATTTCGAAAGCAACGGTCAAGTCAAAACCACCGTGGCTCCCTAGCCGTCACCGGTAACGGAAGGCCTCTGACCAGACGACAACCCTCCCGTCCGAGCCTCTGCGAGGGGTTTCAAACTAGAGGGAGGGGAAAACTGAGGAAAAGTTAAGAGGCTGGGGAAAACTGAGTACAACTAACGAACCAGGGCCACGAGAACAAAAAACCCTTTCTTTTATTCTAAATTCAAAACAAATTCAATAATTAGTAAAACTTTTCAAAATAAATAAAAACCAGTAAGTAAATAAGGAAAATCTTATAATTAATTTTCCTTTAATAATAACTTGTTAAATCCTTATTAGGAAGATTTAAACCATGATTAATAATTATCTTAATTATTATTTCTTTAAAAATAAAAAAATGCCATAATCCAATATTATTTTCAAATCCAAGTTATTAACAACTTCAACTCCATAATAAAATGATTACCTTAAGAGTTACATCACAATTAGGAAACCCTAATTCCATTAGGAATAGAATTATAACCCCATAATTTTATGTGGGATACTAAAAACCCTAATGCCATTTAGAACCCTAGCTCCATTACTTCATATGAACCCTAAAGGGTTTCCAAACCTACACCCCAAGTTAACATATGATTATGTTACTGCAATAGTAGTCATAGAACCATAGTAGCAACTAAATTTTTACCATGACCACATAAAATGTAGTAACCTATCATTACTAAATTAGCATCCCATGTGTTCATCTTAATCAAACCTGGATGATCAAATAGAACCAACCCTAGTTCCTATCCTTAGGGATATAAACCTTAAATTAACCATGCTTAGCATCACACCATTGTGATGAACCCTAATAGTAACCATTACTGATGTTTACCTTACATAACATACTCCACTAAACCCTACCAGTGTGAGATACTTATGAGCTATCTTATTTAGGAAACAACCATTCTCTACTTAGATATCCAATAGCTAATCCAAGACAACCTCAACCTTAATTGTAATACTTCTTCTTACCTAAGTAATATGTTCTTCAAAAGTTATTCTTTTGAAGTAAATAGAGAATCATCATCAACCCTTCTTATAAGGACCTATAAACCCTAGCTAGCTATCACTAACAAGATGAACCAATCTTGATAGCAACCTTGTATGAATAATTGCTTAGGATGCCTAGGCTTAATTTAACCTTACAAGCCCTAGGTGTCGATGAATCCAACCTTGTTGTGATCCATCTAATACTTACTCCAGAAACCAATTGGAACCATAGAAAACCATAAAACCCCACAAACCCAATTATCATACTTGTTCTTTATTAAAGAACATGTTCTTAAAAAGTTATTCTTTTGAAGAATATAACAAGTAATCATTAACCATGCCATTCAGTACTAAAACTGACAAGTGTTCTTTACATATTATCATTATGCCAAATATAATTCCTTGTATGCTCAATTGATTATTATGCTGTATTATATAACTTGCACATGATACCAAGTAATCCAAACCCTAATAAGAACCTTGTTTGTGAATCACTCTAAAAGTGCAACACACCCTGAACTAATCATTACCACTCAATAATCCTAAATCATCGGGGTTAGGGCACGCTTAGAACGAATGCATCTCATACTTATGCATTATTGCATCCTTGCCAATCTTTTAAACATCGTCCTTACCGGACGATGATGCTATTTCAGAATTTGGAGTTATTGCGTATCGAAGACATTGATCGCATAATCTTGCGGTCAAGACGAGCAAGTTCATCGCTTGCTCATGTCATTTGAGTATTTTTACCAAATTACTTGCAAAGTACTATACTTATCACTCTTGCATGAAAAGCAAAAGTAATACTTTCATAACTATGAATATGACTATGTGGTTGGCAATGGAACCATGGAATGTGTTGACATGGTGGAGGTTCCATTGCAATGGGTTTATATCCATCTAGGATTAAACAACAAATGTCGTCCAGTGATTCTTGTGCCGTAAAACTCGTGTTAACCATAAGATCTGAAGTGGGACGGAGTAGTCAATCGTATTTCCACCGCTTGCACATCAACGAATGCGCTTTACCGTAGACACTTGAATCCGAGGGATAAGCGGTGAGGCTGGGGAGCCCCAAGTCCCCACGGCAATGACCGTAGACACTTGTATCCCGAGGGGCAAGCGGTGAGGTTGGGGAACCCTAAGTCCCCACGGTAATGCGGTCTATGATGGGTTGCATCTCCCGGCGAAGGAGTTCATGGTTAGCCCAGAACTGTTGTCGTGGTCGGGGGCCATCCTTAATTGGTATAAGAGCACCGGCGAGGACCCAGGGTCGGAGTTTGCAACAAAGGGTGGGTGTGCGAGGTAGCGGAGGAATATGATTGACTACGACCTTATACCGGGCCTCACACCAAAGGAAGTGTGGACGGGTTGCGCGCCCGGTTGGCACCAAGGTTAAGATCTCTTATGGGTAAAGCAACACACCTCTGCAGAGTGTAATGAATCGTGACCTGTCACTCCCTGTTCCGGGTTATGGAACTGCGAACGCTGCCGAAAAAGAACTCCATGAAGTTCTAGTAAACCGGTGAAGGCTGACGGACATAGTTCTTCTGAATAAAAGCAACCTTTTGAAGAAATGGTTATGAAAACCTGCATTGGTATTAGACTTTCTGGTCTAATGTTGTAGCTAGTTGCATTAAACACCTCTTTCCTATAATGAACTTGTTGAGTACGCTCGTACTCATCCCACTCTTAAATCCCCTGCTTAGATATGGAGACATCGAAGGAGGATCTTCAGTGCAACTCGAAGACCGACGAGTCAACAACTACTTCAAGGGACAGGAACCATTAGAAGAGTCAAACACCACATCCATCAAGGAGAAAACCTAGATTAGCCATAGAATGGAACTAGCTTCCTAAACTTAGCTCCTATTTAGCTAGAATCTATTCATAGCCTCTACAGCTAGTTAAATACTCTACAAATAGAGTTCGTGATAGGAGTAGACTACGAGTCGTTCTTCTGGAGTTTATTTGCAACTTTACCTCATTGTAAAGTAGGAGGCTGTGTGGATCTTATGTAACAGAGTCTGTATGTAATTCTATAGACATGCCTTGGACCCGCATATGTTTCTGTTGTACTACTCTGAGCGATGTAATACTAGTGGAACAATGTTTCATTGGTGTTATGTCAGACTTGCATACTACACCATGCAGTGGTATGCCGGGTCACCACAACATATGTGAACCCTAGTTATATAGGTTTTGTGCTTGAAAAATTATACGCTAGTTTTATTCCACATTTGTTAAGCCATATTTGTAAAAAATTAAACCGCCTATTCATTCCCCTCTAGGCAACATCCGTATCCTTTCAGAGGTTACTAGAAAATGCATAATATGTGGCACGGAGCAAGAAGATATGTCACATGATCTCTACAAATGCCAACACACTCTTCATTTATGGCACACAAGAGAAGCATGTGGCATTTGCCATTGGGCAAAGACCTCCAGGTTAATTCGTCCTACTGGTTTGAATTGGTACTCGAGGCAGCGCCAAATCACATGATAGATTATATCATATTGACTGCTTGGAGAGTTTGGCATGCCCGTAACGAGGTGACTCATTCTAAACCTCTTCCCACCATTGAGGGCTCCAAGAGATTTCTTACAAGCTATGTTAAAATGATGAGGAATTTAAAAGATGCTTCTACTTAGGAAATTATTAAAGGCAAACAACTAGTGTTAGCTACTACGTCTTTGGAGTCATGCAAGGCACGCTCGAATGAACCACCTGAGGAAATATCAGTAGTATGGATTGACTCGAGACCTAAGGGTTTGTCCTAGGTTTATAACCAAGACCTCTTTGTAAACCCTATGATCTAATATATCATCTTTTACCCAAAAAAAAAAGGTAAACACTACATATCGTAGGCCGATGCGAAGCCAAGCATCGGACCAATCCAACATCGTCCATCTCATCTCCATCTAACGGGCCATCCTCTTCCCCCACCCGCCATTAACGAGCACATGCGGACATGCCAACTAACCACAAAATTTCCGGCCGGTTCCAATCGTTCCCTTCCCCCAAATCGCCTCCCCCTGATCTGCTCCAGCCGCGCCGCCATTAACCTCCCGTCTCCACCGCGCCGGAGCGCCCGCCGATAACCTCCCGTCTTCACCACACCGGAGCGCCGCCATGAGAGTAGGGGGCCGTGGTGCCTATCAACCACGGAACCAGGCTCATCTCCCGCTGCGCAGACTCTGCTTCGACCTGCAGCACCCCCACTAGATGCAGTTCCTGCTGCCCCTCGTTGTAGTGCTGCTGTCATAGGCAGCTGATGTATCCATCCCCTAGCAGGGTTTGCTTCGCCGGAGGAGGATATGGCCATCGACTCCTTTGTTGGCGCTGTTCCAAAACAGTACGTGCATCTAATTGCATGAATCTGATCCTTGCTTTCTCCTCTGACTAGGTACTAATCCATCCCCTTTTCCGTGTATTTGGTTATGCCCAGATATAGGTATAAAAGGCACGGAATTTATGTGCTTCCACTATAATGGGTTATGTATAGATAGCATGAAACGTCTGCTTCATAGCATCCATGCTTCCTATAATACTTATAGCATCCATGTATTTTTGTTTATCTTTGTATGGATGGTTTGTGGCAATAGTAATACTTCTTCGTGCTTCTAAAGTCCCACTATTAATTTTTAGAATTTAAAAACTGCCACTAGCTCCCTATATTTCCCATATACATTGAGCGGATGCATGTCACCCACTCTAGCTTGTTGTTCATCTTCTTTCACCCAACACGAGTTTCGCTGAGGTATCATGCATAGCACCACATCTAGCGTGTTGTTTATCAGCTTCCATTCGGCATGAGTTCTTTTTGACTCCTTCAAATAAAAGCATGAGTTTTGTTGAGATATTACGATGTTTGCTTCATAGCAGCATCACTATGCATCATATATTTACATATAGTTTGTGGCAATGGAATCATCCTACTAGAGCTTGTGTTTTTTTATTTCTATTGTCAATTGCATTTTTCAATTTAAACATTGCCTTGTGCTTCGTAGATCTCTCTAGCTTGTACATGACAAAGAGTATAAAAATCCTTGATCAGAAACACGTTTTGTGGAACCTTATGGATCTTGGTTCTACATTGCTTACTTTTGAATTATATATTAAAGCTTCATCAAATCTGATCTCTTCGTAAATGTGCCACCACTATACTACAAATGTGCCTCTGTCCGCACTTATATATGAATCATTGGACCTATATGTGTGCTTGTTTATTATAATTGCCAACAGTTTTTAAACCCTTTATTTCCCATGCATCCACCATATTAATGTTTTGTTTCTTACTACCTGATCGTGTGCTTCCAATAATCTGAAGCATGATGTTTTTGTGTCTTACTACCTAAGTCTCTAGTATATGCTTCTAGTGTATAGAAGTTATGCTTCGTACGATACATACCATGATTCTTTGTTTCTCACATATGTTTCTACTGTATAACAGAAATTTTCTGTCATGCACAGTTGTTGGCCGCATGACGGAAGAAATACAAGGAACTAGACCAATATGTGTCGTCGCCGTCCATGCTCCTGATCCGGGCATGGAGAATGTTTCTTCGCCACGGACCGCACAGTTTTCCAACGGAATGTCTGGCAAACGATCATCAAGAAACATGTGTGGTGTAGCCCTGATGGTTGATGGTGTTGGTATTGCCGATGCGGGCAATTGTAATCCTCTATATATGAAGCGAAATAGCACAGGAACAATAGAAAATCCATGGTGTTAACAAGTTTTCAATGGAAGCAAGTTCTCAATTCGATTGGAGCAACATTGTAATTGTTTCAGAACATTACCCAATTTGTTCTGAAGCACATGTAAATTCGCCTTGAAGCAAGTTCTTTGGAAACAAATTGTGCTTCGGAAGGAAGCAAAGTTAGTATATGAATAGCCATGAATATTTATGTAATTTCTTTACATGGAAGCAAATTCTCCATTTTATGGAAACATGAGTGTTTAAAGAAAATTTTGATTGGGTACGAAGCAAAGTTGACCAACAGTGTGTGCTTCATACGGAGCAAGGAAACAAAATCATGTTTCCTTTTGAGAGAGAAACAAAATCATGTTGTGTTTGAAGCAAACTACAGTTCAGCGGAGTGGAAAGTAAAATGGCGTTGGAAACAAAACATGCTTCATAAGTTCACGGAGCTAAAAAAAACTTAGTTAATTTCCTTGAAATCAAGAATTAGTTTCCTAAAATTCAGTAGATAGTTTCCTAAAAAGAAGCAATTACGAGCTGTTAGAGGAAGTCAATCCCACGTACAGTAGATAGTTTCCTAAAAATATCAGGTAGCACGAGCGTGCATTATGGGATCATTTAAGGGAGAAGCATGCAAATGCTTCCTAATTGGGCCGCTAGAAAATCGTACGGCTCAGCTGCATCCAATCGAACGGATAAACAGTGGTCCGATTTGAAGCAGAAATCGGGATCCGATTCTTAGTGGTGCCCAAAAAAAAAGACTGGGCTGACGAGAGGGGGGAATACTACATCTTAGTGATTGGACGAGAGGGGGAGTACTAAGCATTTATGTAGAGGGAAGTTGGACTAGGGTCTGTTGTGCCGTTTTTTCTTAACGGAATGTGGCGATTTTGTTTTTTGATGAAGGGATGGTGGTTTTGTGCTACTTTTAAGAGCCTGCACGAGCATTTACACGACAGCCCATACGGCCCAATCGAGCGGAGGCCGCTCTAGCCCATTTACCCGATCAAGCAGATCCTAGCCGTCCGTGCTAGGTCACGGCGACGCGAGGAAGCCATTTATACCCGCAGCAGCCGCCACGCGCTCGCTCTCCTCTCCTCTCTCCCAACCATCCTCCTACTACCGGCGGCGGAGACGACGGCGACATGGTGCAGCGTCTGACCTACCGGAAGAGGCACAGCTATGCCACCAAGTCCAACCAGACGAGGGTCGTCAAGACCCCTGGTCCGGATTCCCTTCCCCTCTTCTCTCACCTTTTTGAGCGGCCTCTGATTTGTTCATGCCAAGATTTTCTCATAGTTCATCGGTCTTTTCCTTGTGATTTAAGGTGGCAAGCTCGTGTACCAGTACACGAAGAAGAGGGCGAGCGGCCCGAAGTGCCCTGTGACCGGGAAGAAGATCCAGGGAGTGAGTTACTCTTTGCTCTGCATCTATCCCAACAATTGTTAATTGTTTCGCTTTGTCATGTTATGTATATCTGATAACTCTAGCTTGTATGCCTGCGGGGTAGTATTTCTTGGGTGATGGATGAGTCTGCTTTGCTAAATGTGCCTTGTACCTTACAAATCTAGTTCGCTTTATGATGTCTGGCTATCAATTTGGAGTATCTCGTAGGCTACTTGTACATAAGTAAACCACCATCCTGATTTTGGTCAGTAGATCTTGAATTGAGAGTGGACATTACATTGGTAATTCCAATTACATTTTGGCTAGGTAGTGCACGCATGACCTGTTCAAAATGGCTGTGACAGTCCCCCTGTATTATGGTGCATGCATGGCCTGTTCAGAATGGCTGGGACAGTCACCTGTATTATGGGGTCGTCATCAGTTTGTATGATGTTGCTACATGTATAACAGACAGTTCAGGATAAATACATCATTTCAAACAGATTGCAGAATTTAGTTGGATGATTGAATTATGGTTGTTTGTTCCTCTTGTGCTTTTAGACTCTGAATTGTTTTGGTGAACAATGTTGGCACTCTTACATACTCTTGTGTGTATGCTCTATGATGTGTCCTAATTATTCTCGTCATGAGTTTGCTGCCCTGATTAAACTCAGATGGTATCTTTATCATTCTGATGTAAACTTTCAGACTGAAACATTTACAGCATCATATTGGTAGTTAGAACTTAGTCATGCACCACATTGCCACAATCAGTGATTTTCTTCTATTTGGTTCATAATAATCCCAAGGTGAGCTGAGCTTTTACAAAATGGATAAATCACCTGTGCTCCTTGATGTGATTCTTCGTGTAAACATTTGAAGCTTGTTTTGATTAGATTTGATGGATAACACATGTTTGAAAATTTACCTTGTTATCTGTCTCTGCTACATGATTGTTGCATCTTGATCACTCATGATATGTTTACTTCCATCTCCAGATTCCCCACCTGAGGCCTACTGAGTACAAAAGATCAAGGTTGTCTAGGAACCGCAGGACTGTGAACCGTCCCTATGGCGGAGTGCTCTCTGGACCTGCAGTTAGAGAAAGGTCAGCATCTTTCTCTTGAAGTCTTCTGATGTGATTGCAACAAACTTATCCTTGATCTTATGTTATTCACATTCCATTTCAGGATCATCCGTGCTTTCTTGGTTGAGGAGCAGAAGATTGTGAAGAAAGTCTTGAAAATACAGAAAACCAAGGACAAGACTGCCTCGAAGTAGATTACTTTTCGAAACGGGGAGTGAGATGCGGTTATGTAAACAAGGAAATATTTTTGTGGATGGTGATCATCAATGGTTTTTAGTCCCTTCTAGCTAAATGCTTTAGTATGTCAAGGAGACAGCTGTTGAATCCAGAGATTATGAGACATTTGATACCCATTTGCTATTCCATTTCTGAATCTCATGTTGAATTTGCAATTTAGGTGTCTACCTTTTATAATGCCTTGGCCAGTTTCACTGCGGTTCATCTGCTGCTATGTTGCAATTCTTGCCAATTCAAATTGGCTGTGTTCGATCGGCAGGTCTCTTTTCAGCAGGTAAATTTAGAAACGTGGTACCTCTGCTGCTATTGCTTTCTTCTAATTTCTGCTGCAGTAAATTTAAAGAATATCCGAACTAATGTTCTCTAGCACCTCGCTACAAGCCTACAACCTCAATCAGTGGATGAGCCTTAACCAAACTACTCGTCTGCTTCAACAATTGCGTTTCCTGTGAAGTGCAGTGTTCAAAGGGTTCCTTAGACGAAATCCGAAAACGATTGGGCAGCTCTTCTAGACTGGCTGCCCTGACGCGTCGTATTGTTGACCACGTTAGACTCTGAATTGATGATCATCCTGTAAAACTACGGTACCTCCAATGCCAAAGAAAATCCCAGACCTCCAGAAAATGCATTAGCTTCAGTGATGCTTCAACATTTAGTTTGTCTACCAACAAAACGACATTTTATTTGCATGGAACGAAAGGTTAAGGGTGTGACTAGTTTTTAGTATAAATTTTATTCTCGGTAGAATAATATCATTGAATCTCAGTTGCAACTCACCATTAGCATGGATCACAAAGCAAATCCAATGGTTTGGAGGCATTTTTTCTAATTGCAACCTCACTTTTTTTTTTCCAAAAAGGATCCTGTCATATAAAGCATCTCAACAAAAAGGAAAATTACAACAAAAGCCTTTCGATGCCCTTTGTCTTCATTCGCTAGACCGTGTCGATGACGTGCCACCGCTCCTCCCTAAGCTGGCCTGACTTTGTTGGTTGCAGACAGAAAGTCGTCGAACGGGTCAAAAATAACACGTCCGTCCTGGGACTATGAAGAAGGATAACCGCGATGAAGCTCCTTCACGATCTAGAGATCTCCACAGCCAGAAGAAGTCATCGAGAACCATACCACTTCCACAAACTTCTCGATGTCGCCGCCGAGATGGGAATTATGACGGGGAGACTTTGACAAGGCGCTGTCACAACCTAAGCGCCGCTCCACCAAACCTTGACCCTAAACCAGAAAAACGGAGCCCTCCCATCGACGAGGGCCGAGATGCACCCCGCCTCCATGGCCCAAAGGCCACAAAATCGAGGCAGATCAACAGTGGCGCCGATGAGAGGCAGTGAAAACCTAGTCGTTTGAGCGTTTCCTCTTGGGCCAAAGGGGTACAACCCTCCCGAAGCGTAAAGTGTATAAATCGCGATGCAAATCAGACGTTGCAAAAGTCTACTAAGATTAAAGTTGTCATTAGAATTCAGATTTTTTTTCAAAAGAGCAGTTATGCAGATGAAGGTATACACGGGTAAGTTCTAATCAGCACTGCGCATCCTGGGCAATTGGGCGTAGATTCGAACTCTGGAAAACTACTCCCTCCGTCCACAAATAAGTGTACGTGCGGGGTTTTCAAGATACATTATGAAGTGAAGTAAAAAATGCATTGGAAAGGTGTATCTCCCCTCTTTAATTAGTTCACCTCCAATGAGCTAAATGCTTGTAGAAAACAAGGAGAAGATATGCTAAATATTATTGAGTTTGATTTCGGTGCGATGAGAGAGAAGTAATTAAAGTGCATTGGGAAGATATGAGTACACTCTTTTGTGGACAAAGTTTAGAGCTATATATCCACTTATTTATGAATGGAGGGAGTATATAACAACGATTTTGGCGTCAAGCGGGGGATTTTGCACGTAAAAAATTAATGTGTCAAGAGTGGGATTTGAACCCACGCCCTTTCGGACCAGTACCTGAAACTGGCGCCTTAGACCAACTCGGCCATCTTGACTTGATGGAAGTAAGTTGCGATAGAACTTATATAAAGTTACACGTATATTACAAGGTCTTGAACCGACGAGTTTTTTTTTTTTTTTTTTTTTTTTTTGAATCGGTGAGAATTTGAAACCCAGTACCCTCACTTGTCTTAAACTTGGATGGTTCAAATCTACAGAATATAATGTTTCTTGTAAGAGATGACGAGTACTCACACATATTAGCAGCAAACTTAAATACCACAAAAAAGAATCTTCAATAATTCATGTGACCATAGTTGTGATGCGATGTTGGTATCATATCATTTCTGGCCGAACCAACTCATTACATATGTAACTCGGTCCCTATTACTGATCATTTTTTCCTCTTCCTCGCTGGCGAGAGGCGGCGGCTCAACCTCCTCCCAATCTTCTCCACCGGCCATGACGTTAGCCTTGGTCCCCTCTTCCTTCGCTTGCCGCTATAGCGGCAACCGGAGGGAGGGGGATCTTGTGCCTCTGTTTTGACCTACTAGTTAGAGCTAGGTTTTGTTTGCTGTGGTGTTTCGTTGGGGTGGATGGAGCGGTGTTCGGGCTAATAAATCTATCTCAACTCTACTTCCACACCGGTGAAGATCTTCTGGGTGTCGTCTCGGAGTTGATGGAAACATGTGCTGATTAGTCAGTCAGATCGGCAGCTTGGTCTTCTCGTTGTTCTTTAGATCTGTCGAGATCAGTTTCTCGGTGTGTCGCTGGCGTTTGTTGCTATACGCGATGACGCTGGCGGCCGGGGCGAGGTGGTTCTTCTGGAGCGAAGATGTTGATCCGAAGGTGGTGGCTATGTCATTCTTCTTTGACTTCGTCGATGAGAGGCGACATATCGTGGTCCAAGAAAGCACGAGAACGTCCCTAGGTCAACGTGCGACAGTAATATGTGCCTCGCTGCTTGCAGCAGGTCTGTTCATCTACTCACAAAGCCTCGTTGGCGATCGTGATTGCTTGGATCTTGCAATGGTGGAGGCTCGGTGTCTCTTCTTATGTCCGCCTCGGCGGTGCTGGAGTTGGGCGACGACCTCTTGTTACGGTGGTCGCAGGAAACCCTAAGGATCGTTTTGTATTTCTCAATCTCTTAGAATTTTATCTGCAATTTTAGAATAATTATTTTATTCTGATTTATCTTTTAGTTTCCACGTGTGTTGTATGTAACTTCATTTTCGATTAATGAAATATACTCGTGGTTGCTCAAAAAAAAACTCCCTACATATGTTGGGGGCAAAATGGCAAATAGGAGAGGCAGAAACGCCCTTCTGTAGTTCTGTGCCAAATTCAAGCGTGAGTTCGCCGGTTCTCAGAAAAGAGTGTGAGTTCACCGGCGCTCATGGCGCGCGCTTAGATCCATCCCACCGCGTCTCTTCTTCCATCTTGCCGTCCCATGCCTCCACGCCTCCCCTCGCCGGCATTACTCGCCTCCGCCCACCGCCGCGCGCTCTCCGCTCTCCCAGCTACCGCCGCCGCGCGACCCGGTGCCCCCCACCTGCTCGACGGAGTGCCGCGCCCGGACCCCCTCGCTCAACTCCCGCCCGAGCTCGCTTGCTTCGTCCGCTCGCGCGCCGCGGGGCACACGCCCAGCCAGTTCGCCTACGGGAACGCGCTCAAGGCCTGCGCCCCCGCCGCCGGCTCCGGAGCGCCAGGCAATGTCGCGTTCGCGGAGCAGGTCTACTGCGCGGCCTGGAAGGACGGGCTCGCGGGCGACGCGTACGTCTGCAGCGGCATGGTCGACCTGCTCGCCAAGAGCGGGCGCCTCGGGGACGCGCTCAGGGCGTTCGCGGACGGCGACCCGGGCAGCGCGGTCTGCTGGAACGCGGTCATCTCTGGCGCGTCGCGGAACGGCGAGCACGGCCTCGCCGTCGAGATGTTCACCGACATGGCGTGGGGCTCCTGCGAGCCCAACTCGTTCACCTACTCCGGGGTTCTCAGCGCCTGCGCAGCCGCCGCGGAGCTCTGCGTCGGGAGGGCGGTTCACGGGCTGGTGCTTCGGCGTGACCCCGAGTATGATCTGTTCATCGGGACGTCGATCGTCAACATGTACGCGAAGTCCGGCGATATGGTCGCTGCCATGAGGGAGTTCTGGAGGATGCCGGCCCGGAACGTGGTTTCCTGGACCACCGCCATCGCTGGCTTCGTGCAGGAGGAGGATCCAGCGAGCGCGGTTAGGCTTCTCAGGGAAATGGTCCGGAGCGGCGTGTCGATGAACAAGTTCACTGCTACTAGCGTCTTGCTCGCGTGTTCCCAGATGTATATGGAAGTGGCTAGCCAGATGCATGGCATGATCATAAAGACAGAGCTCTACTTGGATCACGTTGTCAAGGAGGCTTTGATCTGCACGTACGCTGCTATCGGGGCTACTGAGTTGTCCGAGAAGGTGTTTGAAGAAGCTGGCAGAGTAAGCAAGACAAGTATCTGGTCGACTTTGATATATGAGATTAGTAGCCATAGCTTATCGAGATCAATTGAGCTGTTGATGAGGATGTTCCGGCAGGGTCTAACACCAAATGACAAATGCTACGCTTCTGTTTTCAGTTCTGTGGACTCGATTCAGCTTGGCAGACAACTGCATTCGTCGGTTATAAAAGATGGGCTTGTTCATGGTGTTGTTGTTGGCACTGCACTGTCCACCATGTACTCCAGAGGGGATGAAGTGGAAGATAGCTACAAGGTCTTTCAAGAGATGCAGGAACATGATGAAGTCTCATGGACATCAATGGTTGCTGGTTTTGCATCCCATGGCCGTTCAGCTCAGGCATTCCGATTATTCAGGAATATGATTCTTGATAATTTTAAGCCTGGCCATATTACGCTATCTGCCATTCTTTCAGCTTGTAATGGACCAGAATGCTTGCTCAAAGGGAAGGAAGTTCATGGACACATCCTTCGTGCCTATGGGGAAACCACATCCATCGGCCATTCTTTGGTTTCCATGTATTCCAAATGTCGCCAAGTACAAATAGCTAGAAGAATATTTGATGCAACTGCATGCAAAGATCAGGTCATGCTGTCTTCAATGATATCTGGATACTCTACCAATGATTGCAATGATGAGGCAATCTCACTTTTTCAGCTTATGGTGGCAGCTGGTTTTCTAATAGATAGCTTCATATGCTCATCTATCATTAGCCTATGTGCTAACATAGCAAGACCACTCTATGGAAAACTATTACATGGTTATGCAACTAAAGTAGGAATACAGTCTGATCTATCAGTAAGTAGTTCACTCGTGAAGTTGTACTCCAAAAATGGCAACCTGCGTGATTCTCGTAAAGTTTTTGATGAAATTAATTCCCCAGATTTAGTTACTTGGACAGCTATAATTGATGGATATGCTCAGCATGGAAGTGGTCAGGATTCTTTAAGGATGTTTGATTTGATGATTAAGCATGGAGTAAAACCAGATAATGTTGTACTAGTAAGTATTTTATCTGCTTGCAGCCGCAATGGTTTAGTTGAAGAAGGATTTAACTATTTTAACTCTATGAGAAGCGTCTATGGGGTACAGCCAGTGTTACACCACTACTGTTGTATGGTTGATTTACTTGGTCGTTCTGGGAGGCTTGCAGAGGCAAAAAGTTTTATTGAGAGCATGCCTATGAAGCCTGACTTGATGGTATGGAGCACACTGCTTGCTGCTTGCAGAGTTCATGATGACGCTGTACTTGGAAGGTTCGTGGAAAATAAGTTACGTGAAGATAATTACGATTCAGGCTCTTTTACAACTCTGTCAAACATTCTAGCAAATTCTGGAGACTGGGAGGAAGCAGCGAGAGTAAGAAAATCAATGAATGGCACCAAGAAAGAGCCTGGATGGAGTATGGTGTAAGAATTGAAATGACTGAAGAGTTATATAAATAAAACAAAAATGGAGCACAGTACATTGATGGACTTGAAATGATGACATCATCTTCGGCAAGTTGGAAAAGAGGACCAGCTGGTTGCATGTAAGCAATAAGCAACGGATACAATTGTATATTAGTTAAACTGTTGATCCTTTCACACTGTTAGCTTTTACTTTGCGTTGGTAATTGTTCCAAACCTATTAGGTATCTGATTAGAGATGTTTCTTCCTGATCATGGAGAAGACATGATAGCTGTCTAAAGTTTGCACTGATGATACAACTGAGTCAGACTCCTTGCTGTACATTATTCATTATTCACTCTATGATGCGATCTGCATATTTTACATGTAGGGCACACCTTTATATTAATAATACTGAATGATTCAGTACATATAACCAAGATATTCTTCACTCTGTTTGCTTATCTGTAAAGATGGGTGCAGTTCTAAGATATAGACCGAGCTGAAAATGTACAATGGATAGTCTTCTGCTAACAGACTTGCTAACATATGAACATCACTCTTGGTGCTACATATCGTAACTATGTATAGTGTATCTTTCTGTAGAGCAGCTACTGGGCATCTCTGGGGGAGGTTGGGGGACAAGTGAGAGATTCACAGGGCACGTTGCATGTCCAATCATCTGAAGAATCTAGCCCCAGATCAAATGGGAATTTTATTTTTCGTGGAACTCCACACTCGTTACCTGTAACGTATCCATTATCAGGTTTTCTTGTATATGGATCTTCATCCCTGTTTCCAGTACCTCCAATTGTGTCTATATCCCAATCAACTGCATACCCATCGCACTGTTCAAGCTGTTCGAACTCAGTATCTGGTGAGGCTTCATTCATGCTATTGACAATTCCAGGGTCTATGCTGAGAAGCACGGCATCTGATGACCTCTGCAGGGTCTGTGTTTCAAATGGCAAGATGATCGGATTGCTATGGATGCCTTTTTCTGATAGATGAGTTAAGGACGGACCGCGGTTGAAGTTTATGACTTTATATGAAGAACCATTCTGTGAACTGTTGAGCTTCTGCTGCTGCCGTCCTTGAAAGTAATGTTGGCTATTAAACCGATTCACAGGTACTGCAACTTCTGCCGAGCAAGAGGAGCTTTCCAAAGCAAAATGTGAAGCCTGTATGGACTGCAAGGCAGATAACAGATCTGGCTCTGTCGTTGCAATTGACTGAGGACCCCAGGAGTGAGATAGTGTTCTTTGCGCCATTGAACTAGGCTTTTTAAATATTCTACAAATAGCCCAGGCATCCTGTTTGATAAAGACAAATCACCGTAAGATATATCATATATCTAGATATTTTTAGAATTTTGATGCTGTAGTAAATACTCTGATAAAAGGCTTACATTGGCTGGAATGTTTTTGTCTATTGGTACTTTAGGAAGTGTTGGATCAGTTAATGATGGAAGCCTGAACTCATGCATCATCCAATCAGTTTTGATCCCTTTTGCTGCTCTTCCTTTATAAAAGACAAGAGACTTCTTCAGGCCTATACACTTGGTTCCCTGGGAGGAGTAAATTGGCCTATCTGTTCCTGTTGCTTTCCAGAATCCAGCTCCTGTGACTCTATTTGGTCTAGCACTATTTCGATACTTCCGGTCCCTTGGGCAGTAGAAATACCATTCTTTCTCCCCAGAAGTTGCAAGTTCTATCCATGAGCAAGATAATAAATAATACATTACAGAAAGGAAATGAATAATGTTGCAGAAATTCAAGGAGGATAACTATACTTAGATTGGTTTTCTAATGAGAAGAAACTACTAACTGGGTCTCACTTGATTATAGGTACTTTAAGGTACTATGTTTTATGCGGCTCATGCTATTATTTGTCCTTGCTATTTTATTTTGAGCACTTCATATGCATCTATCCTGGATGTGCACAAGTGCAGATTTTCTATTTTTGGTTGGTGTAGAAATCTACATCTTTCATTTCGATCTGACCTTTGACCATGAACCTTTTGTGTACCTGTTGCTTGAAATATTGCTGCAAGATTGCTCAAACTTGTTTCCAGAGTACAATTTTGTATTCAAGTGGATGAGAAGTCGTCAATTCTCTCTTATGTTGTTTTAAATAACTTGCATTTTTTTGCGGTAGAATTCTGGGGATTTATTCCTCTGGTATAGGGTTACAATGAGCTAGAATGAGCTGTTCAATACATTCTGGAATTTGGTGCAAGTGTGCAACCAACAAGCGGTGCGACCCCCAGTTCTACCGACATTAGCTAGACACAATCTGCAACCCTATTTTGTTCACGTGACACTTTCACGAGGATAACCTCTCGAAGTCTCATTAATCTCTTCACTTCAGCTTTAGTAGCTTGCATATATAAGATAACTATGAAGACTGTAATCTTTGTGCTGTAGTTTCCTAAAGCAAGGAGCAGTTCCTATAACTCAAAGCTGTCAAAAATGTACTTCAGGGTTCAGATTACATAGTGGATCATGACACCAGCGGCCATGGATTTATTTATTTTTCCATGTATTATTTAGTTGAAGTAAGATGGTGATTGTGGAATACTTTCGAAATTCTAATTTGTCTCTGAAGTGGGGCATATCTAGCATAGTAGCATCTGCATATTAACGACAAGATATATGTTTTCCACTCACCATGTTAATGGCTAAATGCAAGATAGTGTATGCTGGCATATATTTGTTCTTTGATTGACAAGTTTTTACAAGATTAAAGTTCCTTATGCTCCATTTACTAACATATAAGAGCAAGAAGGACAGAGCAACTTACTTGGGAGATCCCATGGGTCGTACTTGTAGATGTCCAGCTGCCGGATGAGCTCAATTGAAAGGGGTTTCTGCTGAATCTTTCTCCTGAGATAAAAACCCACAAGCTCTTCATCTGTGGGATGAAATCGGAAACCAGGCAGAAGTACCTCTTCTGACTTGTCCATATCACTTCTCTCATCCATGATCCACAAGGGTAGCTTGGAACAGGTTACACTGCTCTTGTACCTACGTGGATGTAGTGAATGGTTTTAAGGTCGAAGTTGCCTAGGTGAAGACAAACTCGCGAAGCTGTCTCTCTAATACAGTGCAGGAACTAATCAACTTTCCACAGTCTACTATTTATACCTTTGTTTGTGGTTTTGTGCTTGTGCAAAGATGGCAAACTCTATAACTGGCAATTATCTAATGCGGTGCAGGAATTTGTCAGGCCAGAGAAAAATAGAATGGGCGGCTTGATGGACCTAACTTTAACAACCGGGAAGAAGGAATGGAAGATCAGGCGTCATGTGTAAATTTAGGACATGAGGTAAGAAACTAGTAGTTATAACACTACTGCTTAAGATGGACTATTTTTCTGTTAGATAAACTTTCCCAAAAGCTTTTAGTCTCCTATTGTATGCCTTATATTCTGGTGCATAAACAATAGTCAGGAAGGGGAGGCTAATATATGCCTTGTGAACGACATTGCGGCTGCTTAAACATGACTAGATGAGGTCTGCACCTCTGAAGGCATCCTTGCAAACAATAATATTTTATTCATTCTTCTTTGGAATCTCTTTGACTTATTTAATAAGGGATAAGTACCTCAATGAAGACAATCTTAGCAACACCTGGGCATTATCAGTCCCTTTCGATACACCTAGATTTATAATCTAGCACATCCCAAATAACCTTCCAGTATTACTCTTGAACAGTAATAGCATCAATTTTATACATATATTTGTTAGTTTATAGGAATCATTTACAATTTCAACAATTTCTTTAGTACATGTTGGAAGCTAAACATGTCAAAATACATCAACACTAAGTCCACGATGATTATTACTACTCCCTCCGAGATTTGTCAAAATTTAGATGTATCTAGACAAAAAATAGCATCTAGATACATCCAAATTTTGAAAAATCTCAAGACAACCTTCATGAGACGGAGGGAGTAGATCAATTTTCTGCAAGAATACAAAGACATATTCCAAAGTCCTATATATAGCAGGATTTCTTTTTCTTTTACTACTTATCATTGCCAATACATATATGCTTCTAGATTACATATTTGCATTCCTCCTTTCTCTGGTTTAGAAAATTCCAAACTCCTATATATATATAAAAGGATGTATTTTTTAGTATGCATCATTGTCAGCACATGTACGCTTCTGGATTGCATTGAAGATTTTCTTTGCATGAAAATTCCTATTCTGTTCATGAAATCCTTCCATCATTGTGTATAATTTTTTCACACTGGAGGTTTCGTTTAGTGCGTACGAAAGCAACAGTTAGCTTATTCGTACTGTTAACATCATTGCTAGTAATTTGGATGAGCGTTGATGTGAGAACAGATATACACGCGCTTATGATTTTGTTATTGTAA
This sequence comes from Lolium rigidum, assembly GCF_022539505.1. Taxonomy (NCBI): domain Eukaryota; kingdom Viridiplantae; phylum Streptophyta; class Magnoliopsida; order Poales; family Poaceae; genus Lolium; species Lolium rigidum. The sequence goes on along the minus strand of NC_061512.1, from coordinate 194,094,983 downwards.
CCTGTTTTTCTGAACTTGTGCAATAGCTCAACTGAGAAGGTGGGGAACTGTTAAAAACTGCACTAGTGTACTCCACGAAACCTTACGCCAAGTTGATGTGCATTAGCAAGTAGTCATTGTTATCTCACGATAGTGATAGCCTTAGCCGTGTAATTGCCTTCAGTTCTTTTATCAACTAGCGTATGACTCACTGCAAACTGTTTCCTCTAATTCGTTTCTATCAACTTCTATATCACAATAAGTTGCCATCTTAGAATCCATCTTAGCTTGCTTGACTGCTTGATGGTATCCTCTGGTCCGTCACCAATGTGTATACAGTTCATTGCTCATTGTTTTACAAATATCATTTTCTTAGGTATTAGTATTATTTTTTAACATCATTTATTGGTAGTTAAATACTGCGACTTAGTCTTACATGATGGTGTGCGCTCTCTCTTTTTCTTAAGGTACTTTTAAAT